>NW_012114588.1:225641-253639 GCF_000951035.1 Colobus angolensis palliatus
TGCCCGCCCCGCGGAGCCTGGCTGGCGGCTTTGGGGCTGCTCAGGAGGCGGCCAGGGTCGCCCCGAGCGGCCGAGCGGACCTTTCCTGGGCTTCCCGGAACTGAGTTACAGGAGAGGGGGAACTCTGTCCTTTACCCGGGACCTGCTTAGTCTTTGGCATTGATTGGCCCTCGAGTTTCACATAGCGTTTCCCGTACCCAGATCCAGTGAACGGTTTTCCAGAGGCAAACCTCTCTGGATCTCTGAAAATCAGTTCACCCAACCTTGAATGCTTAGCCAGAAGAGAGAACTTCTGGAAAGAAGTGTCCTTCCCCACTCCCCCTGCTCCCCCAACAGGCCCGTGGATCATTAAAGGCAGCAGATGAGGGAAAACTGGTGTCAAATGGGCATATATTTTATTTTTTTTAACTTTTTTATAAAAGATGGGGTATTGCTCGGTTGCCCAGGCTGGAGTGCAGTGGCACAAACACGGCTCCCTGCAGCCTCCACCTCTTGGGCTCAGGCCATCCTCCTGCCTCAGCCTCCCGAGTAGCTGGGACCACAGGCGCGCACCACCACGCCTGGCTAATTTTTAAAACTTCTGTAGAGACGGTGGTCTCACTATGTTGCCCAGGCTGGTCCCGAACTCCTGGGCTCAAATAAATGATCCTCCTGCTTAAGCCTTCCAAAGTGTTGGGATTACAGGTGTGAAGCACCACGCCCAGATAGCGTATTTTAAATTATGCATCATATCCCTTTAATTTTTCATCATTATGATTGGAAGGTCATGATAAGCTGAGTTTTTCCTTGGCATTTTTCTGTGGTGGATGGTTAGTTGTTTGGTTTTTTTTTTTTTTGGTGGGTACGGAGTTTCACTCTTGTTGCCCAAGCTGGAGTGCAATGGCACGATCTCAGCCCACTGCAACCTTCTCCCGGGTTCAAGTGATTCTCCCACCTCAGCTTTCTGAGTAGCTGGGATTACAGGCGCTTGGCACTATGCCCGGCTAATTTTATTTTTTAGTAGAAACGGTTTCACTGTGTTATCCAGACTTGTCTCGAACTCCTGACCTCGGGTAATCCACCGCCTTGGCCTCCCAAAGTGCTGGGATTACAGGCATGAGGCACCGTGCCCAGCTGGTTGGTTTTAACAGCAGTTCAAGAAGCTAGCAAGAAGGCCTTTATTTGTGATGCTAATGGTTTAATGATAGAAACTAACATTTCTGGCTGGGCCCAGTGGTTCATTCCTGTAATCCCAACACTTTGGGAGGCCAAGGCAGACAGGTCACTTGAAGAGTTCAAGACCAGCCTGGCCAACATGGTGCAACCCTGTCTCTACTAAAAATACAAAAATTTGCTGGGCCTGGGGGCAGCGGATGCCTGTAATCCCAGCTACTGGGGAGGCTGAGGCAGGAGAATCGCGTGAACTGCCCTGCCTCAGGTGGCGGAGGTTGCAGTGAACCAAGATCGTGTCACTGCACTCCAGCCTGGGTGACAAAGCTAGACGTCATCTCAAAAAAAAGCAGCTAGGATTTCTTGGGTACTGTATACCAGGCATTGCACTAAGTGCCTTGCTTCCCATTGACTTGTTTTCCCCTTTTGTGGTTGAGGTACAGAGAGGTTAAATAACTTGTCTGAGGGCACATAGTTACTGAGTGGCAGGGATTTGAATCCAGAATATTCATTCTCATGTAACCAGTTCTCCAAAAACTAGCCCTCGAAGGTCTTCCAGGTTTCAACAAAGCAACTGAGGCTTATGCATGATGTCTGCATGACGTCAGAAGGAAGAACTGTGAAAGGCAAAGTGAACCCGGGAGGCCGAGGCTGGTTACCGCAGTTAGTGTTCGGAACAAATTGACTTCATGGAGCAGGGAAATAGCCTGTCTGGTTTAAACCACTGTTCAGTATCTACACTAATACAGTGTTTTACATTTTGCCATTCAGGGATGTAGTCACATGTTACAGGAAGGTTAGCTCTGGGACCAGACTGTCTGTGTTCAAAACCTATCACCTCTAGTTGCTTGACCTTCGGTAAGTTATTTGACTTCTCTTTTTTTTTTTGAGATGGAGTCTCGCTCTGTTGCCCAGGCTGGAGTGCAGTGGCACGATCTCAGCTCACTGCAACCTTCACCTCTTGGGTTCAAGTGATTCTCCTCCCTCAGTCTCCCAAATAACTGGGATTATAGGCACCTGCCACCACGCTTGGCTAATTTTTGTATTTTTAGTAGAGATGGCGTTTCACCATGTTGGCCAGGCTGGTTTTAAACTCCCGACCTCCAGTAATCCTCCTGCCTCAGCCTCCCAAAGTGCTGGGATTATAGGCGTGAGCCACCACGCCTGGCCACATTATTTGACTTCTCTTTGCCTTAGTTTCCTCTCTACTCACTGCTAAAATGGGGATAATCTTGGGACCTACCTCATATGGTTGTGGCAAGATTTAAATGGTATGATGCATGTCACACTGATAGCCTAGCATTTGGCATATAGTTAAATACTCCATAAATAGCTCTTTTATTTTTAAAAGTATTGTTCCAAGTAGTAAGCTGCTGCTAATGTGTGCTGTGTCACAGTGCTTGAAGTCACCATTAGAGATGTATTCCTTTGTCCATATTTCAAATGCAGAAATGACAGTGGTCCTGTGCAAATGGGATTTATTTGTCCATTTAGCAGATATTTATAGAGCGCCTTCTGTATGCCAGGCCTTGTTTTGGATACTGGAGGTACTGCGGAGAACAAAACAAACAAAAGTCCCTGTCCTCATTGGCACGCACACTCTTGGGGGACGGAATGGCAGACAATAGGCAAAATGAATGTAATTATCATACAGTATATTAGAAAGCGATGTACTGCAGAGAGAAATAAAGCAGGAGAGGAGGATGGGGGTGGGCGGTTTACAATTTTAGAGTGGTCTGAGTAAGCCTCACTGAGAAGATGACATTTTAGCAAAGAACTGAAGTTAGTGAGGGAGTAAACCACGTGGACGTGGTGGGGGACATAGGGGAGTTGGCCAGGCGGAGAGAACAAGTGCAAAGGCCCTGAGGCAGGAGGCTGGGCGGCCAGAGCCTAGACGGGCAGGATGGTAAGAGAAGAGCTCAAAGAGGTAATGGGTGGGAGGCCAGAATGTGTAGACTCTGCAGACGTCTGCACAGAGGAATGGCATGATCCAGCTGGAGCTATAAAAAGGTCACTGCCGTGTTGAGGCTCAACCATAGAGGGTCTGGATAGACAGAGGAGACCAATTAGGAAGTTCCTGCAGGAATCCAGACAGAGATGACGGTGGCTGGCACCGGAGTGGAGTGGTGGAAGGTGGTGAGAAGCAGTTGTATTCTGCATAATTTTGGAGATAGAAACTACCGGATTTGCTGACAGATCAGATGACCTCAAGGTTTCTGGGTCTGAACACGTGGAAGGATAGAGTTGCCATTTACTGAGAATGGGGAAAGCTACATTGGAAGCAGGTTGGGAGAGAAATCAGTTCAGTTTTGTACATATTAAGTCTGGCAAACATCCCACTCATGCTCTCAGAATAGCAATTGACTGCATGAATCTGGAGTTTAGGGGAAGTTCGGGCTGTAAATAATGACTTGGGCAGATAGGCAGTTGTGTGCTGGTAAAGTTTACCAACTGACTCTGTGAGGGGTGGGGTTGGTGGTGGGGAACCTGATTTATAGCCTTTGCCTATATCTGTGGTGTAAATATTCCCACATTGGCCAACTTCAAATACACTATAATAGAATATCTTCACCTCATAGATGCAGTGGATATAAATAATATGAAGAGCATAGATATTAGTGAAATGCAGTCAGATGATTAGGAAATAATGAGTTTTGAGTATTTATTACCTTTTTAATGATTTTTTTTTCTTTTTGAGACGGAGTCTTGCTCTGTCACCCAGGCTGGAGTGCAGTGGTATGATCTCTGCTCACTGCAACCTCCAGCAGTTCTCCTGCCTCAGCCTCCCAAGTAGCTGAGATTACAGGCACCTGCCACCACACCCTGCTAACTTTTGTATTTTTAATAGAAATGGGGTTTCGCCATGTTACCCAGGCTGGTCTCGATCTCCTGGGCTCAAGTAATCCTCCCGTCTCGGTCTCCCAAAGTGCTGGGATTACAGGACAGGTACCTAACGATGGGAATGAGGATTCTCTGAGATGAGAGAGGAACAAGGACTCCAGAGCCCGATCTGGAAGCTTTTGTCCCCGTTCTGGCCACGAGGGCAGTGAATGCAGATCAGAGGTCATTGATAGCAGGCTTGATTTTTATCTGCATTGATGGGTTCAGCATAAATGGACCCCAGAGCAGGAAGAGTGCAAAAAAGAAAACAAACAAACAAAAAAACCCCAAAAACCTTGGGTTGGCTATTGTAAAAAGACTAGGCACATCGCCGTGTGCTTTAGTTTCAAATGATCTTTAGTTTGAACTTTTGTTTTACTCCCACATGTTCTTTTTAGAAAATTCCAAACTCATGGGTCATGATTTGAAGAAAATTCCCCTTCCTCCTGCCTGGCGCACAGAAGGTAACGTCAAAAGCCGGGAAAGGGAACAGGGCAGCAGCAGACATTGACCTTTACCTCCCAGCTCCTCTCTCCCACCCCTTGTCGGCTGGGCATAAGAGGATTAGAACTGCTTCCTCCTGTGGTTTACCAGAAAACGCTCTGCGGCTGGAGCTTCAGCACAGGCTGGGTCTGTCTGTGCTGGGTCTGGCTGGGGACAGCTGCATGCCTCTTCCGCTTGGGTGAGAACAAAGGCCGGAACCTGGATTCTGATCCAAACCCCCTGGCTGGCCAAGCCAGTGCTCCCACCTTCTGGGATGTTAGCAGAGCCTTTTAACTGGTAAATCTCTCCCAGGATGACTGGTAGGAGCCTCTCAGGATTAGAGTTGGAGACAGTGAAGGATGCCCAGGACTGGGTTCATGTGCCCGCAGTCAGCCCTGGCTCTAAGATGAGCCATCAGAAGAAGGTCTTTTCCACCTCCCTACAGGATGTCCCCACAGCACTTTGTTTCGTAGTGAGTGTATTTCTGGCAAGTATCTTAAATAAGAATTGTAAATGAAATTGCATCCTCCACACACGTAAGTCATAGCTTCAAGAGTTTTTGTCTTAACTGCTGAATGACGCACAGTTCTCAGCTCTTGGCTTCATATTTTAGTTCTGTTTCCCTGCCTGGCTGCAGAGGTCAAGGCTTGAAGCACTCATTTGCCTTATGGAAAAGTAGAGGACAGTTCCCAGACAATAGGGTGCGGATCTCCTTTCCTCGGAAAACAGGACTTAGGGACACTAAAAGATCACACAGATCCTTTATCTCACCCTCCCATTTCCTAGTTGAGGAAACTGAGGCCCAGCCAGGCTAAATGACTTGTTCAAGGTTATGTGGTTGTTTAGAGGCAGGGCCTAGACAAGAGCCACCACACATTCCAGTTCCCAGTCTGATGCCCCCTCCTCTTACAGCTGCTCAAACTTCTCACTAAAGATTTTCTCATTGATTTGTTCATTTTTTGAAAAGAAGTGATTCATAATTGGATAAGCCTTTGGAAGACTACTTCCATGCTCTTTGACTAACTTCAAGTATGTAATTTCAGAAGATTCATTTCATAGCCCATTCCTCTCAGAGCAGGCAAGGAGGCAGAGGGGAGAAGTGCTTCAGAGGAAAACCTGAAGCAGAGTCTTGCAGCTTAAGGAGGAGGCGTGGAGCCCAGGAGATGTGTTAGAGCTGTGGGTGCCTCTGCTCCAGAGGCTGGGGTCCCTCTGTTCCTGACTTTGACTTAACTGGACTTCTCTGGGCCTGCTTCTTCGCCTGTCAGGACAGCAGGGAGGATGACCAAGCCAGCCTTCCTCCTGCTGCTTCCAGACTAGTCGGGAGTGTTGAGTTAGGAACCAGGGTTTGATCTCCAGTGCTGTCTGCAGGGCCTGGCTCTGTAGCCCCAGGAGAGGAGAGAGGTTCACAGTCTTTTTCCTGAGAGCAGTGGGGCCAGGAGGAACTTTGCATTTAATTAATTAACTAACATTTGTATAGCATTTTTGTCACATATATCATCTCAATCTTCACTGCCCCCACCCCCCACCCCCTGCCTTGGGCTGATGGTATTTGCCCTGTTTTATAGATGAGGAAATGTGTGTGCTAAGGCTCTAAATACCTACCTGCCCTTATGGAAGGGTGGAGGGCATCTCCCTGATTTAATTAGCCAATTTATTTAATTATTTATTTAATTTTTTTTTTGAGACGGTCTCTCTCTGTCACCAGGCTGGAGTGCAGTGGTGCGATCATGGCTCACTGCAGCCTGGACCTCTCAGGCTCAAGCAGTCCTCAGCCTCCTGAGTAGCTGAGGCTACAGACATGTGCCACCACACCCAGCTAATTTTTAAATATTTTTTGTAGAGATGAGGGTCTCACTCTGTTGCCCAGGCTGGTCTGGAAGTCCTGGGCTCAAGTGATCCTCCTGCCTCGGCCTCCCAAAGTGCCGGGATTATAGGCGTGAGCCACTGTGCCTGACTAATTAGCTGACTGAATTAGATCATGAAGCTCGGCAGTGGTCCTGAGCCCAGGTCCTTGGACCCAAATGCCTCGTTCTTCTGCTTGACTAAGGAAGCTGTTTGGCATCGTGACTGAGGCCCCAGGCTTTGTGGCTTGACAGTTTCTTTCACCTTCCAGTTTCCTTGTGTGTAGAATGAGACTCCTCACAGAACCCCCTCCGCAAGACTGTTGTGAGGAACGATTGGAACGGTGCGTTTAAGTCACCTGGCACACGCTGACTACTTGGTTAACACAGGTATTATTATTGGACTCAGGAACAACCAGTTTTTACAAGGGGATGGGCACATGAAACCATTTGAGACTGTTTCGAAACACCTGTGTTAGGACCTACCCTACGCCTTCTGGATCAGAATGTCTTTGTCTTGAGAAAGGCAGCAGGAGGCGAGGCACGCGTGTTTGTTCTGATGCCCTCCTTGGATGAGAATCGTTGCTCTGGTACTCACTGCTCGGTATTCCAGAGTCTTGCTACTCAAAGTGTGCTCTTGGACCAGCTGCCAGCACTTCAGGTCCCCTTCCTTCTGCATCAGAATCTCCTTTTAAAAAGATCTCCAGGAAATTCAAATGCTCATTAAAGTTTGAGAAATACTGTAAAGGTTAAAAAACATAATAAAAAAACAAATATCCACATATACCACCCAACCCATTTAGGAAAGAGTTGTTCTCTAGTTGTTTTGAAACACAGAGTAAACAATCATGTTGTAATACCCAATATCTTGGATTTGTTTAAAGAAGTGCTGGGAACATAACAGATAAGGGAGGCCAACCTGAGAACCGGGGACCCAGAACAGGACTGGTTAGGGAGGACTGTGGCAAACCTCAGAGTCAGAACAGGATTAAATAGAGGGCCAGGAGTCAGTTCAGGCCAGGTGGCCATCCGTCACAGCTGTCTGCAGTCTTCTGGGGCGGGGACAGAGGTGCTGGCCCTTGGGGCTCCCCCACCTGCCCATGCCAGCACTCTGGGGGCTTAGCTCCTCCCTTTGTACCAGGCACGTCCAGAGCCCTGGCTACCCGGATCCGATCAGCAGCTCTGAAGCACAGCCTGCCAGCTGGCGGCTCCTCCTTCTCCAGGCTGTTCTCTGGGCTTCAGATTTCTTGCTCGCCCTCTCCCGCACTGACCTTGCAACTTCTTCTCTCCAGACGGGCGAAGAACTTCTTCTCTCCAGACGGGTTGAGGAAAAAATGCTTGAAGGGCCAAGGACAGGGACTGGAAAACAGGAGGAAAAAGCAGAATGGTCCTGTGGTCCGTGTGTATATTTAGGGGTGAGGGCAGATACAGGAAGAGTGGGAGAGGAAGGCTGGGGAGTCACTCGTGTGGCCCCGATCCTCTAGTTAAAGCCCCAGTGATGGACGCGTCGTGTGTCCTATAGACTCTGGCTCAGACACTGTTGTTGGGTCCTCACCTTGGGTTGGTCACTCACAGGACCCTCTTGGAGATGGATCTCGAGAGCGATGAGGAAGAGGCAGAGGGAGTGGTGGGAGGAGGGGGTCTGAAGTCAGGGTCAGGAGGCAGATTTGGTCCCCTCTGTATAGCGATGGTGGAGAGCTCATTGTGCGTGTCATGCAGTGACTGCGCAGTCAGTCCCAGCTCCCCTGCTTTCTTACCCTGGGACCTTCATTGACCTGAGCCTCAGCTTTGCCATTTGCAGAATGGGAGAACTGTAACAGAACCCACCCCGTGTGGTTCTTTCCAGGATTCTTGTCTGGATTCATCGAGCTCTAATGCATATAAGTACTTAGTGCCAGCACTAAGCGTTTGCTGGTATCACTCTTCCAGGATGACACCTACCACTCAGTGCTTAATAGGTGGTAGGCACTGGCCTAAGCTCATTACAAGCATGAACTCCTTTTATTCTTGTAACAACTCTGTGGTGTAGGTACCACTGTTACCTCCCTTTCAGGTGAGAAAACTGAGGTGCAGCCAGGTTAAATAATTGTGCAGTTACTAAGGGGTTGAGCTGGGATTCAGACTCAGGCAGTTGGTCTGGAGTCCATGTTTCCTGTCACTATGCCATACCAGTTATTAGTCATCATTTTGTACTTGGAGCCCAGTAGACATGGAAAAGAGGCAGGTGAGAGGCGAGAGGAGGTGGTCCTACCCTCTCACTGTTCCAGCTGTCGCCTGAGGACCCGCCAGTATACCTAGGCTGGGGCTGCCCTGCTCATCCAGGTGACCTATGCTCCTGGAGGAGACTGGCCTTGCTCATAAAATGGACAGCTCTACTCCCAGGCCTGCTGCCCTTCCTGGTGGCCTTTGCCACTTTCCTATGCTTCCGGCAGCAAAGTGGTTCATCTCTAGCAAGTGGTCTCTAACTTTCCCAGGCAGAGTCCCTGTCTGCAGGGCAGGCTCCCTACCCACTGGCTTCCTGGAACAGAAACCAGGCTGCCACGAGGGAGGGACAAGCTGTGGGCCTGTAACATTTTCTCCAGAAACACGTGCTGGTTTCTTGCCAGGCAGGAAATGTTTGTTTCCACATCATAGCCACCTGAACCGGGTCTGATCCGCCCTTGTTCCTCGTCTGTCTCTCTGTGCACCCCAGGCAGCCAGGCATGTGGAAGGTGCTCATAGTGGTGATGTGCGTGGCCCTTCTGGGCTGCCTGCAGGCCCAGGAGCTCCAGGAACATGTCTCCATAATCCTGCTGGGAGCAACTGGGGACCTGGCTAAGAAGTACTTATGGCAGGGACTGTTCCAGCTGTACCTGGATGAAGCGGGGAGGGGCCACAGTTTTAGCTTCCATGGAGCTGCTCTGACAGCCCCCAAGCAGGGCCAAGAGCTCATGGCCAAGGCCCTGGAATCCCTCTCCTGCCCCAAGGACATGGCACCTAGTCACTGTGCAGAGGAAAAGGATCAGTTCCTGCAGCTGAGCCGGTACCGCCAACTGAAGACGGCCGAGGACTATCAGGCCCTGAACAAGGACATCGAGGCACAGCTCCAGCACGCAGGCCTCCGGGAGGCTGGCAGGATCTTCTACTTCTCAGTGCCACCCTTCGCCTATGCAGACATTGCCCGCAACATCAACAGCAGCTGCCGGCCAGGCCCGGGCGCCTGGCTGCGGGTTGTCCTTGAGAAACCCTTTGGCCATGACCACTTCTCAGCCCAGCAGCTGGCCACAGAACTCGGGAGCTTTTTCCAGGAGGAGGAGATGTACCGGGTGGACCATTACTTGGGCAAGCAGGTGAGCATCAGCGTGGAGCCTGCCAGGGCTAGGGTGAGCTGGGTACTGGTAGACCCCAGCAACAAGGCCACTCACTCATTGTGGAGCTAGGCCCCAGGGCATTGTGAACTCAGAGCTCCCATGGTCTCCTTGAAGGTAGGCAGGAGGCGAGGGGCTAAAAGAAAGACAGCAGCAGGGCAGGACTGTTGGGTCCTTGTCCATGTGTCTGGCCTCTTTTGTCCTCTGCAAAGCCCCCATTCTCTTTGTTTCCCAGTCTGGGCTCTGGCTTCTCACGGTTGCCCTGTATCCTCTGTGGAGGTGGCCCAGCAACTCTGGTATCTGGACCTGGCTTCCTGTTGGGTGTGCTGTGGGAATTAAAACGAGCTTTCTTCTCCTGCACCCATCCACCTTTTTTTTTTTTTTTAAGACAGAGTCTGCTCTGTCCCTAGGCTGGAGTGCAGTGGCACGATCTCGGCTCACTGCAACCTCTGCCTCCTGGGTTCCAGCAATTCTCCCACCTCAGCCTCCCAAGTAGCTCGGATTACAGGCGTGCATCACCAGGCCCGGCTAATTTTTTGCATTTTTAGTAGAAATGTGGTTTCACCATATTGGCCAGGCTGGTCTCAAAATCCTGACCTCAAGTGATCCGCGCGCTTCAGCCTCCCAATGTGCTAGGATTACAGGTGTGAGCCACCGCGCCCTGCCCCATCTACCTTTTTTCAAAATCTTTTTCTTCCTAAGTTGTGTTTTGAGCCAGAAGGTTGGCAACAAGAGCTTAAACCAGGGAGTAGTAGAACTCTAAGCCCTGGGCAGGGGCATGGGGTAACCTCCTGGGTGACACATGTGCGTTGACCAGTTCACTCAAAATGCCTTGGAGGCCCTTGGGCGCATCCTGTCCCAGGAACCCCAGCAGAGAGCGCAGCAGCCCTGTGTCCTGGTGCATGGTGCTGGTGGGCATAGGTAGTTGCTGAGGACAGAGACATGGCTTTCCATCCCACCCTGCCTGGAGTTGCCCATAGTAGGATTCCTAAGTAGTGGTCCTCAGACCTGGGCCAGCCCTGGGGAGATTTTCACTTGCTTATGGCAAGATGAGAAGAAATACTGAATGTGCTCAATTCGAAGCTTTTCTTGCTACATTTTTGGTGTTAAACCTATCTTTATTTTATTAAAAATTGTAAGGTAATTTTAACTATTTCTTTTCTTGGCAAAATACAAATCTGGTAACCCTTTGGAGGTCACTTGCAAGTTTTTGGAACCTTTACTGGTCTGTGAGATCCTGAAGTCCAGAACTACTGCTCGGAGGGCATCTTCTGCTCTGAGCAGGGAATAGAGAGGTCAGAGCCCTTCCCCGGAGTCAGGGTTCCTCCTTCGTCACGAGAGGAACCTGCGGCATGCCCAGTCTTCCTCCTGACAGGCCGTGGCACAGATCCTGCCTTTCCGAGACCAGAACCGCAAGGCTTTGGACAGCCTCTGGAACCGGCACCACGTGGAGCGGGTGGAGATCATCATGAAAGAGACCGTGGATGCTGAAGGTGTGTGATTGGCCCGGTGCGCTCGGTCCCCCAGCCTCTGCCTGCCCGCTGTCTGTGGTGAGGCATGGGGCGCTTCTCAGAGGGAGGTTTTCTATGGGCGTGTGGTCTCTCATCGAGCCTGCCATGTGCCCAGCTCTGGACCGGGCTAAACCCCAGGGTGCCAGCTGGCAAAGCCCAAGTAGCCATTGCTGCCCATGGGGAGCGTATCGTCCAGAGAAGTAGACCTGGCACAGAGGCAGGAAACCACTGGCACACGGTAGAGGCTGGAGCCCCCCTGAGATCCCCCTGAGTTTTTGAGTGCGTAGAGACCATGGGAGCTGCGTGAGGGCTTCTCCGACTGTGGTGCTTGCAGCCGTGGCACCCCCTGCCTGGGGTACTCCCTGTCGTGCCCCCTCACCTCCTGACCCCTCTCTCGCTTGTGAGATCTCAGCTGCATGGTCCTCCAGGAAGCCTTTCTGAGCCCTGCAGACCCACTCCCCTCACCCGCACGGCGCCATACACCTCCCTCCCCTGCCCTGCATGGTGTTACCCTTGCCTCGTCCTTTTCCACCCTGTCCCTCCTGCCAGCCTGTAGGCTCCAGGAGGACACCGCCTCTCCGGCACCTGCCACACACCTCAGACACACTGAGTAAACACCCGGGAGGTGGGGGGCCCTGCGTCAGGCCCACCTCTGCCTTCAGCTGGGTGGCTCCAGCATGTCACTCCCTGCAGCTGTGAGATGAGCATGTCCTGTCAATGAGGACAGCTAAGGCCCCTTTGGGACCTGGCATTCTGTGATGGTAGCAAAGTTTTGGAGCATTGACCGTGAAGATGGAAAGCACTGGCTCTTGCCCAGTAATGATAACAGCTAAAGTTTACTGTGTCCCCAGTCCCCCAGCCGCCGGGTGAGGTGGGCACTGTTATTAGCCTCCTTACAGATGAAGATGGTGTCGAGCCCACAGCCCCACAGTAGAAGGTGGTGGAGCCTGATCCTGGGGGCAATAGTCTGGCCCCAGCACTCAGGCCTGGCGCCGCCGCCCTGTGCTGCCAGCGCTGCGTCAGTGGCCAGCTCATCCCCACAGCCGCTTTCTGCAGCTGCAGCGGGAGCACCCGAGGCCACTGCCCCCCCCCAGCCCCCGCAATGCGTGCCCGCCACAGGGCAGGGCCCGAGCCCTGGACCCAGGGATGGGCCAGGAGGTTTCTCCTCTTTTTCTGTCTACCTTGCTCTTTCTCTGGGCTATTTTCTCTTTTTCTTTCCCCCACCTTGGTTTCTCTCTTCAGCTGTTTCTCCATTCCTCTCTGAATGTGTATTTAGTGCCAGAAGCTCTCTGCGGGGCTGAGGTGCCACAGTGAGGTACAAAACTCAGCCTCTCAGATATGGCTCCCTCATACTGCCCAGATTCACGGGTGCTGTGGGGGGTGATGATCTCATCACACCGGCTGGTGGGACAAACTCCAAAATGGAGCCGGGCGCAGTGGCACACCTGTAGTCCCAGAAACTCGGGGACAGAGGCAGGAGGATCATTTGAGCTCAGGTGTTGGACACCAGCCTGGGCAGCATAGTGAGCCCCTGTCTCTGAAAAAGAAAACAAAATGGGTGACGAGTGTTGTAGGCAGGCAGCGTGGTGGGGGGACAATGTGGGGGGTGGGCGGGAGGCCAGGCAGGACTTCCCGAGCCAGGCCTTGAAGGACATTGCTGGGCTCGAGAAGGCACTGGGTTTCTCTACTCCAGAACCCACAGCAGAAAAGAGGCCCTGCCCCCTGCAGTGGGTCACAGGGAATCCTCCTCCAGCCCTTCCAGGTTTCCCTCCCAGTCTTCAACGGGGCGCTGGTCATGGGTTTCCCCCCATGCCTGTCTGTGCCTGATATCCCAGCAGGCACGTGTGCTGGGCCTATCCCTGCTTCATCTTCAGAGAAGTGAGCTGCACCTGGTGCAGAAAGCCTGGAGCAGAATGGGAGGGGGCCCTGCCCCTGCTGCAGCCAGTGGGCTGGAGCCTGCCCTTCTCTACCTGGACTTGGCCCCATCCCCAGCAAGGCTGGGAGACCAGGATTCCTCTCCTCTCCCCTTTCTGGCAGCTCCTTCCTGTCCCCGCCCTGGGGTGGGGAAGAGCCATGATGTCTGGAGTTGCCTGTTGGTGCTGTTGCCTCTTAGTTCTTCCAACCCTCCCACTGTTTCCTTCTTGGTATGTAGTGTCAATTTGTGGGTTCTGTGTAGGTCCCGTGGAGCCAGGGACCAGGCAGATTACAGGCCTAATTATCCTAGCAAAGGTACTTTTGGATTTTGGAGAAAGAAACATGGAAGATATGAAAGAAAGACAGGTGGAGCTCTGGGCGGGTCTGTTTGCCGAGACAGTCTGAGGATGTTGAGTTTGAACAGCAACACAACAGCCTGGGCTGGCTGTCCTCAGGGTCCAGGAGGGAGAGCCACTTGGAGCCCGGTTGTCACAGCTGCGGGGACTAAAGGAGGTCCCGCCTTGCCTGCCATGTGGTGCTCTGGGGGAGGGTCCGCTGCTCCCAAACTTCGGAGTCCAAGGCCTTTAGTTCAACTGGGCCCTGCACCTTCAGCCCAGGGGCAAAGGGAGCCTCAGCGCAGGACAGGCAGTGGGGCATCCACTAGTCCTGGAGGCTTGCAGCCTGTTGCGCAGAGGCCAGAGTGGGGCTCGTTCAGTCCATGCTTCTTGTCAGAGGTGGCCAGCAGGACTGCAGCCGTCCTGCGGTTTGGGCCTCACTGGTTGGCTTGTTTACCTGCCATTTACCGGCAGGCCCTACCTAACTCGTAGCAGGGAGGGACTGCCTGCTGCTGTGCCCAGCCCCCCAGCAAGTGGGCCTTGGACACAGGGTGCTTTGGCAACAGAATGAGCTTGCTTGCTGTCTCTCTCAGTTTTGTGTGCCTGCGTGCCAGAGGACACATTCTTTCTACATCCCAAGAAGGTGGCCTGGTACAGCCCTGCTGGCCCAAGCACTGCTCTGTGCTGTCTTCTCTGGGTCCTGCTTTGGAGCCAGTCCCTCGGGGGGCCCCCGTCTGTAGTTCAGGCTGGAGAGAGGGGACAGGCACCACAGACCTGCAGCACACCCCAGCATGGCCAGGAGCCCTGTGCCCAGCACAGCAGGGCCTAGGCTGCCACTGCTGCCCCCGGTGAGGACAGGAAACAGGCAGGAGGAAATGCTGCCTTCTACTGGCGTTTGGTGGACTTGGCAGGCGAGCGCCACTGCAGTGGGGCTCAGCGTGGGCAGAACGTTTCCAAGGCAGGATTCAGAGCCCCGTGGTCTGACTGCTAAGCAGAGGGGCAAAGTGCACAGCAGGCCATTCTCCCCAACTCCCCACCCCACACACACCACAGGCCATTCTCCCCCACTCCCCACCCTGTGCTCTGCCCCTGCCAAGGGTTGCGGTGGATCCCAGCTGCCCTCCACCCCCGCAGTGGTGCAACCCTAGCTGACTCCTAGGCAGGAGTGGCACCTGCGTAACCCTGAGTGCTGGGAAGGGAGGAGGCTGCAAGCCAGGCTTGGGAAATGGAGCATTCCTGGTCCAGAGCTGCTGCAGGCCCCAGGAAAGGGACTTCTGAGCTGCAAGGTCGTTTGGATGTCTTCCCCCATCCGTATCACACACATCTAAGTGGGTGGAAGCCGGCTTCCCCGGCTCCCTCCCCTCCGTCCTCCATGCTGGGTGAGTGCTTTTTTTTTTTCTTGCGGCAGCCTCTGGCCCAGAGGAGTTTGCTGCAGAGTCAAGGCTACTGCACAGGCCGGAGGGGGTGGGGAGGAGGAAAGGAAGAAGGGATCCGGTACCCAGCTCCCCTCAGCCTGACCTGGGGGGCTCCTCCTGTGTGTCCCAGTCTGTGAGCCCCTGAGAGGCACAGCCACCCAGGGTACCCTGGCTGGGGTCTCTGAAGCAGCATGGGCCATAGAAGGAGAGTCACTGAGCCTCCTTCATCCCAGAGATGACCCTGGCTGGCCCTCATCATGGCATTGGGAGGGCTCTGCAGACAAGCGGGCCCATGTGATTAATGGGCTGTGTTCAGCTGTCTGGGTCCGGCTGCCTTTTTTGTCGGGAGTGCTGGAATTGGAACCGAGGTCTCGGGCACCTCAGAGCCCAAGCCTCTAACCACTGAGCTCCACAGCCTCCCAGGCTGGCCAGGCCTTCAGCAGTTGGCCTCCCTGCTGGAACGCACTCAGGGCCAGTCTCCCTGCTGCCCGAGTTTCCCCTCTGTGTAGAAGGCCTGTTGTTGTTGTTAGAAAGAAGGAGGGAGACTTCCTGAGGATGTCACTGCTGGGAGGGTCCCTGTCCCGACATGGGGAAAGGAGCCTGATGCTTGCCCCACCTCTGAGGGCTGGAGTGACCATTCATTGCCTCTCACTGAGGGACCAGGGCAGCCAGGGTCCTTCCAGGCACACACCAGCTGTCCCGCCTTCCATCCTGGTGTGCCAGAAGGGGCCAGGAGCTCGCTCAGCAGGGCCAGTTCCCCTTCTCGCCCCATCTGCAGAGCTGTCCGCGAGGTGAGCCCAGGGCAGCTGCTGGATCTCCTGTCCAGAGAGAGCACCAGCCAGCACACTGCGCTCTCCTTGGCCCTCACCTCTTTTTATTTTTAGTAATCCCAGAAGGTGTTGATAGGGATTGCAGCTGGCTCTTAGTAGTTTGTCTTTTTTTTTTTTTTTTTTTAATCTATTTTTGTTGGGAAAACCTGGATTTCCCACAATGTGGAAGCCAATGAGGGGTTTCTGGTCCCGGTTCTGAAGGCTGTGACCTTCAGCACACCTCTATACCATGCTGATGGCCCCGGTACCTCTCTCTCGGGTAGTTTTAAGGATTAAATCAGATAATGCACACGGAAATACGTTACAAATGGAAGTGTTGTTCTTCTTCCAAGTTTGCAAGGAGAGGCAGCGGCAGTGTGTCTGAGTTCCACGTGACTTATATTGGATTATTATATAAATCCTGTAAATTGATCTATCATACTCTTTTATGTCCATTCTTTATGTCATATTTCTCTCTCACATGTACACACACAGTTGTATACGTATTTAAATCTTTATGTATTAGTAGTCTGCACAATATATACCTTTTAGTACTAATATTTCTGTTCAGTTCTGTTCATACCACAGAATATGTGTTATAAATTCTTTTATTAAGCTTTTTGGTTGTTTCTGGTGTTTTGCTATTTTATTATTATTATCTTAGAGATGGAGTCTTGTTATGTTGCCCAGGCTGGTCTTGAACGCCTGGTCTCAAGTGATCCTCTCTTGCTTTAACCTCCCAAGTAGCTGAGACTACAGGAGTGCCCCGCCTCCCCTGGCTTCTATCTTAGATATTACTTTATGAGCTTTTTTAAAAATTGAGATACAATGCACATACCACAGAATTTACGCTTTTTAAGTATAAAATTAAGTGGTTTTCAGTATATTTACAAAGTTATGCAACTACTATCTAATTCGAGAACATTTATGAGCATTTTAAAAAAACATCTTCCCTGTAAGTATATGCTTCTGCAGTGCAACGACTGGGCCAAGGGGGAAGAAGTGCTTTCTAGCTGTTGCTCTGTTATGAGACTGAGCAGCAGAGCCAGCGGGTGCAGTCATGGCCCCACTACTCTGTCATCCTCTGACCTTGGACGAGCTCTGGATGTGCACAGGCGGGAGCCGAGTTTACAGTGGTCTTTCTTCCCAATGTCCACCCTGGTTGTGCTTTTCTCTATCCTTTTCATATACTGATGGGTTCCAACCCTCAACTTTCAACCCAGGAAAAGATACTAGGAGCCAATATAGATCATTTTTAGGAGAAATCAGTCCACAATAACCGGCAGTAACTGGAAAAATCAGCATCAGCAGGAGGGCCAGCCCCTCACCTCCTGTCCTTGCACTCAGCTGCATGGCCTCTTCCCGGGGAGGTGCCAGGCCATGGTCCCGGTCACTGCATTCAACTCTGAAAAGACAGAGCCAACCAGGAGAGGAGCAAAGTCCATAAATCTACAGGCCGTGTTAAACACAGGCGCACCCCCTGAAGCTTGAAATTAAGGAATAAAGGAAGCTCTCTTTTACCCAGCAGGTAGTAAACCCGTGGAATGCATTCTTTCTGAGAATTGAGAGAGGATAAAAATAGGAAAGGGGCCGCTTAGGGATTTGCTACATTAATGAATAGTAAGCAGATAACAGGGCTTTTAGGGACTCTGCTGTGTTCCCTTCATCAAAAATTCATCTGTTTTTAAAGCTTTAACTATGTTGTTGACATATAAATCTGTAATTCATTGATCAGAAGACACATGTTTTTCATATTTGGACGTCTCTGAAGTTGGGTTTATCCTTAATGGGGTGACACAGTGGAACTGGAAACCCTTTTCTTTCTTAGGGGTTATAAAACAGCGATGCTTCCACCACTGATGGCATTTCAGATTTGATGAAATCCAGTTTCTCTCCCGTGTCTGTTGTCTCCCCAGGCCCTAGTTTATGCCTCCAGCCGCCTTTTAGATAGCTCCACGGGGAGCTGCACCGTCACTTCAGATTCAGCAGATTTAGAATGAAAACCACCACTGCATTTTTCTCATGAAATACCAACTGCTTTTTCTAACCTCTTTATTTCAAATGGGAACAGTGCTCTCTGAGTGACCAGGCCGGTAGCCCTTCTCTTACAGCATCTGTCATAAGAAAAATTCCAACCCATATTTATCAGTGTTTCCTATGTGCTGCCCACTGTTCGAAGCCCTGTGTGGACATTCACTCCTGAAGG
This sequence comes from Colobus angolensis palliatus, assembly GCF_000951035.1. NCBI lineage: Eukaryota > Metazoa > Chordata > Mammalia > Primates > Cercopithecidae > Colobus > Colobus angolensis. Next base: position 243,532 of record NW_012114588.1, read on the forward strand.
CCTCCAGAAGCCCTGTGTGGACATTCGCTCCTGAAGGCCTCCAGAAGCCCTGTGTGGACATTCGCTCCTGAAGGCCTCCAGAAGCCCTGTGTGGACATTCGCTCCTGAAGGCCTCCAGAAGCCCTGCAGAGGAGGCGCGGGGATTATTGCTTGTTCACACGTGAGGTAATGGTTGCTGGAGATCACAGGCCTGAAAGATGGCAGAGCCCGTATTTAAACCAGGGCAGACTGGGCATGGTGGCTCACACCTGTAATCCCAGGACTTTGGGAGGCCGAGACAGGTGGATCACTTGAGGTCAGGAGTTCAAGACCAGCCTGGCCAACATGGGGAAACCCCATCTCCACTAAAAATATAAAAATTAGCCAGGTGTGGTAGCATGTGCCTATAATCCCAGCTACTCGGGAGGCTGAGGCAGGAGAATTGCTTGAACCCGGGAGGCGAAGGTTGCAGTGAACCAAGATCGCGCCACTGCACTCCAACCTGGGTAACAGAGGGAGGCTCCATCTCAAATAAAATAAAATAAAATAAATATAATATAAAATAAAATAAAATAAAATACTGGAACAGCCTGACTGCAGAGACCACACTCCAGATCACAGCTGTGCACCACCATTCACAGATCCAGCCAGCCACCAAGTAGTTTGTATTCATCTATAATAACTTCCTTGCAGTTCACTGTGACTTTGTTCCCTCCTACCTTTGTTACTTCCTTTGATTGCAGCAAAGGCTGCCTCGTTGATTTCACTACCACCAGTCCCATCCTGTTCATCTTGCGGGTCGCAGACAGCTTCATCTGCCTTAAGTACCTCTTTCGTGGTTCTGCTTCCCTGTTCTAAAACCTTTTTAAAAAAGTTTTATTGAGCCATAACTCACAAATCCTGCTACACTTTACTCAGTTAAGGTGGACAGGCCAGTGGGCTTTAGTGTATTCACAGAGTTGTGTGTCAGTACCACAATCAATTTTAGAACATGTTCATCACGGGAAAGGAAACCCTGCACCCCTTAGTTGTCATCCCCTAACTTTCCCCTCCCCCCAGCTCCTGGCAACCACAGAACTGCATTCTCTCTGTGGGGTTGCCTGTTCTGGATATTTCATACATATAGGATCATACGGTGTGTGGTTTCCATCACTTAGCATCCTGTGTTCAGAGTTCACCCATGTTCTAGCAGGTACCAGAACTTTACTCCTTTCTACTGCTGAATATTATCTTATTGTATAGGTATACCATAATTTATCCAGTCTCCAGTTGGTGGACATTTGGGTTGTCTCTACTTTTTGGCAATTATGAATAATGCTGCAATGAGCATTCATGTACAAGCTTTTGTGTGGACCTGCATTTTTATTTCCCTTGAGTATAAACCCAGGAGTGGGGTTGCTGGATCATGACTCTGTTTAACTGTTTGAGGCCAAGAACTCTTATTTATTTATTTATTTATTTATTTATTATTTTTGGAGACAGGGTCTTGATCTGTTGCCCTGGCTGGAGTGCAGTGATGCGATCATAGCTCACTGCAGCCTCGACCTCCTAGGCTTAAGTGATCCTCACACCTCAGCCTCCCAAGTAGCTGGGACCACAGATGTATGCCACCATACCCGGCTAAGTTTTGTATTTTTTGTAGAGATGGGGTTTTGCCATGTTGCCTAGGCTGGTCTTGAACTCCTGGACTCAGGAGATCTGCCCTCCTCAGCCTCCCAAAGTGCTGGGATTACAGACATAAGCCACTGTGCCAGGCCTTAGGTTCCTATCAAATATAAGATGTTCCTAATTTTCCTGTTCTACTATTGCAGGGGAAGGGAAGAATTATCTTTTTACATTCTCCTGAAAAGGAGAATTGGAAGGTTTGGTCACCCTGGGCCCACACTCCTGTGAGGCACCACCTGAATGCAGCTGAGGTACTTAACTGTCCCTCTGAGGGACACCAGCCTTACTCCATCCTCTTTGCTTTTGCTGGCTCTGGTAGGCATTGGAATCTCTGACGTTTGCCCTAGAACTTTCCTTCCAGAAGCTCAGTCGGCTTCTTCATTGTGCTCTGTTTCTAAAGGCCAGTGGTGCCCACGCCACTTAACTTCACACCATTCTGTCGTGGGGTTGAGTAGTAGGTAATTAAAAGGGAAATGTTTTGCAGGCTCTGGGGCCAACTGCCTGGGTTTGAATCTCATTTTTACCTCTTCACCAGCTGTGTGTGACCTTGGGTAAGTTATCAACCTCTCTGAACTTCAGGTTCCTTATATTTTAAAATAGGGGAAACAGAAGGGCCTTCTTATAGGTTGTTATTCTGAGGATAAATGGACTGATCCACAGACATTGCTGTCATCAGTATTCTCTTTTTCTGGATGTCTTCTCAACAATAGCACAAGAACTTTGAAGGCCATAACATTACAGAGCTGGGGGACTTCAGCCATTGTTTTCCCAGTGGGGACCACTCTTGGCATTTTGGTTGGCACAGTTGGGCTGGACTTTCTGTTCATTTCAGGATTTAGTATCCTTGGACAGAGCTGCACCCTCTAGCTTCCGGTTGCTATGGCCGGGGACAGGGTGCCTTCCTACGAGTGGCTGCTGGCTTCATTTCTTGCCCCCCAACACTGATGGTGCTGTCAGGAATGGCATATCGGGCTGGCTTCAGGGCAGGTTGTTCTCCCAGCCATGACATGCTTGCTGTCTAGTTGACCCGAGAGTGCACACCAACAACCTGGTCAGGGCAGGTGCTCAGGATTGGCGCCGTGGACCCAGAGTGGCTGCTGGCAGGGAGCATGCTGGGCTCAGCAGGCCTGGACTTAGAATCCGCTGCTTTTTGTCTGTTTGAATTAAATGTTAACTAGATCCTAGGTAAAATTGAAGTTTACAGAATGCATGGAAGAGATACAGAACTATGATATAACAAACACCAATCCACCTACCACCCGTTTTTAGAAAAGAACTTGATTCTCCTGCGTGTCCCTCCCCACATTCTGACCTATTTCCTCATCTTACGCTTCCGAGTTGCAGATAGATTATTCCCTCACTTGTTATGTTTCCATGCACACCTCGTTCCCTAAACAACCTGTTGTTTAATTTTGAACAAGAGTCATCCTGTATGTGTCCGAGCATGGATCTTTTTGTCTCTGTGTCCAGCATTTGGGAGAATTGTTTCAGCTCTGTCTTCTGTTAGCTGACTCTGTACAGCTGTTTCTCATCTGTAGGGCCCATCTACTGAATTTCTAATTTCCAATTACATTTTTCTTTTATTGAAGTTCTGTTTATTTTGGTCTCTTTATATCCTGTTTTCTTTTTCTTTCTTTCTTTTTTTTTTTTTTGAGACAGGGTCTCACTCCGTGTTGTCTAGATGGAGTGCAGTGGCGCGATCACAGCTCACTGCAGCCTTGACCTTCTGGGCTCAAGCAATCCTCCCACCACAACCTCCCAAATAGTTGGGACCACACTTGGTTAACTTTTTTTTTTTTTTTTTTTTTTTTTTTTTGTAGAAACAGGGTCTCACTTTGTTGCCCAAGATGGTCTTGAACTCCTGGACTCTGGGCTCAAGTGATCCTCCGGCCTTGGCCTCCCAAAGTGCTGGGATTACCAGCATGAGCCACTCCGCCTGGCCTATATCCTATTTTCAAATTAATTTTTATTTTATCAAAGTAATCATGTTGCTTTCTCACCACATTAGGTTTTGAAGCTTTGTCCGTGATGATGTGTGGATCTTCATTTTCTCTGCTGTCCACTGTCTGAACGTAGTGCTGTGTTAGGGGCTAGGGATGCAGCAGAGGGCAGATACCACTCAGATGGAGCCTCCCTTATAGCGGGGAAGCAACTCAGATGGAGCTTCCCTTGTAGAGGGGAAGAAAGAGAAACAGGCCTGAATTACAGTCAGCTGGGCCAGGAGAAGACAGGGCCCCTCAGAAGGGGTAGGCCAAAGCTCCTAGAAGCCGAGCCCTTAAGGATGAGTGGGAGTTTGCTGGGTGAACAAACGAATCCCAGGTTAGGGGTCCTGCGTGCAGAAGCCTTTGAGAAACGATGGCTCCTTGTATCATGAGGCCAGGCTCTCTCTGTAGGTGAGGTTGTGAGGAGACTTGGGCATTGGAACTCTCCTGCGAGGTGGTATGCGTTGGAACCCTGAGCTCTGGGACTGTCCTGTATATTTGAGTCACTGATAATCAGTGCTCACCAGGGTTGAGCCTCGGAGGAGGGAGTGGAGTAGAGCTCGTGGTTAAGCAGTGCCTGCTTCTGCCCCGTCAGCCTGGTCACCTGTCTCCTTCCTCACTCGTGGAGCAGGAGTGATCATGGTGCCTGTGTGCAGGGTCTTTGTGAGTATGGGGAGGAGCGGCGCGGGCCCAGTGCGGGCTGGGGCTGTTGTCAGCATTGGTGGTGTTATGGTGGTGTTGTTATGTTGGTGTTACACCACTGTTGTTATGTTGCTATTGTTACACCAGTGTTGTTATGCCAGTGTTGTTATGGTGGTGGTAGTGTTACATCAGTATTGTTAACGCTGGTGTAACGTTGCTGTTGTTACACCGGTGTTATGTTGGTGTTGTTAACGGCAGTGTTGTGACATTGCTGTTATGCCCATGTTGTTACGTTGTTATACCGGTATTGTTATGCCAGGGTTGTTACGTTGTTGTTACCCCAGTGTTATGTTGCTAATGTTATGCCAGTGTTATGTTGTTGTTACGCTGGTGTTACATCATTGTCATACCAGTGTTGTTATGTTGTTATGCCAGTGTTACATTGCTGTTATGCCGGTGGTGTTATGTTGCTGTTGTTAGGCCGGTGTTGTTATGTTGTTGTTACACTGGTGTTATGTTGCTATTGTTGCACTGGTGTTACATTGTTATTACACCAGTGTTACGTTGCTGTTGTTAAGGTGGTATGTTGTTGCTATGCTGGTGTTGTTTTGTTGTTGTTGTGCTGGTGTTCTGTTGTTATACTGGTGGTGTTACGTTGCTGTTGTCAGTCTGGTGGTGGTGGTGTTATGCCGGTGTTATGTTACTATTGTGTTGGTGTTATGTTGTTGTTATGCTGGTGTTCCTGCACTGCTGTTATGCTGGTGGTGTTATGTTGCTGTTGTTACGTTGGTGTTATTACGTTGTTGTTATGCTGGTGTTGCTGCACTGCTGTTATGCTGGTGTTATGTTGTTCCACTGGTGGTGTTATGTTGCTGTTGTTACGCTGGACGTGCTGCTTTGTGTTCTCCAGGTGGCCTTCCCTTTTATCCTCACATTTACCCTGTGCACCTGACAACTGGACATCTGCGCCTAGGAGTCTTCAGCCTAAACACACCTAAACCCTCCACCAAACCCCTCTGCTCCTGCCTCCCCATGTCTGTGAGCGCCTCCACTGCCCGTCCCTCCGCTCAGGCCCCACCTCCAGGGCTCATCTTTGGGGCCTCCATTTTACTCACACCCACCCCATCTGTCAGCAGGTCCAGTCAATCCTGACTCTGAGGTGCCTCTCCTTCCCCTCCAGCTCCTGTACTGCCCATTAGTCCAGGCCCGGTCGTCTCTGCTGGGCAGCTCTGCAGCCTCTTCCTTGCCTTCTCTGCATCTGCACCCATTCTCCCCCTAAGGCCGGGGGTCGATCCCCAGTATAGGTCAGGTCTCATCTTCTCCTGCCTCAAACCCTCCAGTGTCCTTCCTACAACTGAGCTTAGAAAAAAGTCCAGCCTCTTCACCTTGTCCTGCAAGACCCCTGAACTCTTCTCCAGCCTCACCGCTGTCCCCACTCTTTCCTCACCTCCATCTGGCCCCCAGCACACCAAGTTCCTTCCTGCCTCAGAGTTCTGGCACCTGAGGGTCCCTGCATCTGAGATGCTTTCTCCCTGGGTTTTTGCGAGGCTGGCTTTTCAGGTCTCGGAGGGGCCTTTTCATTACCCCCTGTCACAACTGCTCTGTAATTTTGTTTACTTCCTTTTGTCTTCCCACATTCCCTCCCTCCCACTCCCCTGCACGTTGCCTAGCACAGGTGTGCGCCCAGTAGTGAGGCGGCATTTGTTAGTCTCATCCAAGGGCAAGACGCAGGAACCAAAGTCAAGTAACTTGTCCAAGATCACACGCTAGTAAGCGGCAGTCATACTCTGGGGCCCCAGCCCCCACCATGGTGCCGCAGCCCCCGCCATGGTGCCATAGCCCCCACAGTGCTGAGCCTCCTGCTGGCAGTGGCCAGGCAGGGCAGGGTGAGGGGCTGGCCAGTATCTGCAGAGGCAATCTGTCCTTTGCTGGGAATAGAGCTTTCTTCATGTGGATTTCTGGAGAGGCTCACAGATTTGTCGCCTTCTCTTACAATAGTTCTCATTGACAGAGGTGGCTCCAAGACTTCCTCCGCCCCTTCTCGTGGTGAGGCTGCTGTTGGTGTGCGCCATTTTTATAGGCCCTGTGGGTTGGGGGAAGAGGATGCAGGACGGATGTGCGAGCTGGGGTTTTGGTGCACCTTGGGGAAATCTGAGGCTCTGGCCTCTCTTTACATCCTCCCCACTTCTCCACCTCCCTCCACTAGGCCGCACCAGCTTCTACGAGGAGTACGGTGTCATTCGCGACGTCCTCCAGAACCATCTCACGGAGGTCCTCACCCTCGTGGCCATGGAGCTGCCCCTCAATGTCAGCAGTGCGGAGGCTGTGCTGCGGCACAAGCTTCAGGTCTTCCAGGCGCTGCGGGGCCTGCAGAGGGGCAGTGCCGTCGTGGGCCAGTACCAGTCTTACAGTGAGCAGGTGCGCAGAGAGCTGCAGAAGCCGGACAGCTTCCACAGCCTGACGCCGACCTTCGCAGGTGGGCCCTGGGGCCGGGCATGGGGCACTGGGCTGCCCACTTCACCGGGAGCAGCTTTCCAAAGCAGATGCCCTTGGGTGGGGTGGAGGGGACTTGAGGTGGGATTTCCCCCAGGGTGCTTGGAGGCAAGGATGGCATTCCCCTGTCTCCCTGGCCTCCTGCCAGCCTGAAGCGGCAGACAAGCTGGTGGTGCTCTCCGGGCAAAGGACATCCCGATGGCCATGGCCTCACGTCAGCTCCAGTTCAGTCCCAGATGCTTCCCAAGGGTTTGTCGTGCGAGGCTCAGACAGACCTGGTTCCTACCTCATAGGGCCTCCCCAGTGAGGCCGCAAACCTTTTGCCTGGCCACAGCTGGAGACACTTCCACTGGCCAAGTGCCATGCCAGGGCTGTCCTCTGGGCAGTTCCAGAGGCCCAGGGCTTTCTGGGAGGGGCTGGCTCCTCCCCAGGTAGCAGCCAGGCAATGAGAGCCACAGCTGGCTGTTGAGCATGCGCCGTGTGCCAGGTGCTTTACAGATGCCTCGCATACAAGCCTCACGCACCAACCACGAGGCAGGGGCCATTAGCCCCGTTTTATAGGTGAGGAAACGTAAGGCTCGGTGAAGTCGCCAAAATGAACCAGGCTTGGAACTTGGGCATGGAATACTGTCAGCCCCTGGCTCTTGCCACCAGGCCTTGCCCCTCCTCGCCAACACTCCACCCACGGGCCTCTGCTGGGGTGACTGTCTCCCCACCCCGCACCACTGACCCTGCGTCGGGTGCACCCTGAATGCTTCACAGACAGGAGGGGAGCACGTTTCTCTGTAGGACTCCTGCCCCTCACACACCTAAGAGTCAGGGTCTCCCACCCCACTTGCCCCCACTGTGGGACGTCCTTTAGAGTCTCCAGGTTGGATGCTCTCAGCCCGGTTCTCCTTTGCTGGCGGACCATAACTCCAAGAGGGGCCTCAAGGAAGGCCAGTGTCAAAGCCGTAGAGATAGCCCCAGAGGCCGGTTTTCAAGCATGGACTGGGAAGAGAATGTCATGGAAGATATGCCAGGTGAGGGGTGAGCATGGCAAGGTGAGGGGCTTCCCTGAGGCAGGGGGACGCCCAGAGGGCCCAGCGAGGAGAGGAGAGGAGAGGGCTGGCCGGAGAGTCCTGGTCTATGCCAGAGAGTCACCCTCTACTGTTCCCTCACCCCAGCCGTTCTCGTGCACGTCGACAATCTTCGCTGGGAGGGCGTGCCTTTCATCTTGATGTCTGGCAAAGCCTTGGACGAGAGAGTGGGCTACGCTCGGATCTTGTTCAAGAACCAGGCCTGCTGTGTGCAGAGCGAAAAGCACTGGGCTGCGGCACAGAGCCAGTGCCTGCCTCGGCAGCTCATCTTCCACATCGGCCACGGCGACCTGGGCAGCTCCGCCGTGCTGGTCAGCAGGAACCTGTTCAGGCCCTCCCTGCCCTCCAGCTGGAAGGAAATGGAGGGCCCACCTGGGCTCCGCCTTTTCGGCAGCCCTCTGTCCGATTACTACGCCTACAGCCCTGTACAGGAGCGGGGCGCCCACTCCGTCCTCTTATCCCATATCTTCCATGGCCGGAAGGATTCCTTCATCACCACAGAGAACCTGCTGGCCTCCTGGGGCTTCTGGACCCCTCTGCTGGAGAGCCTGGCCCATAAGGCCCCACGCCTCTATCCTGGAGGAGCTGAGAGCGGCCGTCTGTTGGACTTTGAGTTCAGTAGCGGCCGGTTGTTCTTTTCCCAGCAGCAGCCGGAGCAGCTAGTGCCAGGGCCAGGGCCGGCCGCAATGCCCAGTGACTTCCAGGTCCTCAGGGCCAAGTACCGAGAGAGCCCGCTGGTCTCCGCCTGGTCCGAGGAGCTGATCTCTAAGCTGGCTAACGACATTGAGGCCACCGCTGTGCGGGCCGTGCGGCGCTTTGGCCAGTTCCACCTGGCGCTGTCGGGGGGCTCAAGCCCCGTGGCCCTGTTCCAGCAGCTGGCCACGGCGCACTACGGCTTCCCCTGGGCCCACACGCACCTGTGGCTGGTTGACGAGCGCTGCGTCCCGCTCTCGGACCCGGAGTCCAACTTCCAGGGCCTGCAGGCCCACCTGCTGCAGCACGTCCGGGTCCCCTACTACAACATCCACCCCATGCCTGTGCACCTGCAGCAGCGGCTCTGCGCCGAGGAGGACCAGGGCGCCCAGATCTACGCCAGGGAGATCTCAGCCCTGGTGGCCAACAGCAGCTTCGACCTGGTGCTGCTGGGCATGGGTGCCGACGGGCACACAGCCTCCCTCTTCCCACAGTCGCCCACTGGCCTGGACGGCGAGCAGCTGGTCGTGCTGACCACGAGCCCCTCCCAGCCACACCGCCGCATGAGCCTTAGCCTGCCTCTCATCAACCGCGCCAAGAAGGTAGCAGTCCTCGTCATGGGCAGGATGAAGCGTGAGATCACCGCGCTGGTGAGCCGGGTGGGCTGTGAGCCCAAGAAGTGGCCCATCTCGGGTGTCCTGCCGCACTCTGGCCAGCTGGTGTGGTACATGGACTACGACGCCTTCCTGGCATGAGGGCGCCTGTGCCCCTTGCCCGCTCTGCTCCTGTGCTTTCCTTCGCCCGTGTCTTCCCTCCCTTCTTGGCTCCACCACCTGCCCAGCGTGCCCTGGCTCTCCAGAACCTGCTGCCCCGCAGTCAGGCCCCAGAGGGCAGGACAAGGCCTTGTCCCGATGCCTTTGACAGGCAGCTCTGTCTAGTGGTGGACAGATGCAGAAACAAGGAAGAAATGGAATCTGCTCATGAGAAGCTTCAAATCCAGGCCAGGAGAGAAGCCTTAAGAAAAGAAGCCTCTAGCAGTTACACATCCACATCAACCAGCACAACACGGGATGGCGCCCAAACTCCCGTGTTCACAAGAGGAGATGTGGTGGGCTGAGGTTAATCAGGGAAGGTTTCCTGGGGGAGGTGATCCTTGCACTGGCTCCCAGGGAACATTCAGAGCATGATTGGTAGACAGAAGGGTGCAGAGGCGCCCAGGGGAGTACATTACCCTGTGCAAAGCAGGGGCACTGGGGACTGTCTTGAGACCCTGAGGGGGTCAAGCCCCTCTTTCCCCAGCTGCCTGTTCTTCTAGAACCTCTGCACATCTAGCCTCTGGCCCCCTCTTCACTGCCTCCACCTGCTTCCTCCCTCTCTCCTCCGTCCTGGCTGTGCGGTAGAGTGCCAGGCTCCTCCCTGGGTCTTTGCTGTTTCTCAGACTCTATTTATAGAGAATGAGGGCTGATAACAGGAATAGAGCAGCAAAGACTAGGCTGTGAAAAGGGTTCCAGAAATTTTTTTTTTTTTTAATTAAAAAAAATATTTGCAGAGATGAGCTCTTGCTCTGTTGCCCAG
>NW_012114588.1:253761-271149 GCF_000951035.1 Colobus angolensis palliatus
CCCAGCCCCAGAAATCTCAGTGCTGTTCGGGGCTCCCTTTCTCAGTCGATGACCTGCTCTGCGTGGGGAGGTGGAGTCTCCTTCCCCCAGCTTCCTCAGGGAGGACCCCTGCCCTCCGCTGCTCCTCTGTCCTGCTGGCCTTCCTCCATGAAGCACTCTGGGTGCAGCTAATCAGGCCATTCCGGGGAGCCCCAATTTAAGAGGGTCATTTCAATCTCAGTGGACTCCCAGGTGGGTGTTTCTGCTCTCAGTAGCCCCTCTCGTTTTACCAGAAAAGATCCAGTTAAATCACCCACTGAGGTGACAGCTCATTAGCGGGGAGAGAGATGCAGCATCAAATGACACTGGGCCATCCAGGCGGCTCTGCTCCCACCAGACAGGAGCCAGGCCTCTGGCACGGGGCTGCACACAGCCTTTTCAGGGGCTCGCTTGGCGGGTGACAGGGCCGTAGCCAGGCCTTCTCTCCCTGCCTCTTGGTGACCCCCCCGTGACTTCCTGTGTGCCAGTCTCTCCTGCCACCTCTCACTTCACCACTAACTCTCTGCCTGAGACTGGGGAAGTGATTGGGTATCTTCTCAGTGAGCATAGGTTGGGGACTGTGATCTTGAGAAGCCATAGGCCAGCAATACCTGCTTTTCTGAAACCCCCAAGGAGGGCTCTGACGTTCTTTTAAAAAACAACACAAAGCAAAATTCCCAGGACACATGTAGTTTTGTTTGTTCAACATCCCACAACTCAAGGCTGGGAGATGGAACTCTTGGTTAAGGTCGATTTTTCTGTCTGGCTTCTCCCCCACCTTACACTTGCTCTGCGGGTCAGGCAGATACAAAATTTCTACCGCATTTTCAGAGAGGGCTTTCATGGGTGAGGGAGCATGGCAAAGCCAGTTTCTCTCCTCTGGACTGTTTATACTTCAAGGCTATGGATTTAAAGGAATCCTGGCTTTCATTTTCAATACCAGTCTGAGACATGGTTCCCAAGCTGGGGCTCTTGTTCAGACTACTTACTCTGGCTGCCAACAACCCAGGCCAGACAGAGCATCTTGCCTTTTTTTTTCCTTTCTTTTTCTTTTTTTCAGACGGTCTCTCTCTGTCGCCCAGGCTGGAGCACAGTGGCGAGATCTTGGCTCACTACAACCTGCGCCTCCTGGGTTCAAGCAATTCTCGTGCCTCAGCCTCCCAAGTAGCTGGTACTATAGGCGCCAGCCACCACGCCTGCCTAATTTTTGTATTTTAGTAGAGACAGGGTTTCACCATGTTGCCCAGGCTGGTCTCGAACTCCTGAACTCAGGCAGTCTACCCATCTCAGCCTCCCAAAGTGCTGGGATTACAGGCGTGAGCCACCACACCCAGCTAGAACATCTATTTTTATACCCAGAGAGCGCCCCTCTTAGGACAGAACCACAGTGCCCAGAGCCGGAAGCCACCCTCCTGGAGCCCAGCATCTGAGCTGCTATCTGTGATTTGCGGGCTCAGGAGAGGACTGGGGGTCGCGGTGGAAGTTCCACAGCTGGCCGCGTGGGGGAGCTCTTGCACTGTACTGCCGCCTCCTGACTGCCCCGCTCCCTGTGCAGCTCCTGTGCCGGATTTCTTTTCATTCCCTTCCTCTCTCCCCGGGTGCCTGGCCCCAGCCCTCTCCCATCTGTTCTTCAGGAACCGACTCCTCTCCGGTTGCAACACCAGAGACAAAGGGGCCTCCACATGCCCAAGGAGGTGGGGTCCCTCCTTGAGGATGTAGCCCTACTCTTGGGCCCCCAAATTAGCAGAGTAATCAAAGCTTCCTACCATGTGGCCTCCTATTCCAGACTATTCCCTTGAGGGGTTTCATTCCAAAATATGCAGGGCTCAGGCTCCCTACTCCGGGCCTGTCTGCTTTGCTTCATCCCTGAAGGATGAAGGGCAAGCCGGCCCTTGATGTCACCATTTCTGAATAATAGTCACTGCCATAGAGCCTAGGATATCCCACTAACTCAGTCCTGCCTTGGATGCATCACAGATCTGTGCGGAGTGGGTGTGGGAGCGTGGGTGAGGGTCGAAATGCCAAAAGTCTGCTTTCCAGAATCAAGTGCCTTCCGCAAATACGTTGGAAAAGTCCAAACCTGGAGATGTCCGTGTGCCTCTGCCCCTGCCCACCCCTTTCCCTGTGTTAGGAAGAAGTTCTCAGAACCCTGTAGGCTGGTGGCTTTCAAACTTCAGACTATGCTCTGCAGCAAGAAATGTGCCTTCCATTATAAATCAGTTCATTTGTTTTTTTTTTTTTTTTTTTTTGAGACGGAGTCTCCCTCTGTCGCCCGGACTGGAGTGCAGTGGCCGGATCTCAGCTCACTGCAAGCTCCGCCTCCCGGGTTTACGCCATTCTCCTGCCTCAGCCTCCCGAGTAGCTGGGACTACAGGCGCCCGCCACCTCGCCCGGCTAGTTTTTGTATTTTTAGTAGAGACGGGGTTTCACTGTGTTAGCCAGGATGGTCTCGATCTCCTGACCTCGTGATCCGCCCGTCTCGGCCTCCCAAAGTGCTGGGATTACAGGCTTGAGCCACCGCGCCCGGCCTTCATTTGTTTACAGCTGTGCTCCAAGCAAGTTTCATAAAGAAATTCTCAACCCTTAGGACTTCAGATATCCTCTATTTTTTAGTTTTCATTTTTTAAAAATGCTTCTTAAAATTCACCAAATTTTAAATTCACTGTGCTAGGTGCAGTGGCTGATGCGTGTAATCCCAGCACTATGGGAGGCTGAGGTGAGAGGATCACTTGAGCCTAGAAGGTTGAAACCAGCCTGGGCAACATAGTGAGACTCGATCTCTACAAAAAGTTATAAAACCATGCATGGTGGTGCCCACCTGTGGTCCCAGCTGCTTAGGAGGCTGAGGTGGGAGGATCACCAGAGCCCAGGAGGCTGAGGCTGCAGTAAGGTGTGATTACACTATTGCACTCTAGCCTGGAAAACAGAGTGAGACACTGTCTCAAAAAAAGAAAAGAAAAGAAGAGAAAGAATGATGACAACAGCCCAGGGAGCAGCCCCACTCAGAACCCAGGGCTGCAGGGTTCCAGGTTCCAGCCTGTGTTCCCAGGCAGGCTGCCTGCCTCTTCCTGGCCTGGGAGCCCTTGGGTCCTATGGTGGCAGCAGTTACCACAGTCCAGGTTCCCTGGTGGGGACCAACGATTCCATTCGCACGGAAGCCCACGGGTGCACTTAGGGGCCCGTAAATGGCAGAAGGGCCCCTCTTTGGGAGACCTTGTCAGTCAGCATCTCTAGGGCAAGCATGATTCCCATTTGTAGAGGGGAAGGGGAAGGAATCAAGGAACTTTAAGCTAGATTTCAGCTAGGTCAAAATCGGGGGGGAAATTTTTCTGCTAACTGCAAGTTAAAATAGACTCTTCTGATTGAATTTCCCTATTGTTTGTTTTTCTGCAGACAATGCTGTAGCCCTACTCTTGGGCCCCCAAATTAGCAGAGTGATCAAAGCTTCCTACCATTTGGCCGACTATTCCCTTGAGGGTTTTGATTCCAAAATATGCAGGGCTCAGGCTCCCTACTCCGGGCCTGTCTGCTTTGCTTGCATTTCTCCTGTCCCTGTTCTCCCGGAGGGCCCAGGTGGAACTCACCACAGGGAGGGAGAAGCTTCCCAAAAACCTGCAAGGCTGTTTCCCAGAATTTGGTTTTCAGGTACAAAACTTTTTGTCCTGTAAGATATATGCAGCCTCACAGAAGCAGCCTCTGCATCCGCTTTCCCCAGCTAGGTTTTTATCTTAAGCACATGGGGCTCCCTTAGAACTTACTCCACTGGTTTAAAAAAACAAACAAAAACAAAAAAAAAGCTGCCTGGCAGCATCTCAGTGTGAGAGTGAGCACGGCACAGGAAAGGCCCGTGGTGACGAGGGTGAGGTGGCCACAGTGACCAGACGACACCCTAGCACCCATCCACCCTGCAGATGAGACTCTATAGAGGGCGAAGATTGGCAGCCTCCAGATGTCACAGGCCATGTGACCCACTAGGGACCACTTACCCCTGGCCTTCTGCTGGCTGAACTGAACGCATTCCCTCTCCGTGCAACTCTCCCATGAGGCTGCACCCGTGTGGGCAGCACTTGAAGCGGCGCTGTTTGCATTGTACACAGGAAGGAAGGAAGTTCTTCCAACCTCACCAGCACCTAGCAGCGAATCAGAGCCTGCGAGGGCATCCGAAGCCAGGATGCAGTACGAACCTCCCAGCTGGTGCCGCTCTGCCCTCGGGGGCTCCAAGCATTGTAACTCAATCATGGGAGCCGCCTCACTGGAGTGCAGATTGATTCCTGTCATAATTCTGCCTGCTGTTATCTCTTGTCCACTGACGAAGTGTGAGTCCCGGTGTCAGCTGGCCCAGTCCAGTGTCCATCTTCATTTGCTCATGCAGAGGGGATGAGTTGGACACTCCCTGTTCTTGGTTTTCCTTTTGCAACGCACTGGGCAGTCTCCCTATAAAACAAAAACCCTACCTTCTGTGCCTTCTGCTCTAGCGCAGAACTCCCCCTCCCATTTCCTCAGTCTTCCCTGCAAAATCTGTCCACTGGGGAAGACAGCAGGAACCCTGGGCAGCGGATGTTCTGGGAAGACTAGTGACAGCAGATGTCATCCAGGAACAGCCACACACATAGTTCTCCAGGCCGCCGTCAGCAGCTCGAGGTGGGGTGTGAGTGAGAAGCTGAGGATCTCGCAGCTTGTTGCTGAGCAAGGTGCAGCCGGGCTCATGCTGTCATCAGCACAAGACAGGGTGGCAAGGGCTTTCAGATGCATTTCCGAGAGTCCAGCAAGCCGGGGGGAAAATGATCCGTTTGCCGAAGCGTTCCCTCTAGCCAATTTTTGGGAGTGCTTCTGTTTGCAAAGCACTGGGGATGTGCCTGTCTCTGTGTGACCCACGCACAGGAAGGGGGAGCACTGGAGTAATTATACTTCTGCTGCTGCTTTGATTCTCAAGGCTCATCTTTAAAACCCTCGCCTTGCTGTCAGGTGCTTTAAAGGCAGTCTGCATCTTTTCTTCCCTTGGTGTGGGAGAGGTAAACACTTTGATTTGCTGAAAACTATGGAGTATATTTGAACAGCTAGTAGTTAGCTTTGAAAGTGGAAGTGTGAACAAACACTACCTGTGTCAGTTTGGGTCCTTCACTTTACCCCCACAGAAGTCTAGAGGCGTCTGTTATAAAGCGTTACGGGGTGCCTACACGCAGGAGGAAGGACCTGTATTGGCTGGAAATCATCAGGAACCCAGCTTGCCTCCATCTCTCTGAGATGTGCTGGGTACAGCCTGCCCCTCCTAGTTCTGTCCACCGCAAGGAGGCGGCTGGCAGCAGATCCCAGGGGCGGAGGCCCTGCTGGGTCCTGGGAGCTCATCTTTACCTGTGCCCGAGTGAGAAGTGTGATTCCAGCCGGGCAGGTCAGATTGGAGCAGTGCTAAGAGGCTCTTGCGGGAGAACTAGACGGGGGCAGGGCCTGCTGCATCTGGATCATGTTTCTACGCTCTGCCCTGTGCTAGGGACTCAGGGTCTGGGCTTCTGCCAGGTGAGGAGCAGAGAGACTGTTCCCTTGGGTGGAGAGGCGTGGGCATGAGAGCCACCCACTGCCAAGCGGGAAGAATGTTGGTGCTTTTTTTCAGGCAGGGGAACCCCACTGGCTTTTATGGAAACAATGGAAACTTACAGATGCCTGGGATGATGAGGCACATTCAGAACAAATGTTTTTTTTTTTTTTTTTTTTTTTTTTGAGACAGAGTCTTGCTGTGACGCCTAGGCTGGAGTGCAGTGGTGTAATCTCGGCTCACTGCAACCTCCGCCTCCCAGGTTCAAGTGATTCTCCTACCTCAGCCTCCTGAGTAATTGGGATTACACCACCATGCCCAGCAGATTTTTGTATTTTTAGTAGAGATGGAGTTTCACCATGGTCAGGCTGGTCTCGACCTCCTGACCTCAGGTGATCCACCTGCCTCAGCCTCCCAAAGTGCTGCGATTACAGGCGTGAGCCACCATGCCTGGCCAGAACAAATGCCTTTTTAAACCTTTTAAAAACATTTTTAAAATGCTTTTTTCTATGTCAAATGTAACATTTATTTTTTTAAACAATAAAATTGATTTGCCAAAATCCATGCTTTGTTTATTTGGGGGATGGGGTGTAGGGGTTTGTGGGCCCCGGCATCGTGCTGTGTGTGTACTTTGAGGAGGGGAGGGCTGGGGTAAGTGAGGGCCCTGAACCGAGGACAGCCACATGCCTGTTGCAAGTATAAGTGTGTCTGAGCAAGCCAGTGCATTCCATTTGCAAGAGGGTCTGTGGACCTCATGGGAGAGACAGCGGTCGTTAGGACGAGCGCATTTCATAGACTCCCAAGCAGTCTGGGAAGAGTCCCCCAACCTTCCCGGCAGCCCACTGGAGGGAAAGGAACTCGCCCCTGCGTGGGAGATACCAGGAGGGGAGGGTCTTTGAGGATACCAGAGCCTGATGCCTTCATTTGTCTTCTGTCCCCTGCCTGAGTCCTCCCTCCAAGCTGTGTCACACTCCCAGGAATGTAAGTGTTTTGGGGAAGTCAAATAGGATTTCAAGACCACTTGAGGTACAGGAGTTGGAGATTTGCAGGTTGTCACCAACGGCAGGCAGGAGCCACGCAGGGTTGGTGACAGCACAAGGTGGCAAAAGGAGCAGCATGTCCATTCGAAATAGGTGAGCTCTGGGCAGGGGCCCCACGGCAGAGGGGACAGAGACAGGGGTGAGACATGCCCAGAACCTGCAAGGGAAGATGTCACGAAGGCCAGAAACCAGAGCTGCGCTGACCGTCCCCGCCTGTCCCTCAGATGGGAAGTGCGTGGGGGATGTGCTGCTTCCCTGAGGGTAGCCCAGGGCGTCCCTCCCTGCTTCTGTGTGGTGATGGCTGCTAGTTCTGCAGTCCTTACAGGAGCATGGCCGGGCAGGACTGCGGGTCCCAGCCAGCATCTGTGAGGGGCACACTGGAGGATCACTTGGTGCCCAGTCCCCGTTTGGGGACCCTCCTGTACATGTGTTCTGGGGAGTTCTGACGGCAGGCATGGGGCGTGGGACCCAGTGCTGGCTGATCAGGACATCCAATGCCCACAGCCGCAGCAATGGGATCAGGGAGCACTCAGGGCCCAACCTGGTCAAATCAGAGTGACCCCAAGGACTCAGGCTGAAGCAGCACCATTGCTCTGGACTCAGGTCTTAGTGAGCTGCAGCAGCCATCTCAGCACCACGGGGGCCTAAGGACAAGGCCGGCATGGGGGAGAGGGGAGCCCCAGGATCCCACTTCGGGGGCCATCTCTGGGACCTGATTCCAGTCTCCTGAAATCAGCCTGCAGACCTCATTTCTGGGTGCCTAAACTACCTTGTAGCAGCAGAACCTAATAGATACCGGAGCTAGGAGCTTTGTTACGTATTTGCAGAAACCCTACATTGACCTAAGTAAGAAGGTGATTCGCGTGAACCAAGAGGACAGATCCTTCTGTTGCGGGTCAGAGTTTCATCAGGCCAGTGTGGCAACACCAGTTAGGTGGCCCCTGCTGTGCAGCTTCGGTTTCTTCTTGCTTAATTGGAACAGTTTTCCTGACAGACCATAGTTTTGGAGATGCAGGGACAGATGGAAGGGCAGGAGGGGAAGAGTTGGGCAAATCATAAAAGAAGCCGTGGTGGAGACAAGCTCAGGCGCTGCTGGCCTGAGTCCACCTTCTCCAGGGTCTCTAACAAGCTCTTTAGAAGCAGCCAGAGCCCGGGTGGGGTCACCCAGCCGCCCTCCCCGCCGCCAGCTCCCAGCAGAAGGGGAGGGGATGCCATTCCCCCTGTGCCCTCTGTTACCTCCATCTTCCCACTCACCTGTCGGGCTGAGGACCATGAAGGCAGAGACTCCACATGTTCTCATTTTCGTGTTTCTGATACTTTACATGCCACCCTGCAGTGAATGTATGAGTGAATGAGTGAGTGAATGGCAAGAATGAAAGCAAGGCAAGAACTGTTACCTCCAGCTGGGAGGGGTCTGGGATTGTTCCAGTGTGATCGTCCACAGGTCATCCAAACACTTGTAGGGTTGATGCTCTGGACGCCAAAACCTTGTGCCCTCTTCTTCTGAAGGAGGACGGAGCGGGGCTGCTTCCTTGGTCACCCGGGGAAGCTGTGCCAGCAGCTGCTCAACCAGTGCTCACGACCTAGGGGTGAGTCACCAGGAAAGGCTCAGGCAGGATCTGCGAGTGGGACCCAAGGCAGGTGGCACAGCACCAGTCCCGGTGTCTGTGGATGAGGAGAAGAAAAACTGGTGGGTCGGGCTCAGGGTTTCCATAAGAGAGTGGTCAGCAGAGCGGCTGGAGGGGTGGAGGCCTGAGCAGGTGTGGGGCCAGCGCTGAGCCTGGCATGTGTCATCCTCTCTAGGGGAGGGAGGCTCTGAGCACATGGGTCTCCTGTGCCCAGAGTGGGCCAGGGCCTAGGGGTGCAATGGATGTGGTCCAGCCATGGCAGGCCACCACCCTTGTTGGCACCATGGGATAGGAGGGTCACTCAGAAGCAGGGCAAGGTCTGGCCCCCACTCCTGACAGCTCCCGCTGGCTGCTGATGGAGAGCAAAGCCAGGGTTAGTGCCTACTGCCGGATGCTGCAGCAGGGATGGCAGCCGGCGGGCCTCCAACAGCCTGGGGCCGCTCTGCCTCCCTGGAGAGACCTCACTACAGCTCTTTCCTCTCCCCCGTCCCCACTCATTGACTGCGGAAACCCAGCCTCATGAGTTCTGTTTGTCTGAAGAAGCATCGTTGGGAGGAAAAATTAACAAACTAAGCTCATGCTGTCAATCAGGCCCTCCTCCTACTCTGTACATCTTTATTTTTTTACTGAAAAAAAGAAAATACAGTAAGCACTCGGATGAGAATATTAATCCATGGAGATTGCCCTCTTCAGCATTCACTGTATGAGGTCTTTTTATATTTGCTTTTTAAAAAGAAAAAACACAAATATATATTTTTTGACGGCAAAAACCTGGACACAAGTTTTTGTAAAACTCACACATGCTTGTTACAACTGCATTCAAGCAGTGAAGAAGAGTACACAAATGTGTGTAAAGAAAATCACTGTAGTCCAACCCTCCAGAAATTAGCAATAGCAGCACCAGGCGCACATCCTTCAAGACACAGATGCAAACAGAAGATCAAAAATATTTCATAAAAATGGGATCCTCCTCTTGATGCTAATTTTAATCTTAACAAATAATAGTGCATTAATAATTTTACTAGAAACTGAAGGAATTGCTGGACTTCAGAAATATATTTTGTCACACAATCAATATCATTTCCCAAAAGATCTCTTTAACATTAGAAGTGTGTGAAAAGCCGGGTGCGGTGGCTCACGCCTGAAATCCCAGCACTTTGGGAGACCAAGGCAGATTATCTGAGGTTAGGAGTTTGAGACCAGCTGACTAACATGGCGAAACCCTGTCTCTACTAAAAATACAAAAATTAGCCAGACGTGGTGGCAGGCGCCTGTAATCCCAGCTACTGGGGAGGCTGAGGCAGGAGAATCGCTTGAATCTGGGAGGTGGGGGTTGCAGTGAGCCAAGATCGTGCCATTGCACTCCAGCCTGGGGGATAGGCCGAGACTCTGTCTCCAAAAAAAAAAGAAGAAGAAGAAAAGGAAGAGGAAAGAAGAAGAAGAAGAAGGGGAAGAAGAAGGAAGAAGAAGAAACATTAAGTCTGAAGTCCTTAATGGATTTTAATGTGATTTTTAACTCCCCGAATCAGTTTCGATTGGGGGTATCTATTGACAAATATGGACATTGATTCTCCATCACTTCCCGTTGCCTGGCTTCCAACTCTGGAATGTTTCTTTTCTTTTTTTTTTTTTTTTTTTTGAGATTACTCAGTCTGTCACCCCAGGCTGGAGAGTAGTGACATGATCTCGGTTTACTGCAACCTCTGCCTCCCGGGTTCAAGTGATTCTCCTGCCTCAGCCTCCCAAGTAGCTGGGACTGCAGGCACACACCACCATACCCGGGTAAGTTTTGTTTTGTATTTTTAGTTAGCAGCGTTGCCACTTGGCAGCTGTCATCTCGGGCAAGCTAGGTGACTCCTTAAAGCTTTGGTTTTGCATCTGCAAACTGGGAGCCTCTTACCTGAGCTGTTGTGGGAGTGGTGGCCTCTTACCCTCTTGTGGGGGCAACCTCCGAGCTGTGGCTTTGTTCTGCAGCAGGGCAGTGGTGGCCTCTGAGATAGTGCCTTTAATCGTCTTTAAAGTCTTTGGGTTAAAATGGTGAGAGCTGGCGGGGACAGCAGAGGGTAAGGACGACTCTTTGGAAGATGGGTGGGTGAACCCCAAATAAGGGAGCAATGCAAGACTCAAGAGAACGAAAAGCATACGGCCCAGGAGGATGGGGTCTTGGTTCCTTGGTATCCCCTGGAACAGTGCCCAGCCCTGAGCCAGTAGTCAACAGTTGTTAGGACGTGAGCCCCACGTGCTAGGCAGTGCAGGGCTGTGTGGTCAGCCTGCCTATCCACATGCATGAGGCACAGATGGACACAGCCAGAATATGGGGCAGCCCTGGCCTCAGCAAGAGAAGGACACAGAGAAGAAGGGTGCTCTACAGGCAGGAAGACAAATGAGATGTGGTCATGCCTCCATCCTCCTGGATAGGAGACAGTGCCTTGAGTTCAGGCATTAGAAGTGGGAGGCAGCCAGGTGGGAGCCCACAGGGGGCAAATCGGACAGAATAAACAAGGAAGGAACAATGAAGGATCCTGGAGAATAGTGAGAAAAAATCCAGAGTTGGGGCCAGGCCCGGTGGCTCACGCCTGTAATTCCAGCATTATGGGAGGCCAAGATGGGTGGATCACTTGAGGTCAGGAGTGTGAGACCAGCCTGGCCAACACAGCTAAACTCCATCCCTACACATAACAGATTATTTATTTGCTCCCAAATCCACAGCTTGGAGGTTGCCCCCACAAGAGGGTAAGAGGCCACCACTCCCACAACAGCTCAGGTAAGAGGCTCCCAGTTTGCAGATGCAAAACTAAGGCTTTAAGAAGTCACCTCGCTTGCCCAAGATGACAGCTGCCAAGTGGCAACGCTGCTAGAGTCTGCCTGAGTCCTTCGTGCACTCCCTTAACTAGCAGCTGCTCCAGGGAGAGGAAGAGCTGACACTGGGCAAACCCACAGCTCCAGCCACCAGCAGCCGACCCATTGCTGGACGCTGTGTTACATCTCCAGTCTGTATCAGGCCCCCAGGGCCCCCAGGTCAGAACTCCAACCAAGACTGGGATCCAGTTTCCCCGGCTCTGGCTTCTCCCACAGGAAGCATCTACCTACTGAGCCACAGCAGACAGTATCATTCAGTTGGGGCAAGAGCTGTCACCAAGGCCTGCTGGCTGCCACCAAATCTAGGAGACTAAAACGATGTCTGCCAATCCTGAGAGCAGGTCCACAGGGGTAACTTTTCTTTTTATTGCCTGGGCTGCTCTATTGTCCTCTTGCTTTATTCTCTTTGTGAATTTAATTATGGGGGGCACATAACTGAGGCTTGTCCACCTTCTCACTTCTTCTCACTTCTACCTCAAAGGGAAGGCAGTTTGTTAAGGGTGAATTTTCTCCCCTTGGATTTCTATTTATGCGTAAAAACTGCCTTGGGCCGGGTGTGGTGGCTCACACCTGTAATCCCAGCACTTTGGGAGGCTGAGGCAGGAGGATCACTTGAGGTCAGGAGTTTGAGACCAACCTGACTAACATGGTGAAACCCCATCTCTACTAAAAATACAAAAAATTAGCTGGACGTGGTAGTGCATGCCTGTAGTCCCAGCTACTTGGGAAGCTGAGGTGGGAGAATCGCTTGAACCCAGGAGCCAAGATTGCACCACTGCACTCCAACCTGGGTGACAGAGTGAGACTCTGTCTCAAACAAACAAAAACATTAATCATGTAACCAAAATTAATCACGTAACCAAAAACAACTTGTTGGCTACTGAAATAAAATATATATGTATATATAATATTCTAATGAAAGAAATATAAAATAAAAATAAAACGACCCAGTAAGTACAAATTTCTTTGTAATGGAACACAAATGCTGATATAATTCAAATCACAATAACAGCCAATGGCCTAAGAAAGAAAGGAAGGGAGGGTTTAGAAGACTCAAGATAGCCCAGGCACAGGTGGAGGCCCAAAAAAGCTTTAGGTCAGGAGAAAGGAGTGAACCTCAGGTCACTTGCTATGTAGGCAGCTGCAGGAATGCAGGGCACCCACCTTGAGAGCAAAGAAAGGCTGCCCTGGACTGGAGGCCACGACACCAGACCTCGAAATTCTCCTCTAGGAGATTTGGGCCCCTGTGTATTAGTCTGTTTTTACGCTGCTGATAAAGACATACCCGAGATTGTGTATTTTATTTTGTTTTGTCTTGTTTTATTTTATTTTTTTGAGACAGAGTCTCAGTCTGTCACGCAGGCTGGTGTGCAGGGTGCAATCTTGGTTCACTGTAACCTGTGCCTCCTAGGTTCAAGCAATTCTCCTGCCTCAGCCTCCCCAGTAGATTAGCTGGGACTACAGGTGTGCGCCACCATGCCCAGCTAATTTTTGTATTTTTAGTAGAGACAGGGTTTCACCTTGTTGGCCATGGCTGGTCTCAAACTCCTGACCTCAAGTGATCTGCCCACCTCGGCCACCCAAAGTGCTGGGATTACAGGTGTGAGCCACCCCACCAGGCCCAGACTGAGTAATTTATAAAGCAAAAGAGGTTTAATGAACTCACAGTTCTACATGGCTGGGGAGGCCTCACAATCATGGCAGAAGACGAGAGGCACATCTTACATGGTGGCAGGCAAGAGAGAATGAGAGCCGAGTCAAAGGGGAAACCCCTTATAAAATCATCAGATCTCGTGAGACTTACTCACAACCGTGAGAACAGTACTGGGGAAACCACGCCCATGATTCAGTGACCTCCCAACGGGTCTCTCCTACAACACTCGGGAATTCTGGGAGCTACAATGCAAGATGAGATTTGGGTGGGGACACAGCCAAACTGTATCACCCTGGTTCTAAACTCTCCCTCTCCAAGCCACTAGATTTCCATGCCACACCTCACTTTGATCCTGAATTTTGGCCACCACTTTCTATATTTGCCAGGACTCCTTTGGTTGCAAGGGACAGAAACCCAACTCGAACTAAATTTAAAAACGAAAAAATAAAAATAAAAAAAGGAAATGTCCTGGCCCTTCTCCTTGGAAGCCCCAGGGGTGGAAACAGCTTCAGCAGAGCTAGGTCCAGGGACATTAAGCAACGTCGCCAGGAAACTGTGAGTTCAGCTCCCTTTGCATTCGTGTTGCCAGATTGAGCAAGTCTATCTTCAAGATGCCTAGTTAAGTTTGAATTTCAGGTAAAGAACAAATACAATTTTCATGTAAGTATGCCCTTTGCAACATTTGCGACATTTTTATACTAAAAATTATCTGCCGTTTATTTGAAATTCAAATGTTCCTAGGTGTCCTCTGTTTTATCTGGCAACTCCACCGTATGTATCGGCCATTTTCTTGCCTCCTGCATTTGGCTTTTCTTGTAAGGAAAAACGGCTCCAAACAGCTCTCAGCGTCCTGATGGCCCAAGATGCCAGAGGAAGAGAGGCCATCCAGCTGCATGGCTGTGCCTTGGGCATCCTAGGGAGGCCCTGGCTGGGTCTGTTGTGGATGCCGTGGCTGGAACATTGGGAAGCCCCTGGGGTGCCTTCTCACTTCCCCCAACCCCAGCAGCCTCCTCCCTCCCACACCAATTCTTGGGTAGGACTGGTTGAGAGTTTCTCAGTCTTTGTCAAGGGCTGTGCCAAGGCAATTTCAAGCCTGGCTGTGCTCCCTCTTCCAATCAGATTCTGCCCAGAACCCCTCCCCACGGGGATTCTGGTAGGGTTCACGTCTGAAGCGATCACTTGCTGGATTGGAATGGGGGCCAGTTGTCCAGCCCTGGGGTGTTGCACGGCCCTGGGTGAGATGCTCCCAGAAGGAAATGCTGAGCACAGAACCACACGGATCCATGCAGGGGCTGGAGGTGAAAGTTCCGAGGGATCCCGGAACTTGTCACTAAGCGTCTACCAGGCCATAGAAATCAGGACGGCCTAGTGAACAGAAAAAACAACTTTAGCAGTTGTGATTCCATGTTCCAGGGAAGGGAATATCCACCCAAAAGTTTTTCTAATCATAAAGTTATTTCAGAAGCAAGTCATGCCCCAAGAAAACCACGCCGAGGGGTGCATTTATAACAGCCTCACAGGGAGTCGGCTCCAACGCCCACCTGTGTTAGAGAGCAAAGTTCGCAGGAGACTGAGGTGGGAGGGGAAGAAGCCTCTTCCTGCTCTTGAAAATCAGCACGGGCCGCAGTGCTTCCCTTCCTCAGCTCCCCCACCGCAGGCTGCTAAAATGACCCCGAATGCCTCAGAAATCTCAGGGCCACCGCGGCCTCTCCACTCTCAGTCATGGTTCGATTCCTTGTAAATATTAAGACTTCATGTGCTGCTGTGGGGGATTTTCACCAAGTCCTAAAATGCGGTGTAGAGGTTCCAGGGAAGAGGAAGCAAGTGACATTCCTGGCCCGCTCGGATGCCAGGAGACTAGCCACGAGCTCTGCAGATGCCGAAAGTTTGCTCATGTGAGGTGGGAAGTGCCAAGGGTTGGGCCTCAGGTCATGCAGAGGCCAACTGTGGGCCAGGGTCCCAGCGTCAGCCTCCCCTACACCCCCCAGGGCTGTGTTGAACCCTGGAGAGAGACAGCGAGAGAGAGAGAGAGGGAGAGCGCGAGCGAGAGAGACAGAGCGAGAGAGAGCTAGCATGAAGGCTTGTCGGAGGCCTGACTCCCCAAGGCCAGACCCTGAGGCCTTGAAGGTCAGCCAAGAAGTTGACCAAGCCAAGAAGTCCTGAGACTTGGAGCCATAGGGCCAGTGGGGCACCATCTTCCCAGAACAAAAACCGTACCCCAAGAATTGAAGGGAAATAGTATTTTTACTCTGAAACGTTCTGGAGCAGAATGCAAAATTCCATCCCTTTCAAACAGAAAACACAAGACTTCAAAGCTATTCCCACTTGAGATGGGTGAAGGTGCTTTTGGGGAAGAGTTTGACAGTCGTTTCCTGGGCATTGGGCAATCATCAGAGGGTGTCTCCCTCGGGAGGGGTCCAGTCAGGCCTGGCTACACCGGGATGGTCAGTGAGGCAGGGCTGGGCTAGGAGCCGCGGCTCCTCCTCAAGTCAACCTTTCATTCATTCATTCAGCAAATGGCAGCGGCGGGGTAGGCAGCCATGCACACGTGGGTCCTGGCCCGCTGCCCCTCCCTTTCCATTCCAGACCGTGATTGATCCGTGCACGCCCCCGCTCCCCGCCCCGCCCCGCCCCGCCCCCGGCAGCGGGCAAGGACCCACGACTCATCCCTTGGCCTCCTTCTGGCTAAGTGCTTGTCGACTGAGTCAACGACTGAATCAGCCGCGGTTGTCAGGGCTCAGCGGGACTGAGCGCTGCTGCCTGTGGGCGTTTCCTCCTCATGTGTTTTTTATCAGCAGCAGCGGATACAGGATCCCCGTGCCCAGGGGTTGCCTCTGCGTGCTCACTTTGCCCCGTGCTCTGCCCACACCCCTGCTCCATCCAGCCCGCAGATGGAGCGGTTTCCTTCGAGCCCCAGGCCTGTCCAGACACACGGCGGTGCTGGGCTTTCCCTGTGACACATTTTCTACCCTCTCTGTAGGCGGGAAGGAGCAAGCACATGGAGGGAGCCCTGTTGTCCTTGGCCTTTCCAGAACACCTGGGAGGAGACAGCACCTTGTAAGGCTAAGAGTTGAACTCTGGAGTCAGAAAGGTCTGAGTTCAAATCCCACCTCTGCTGCTGAGAGAGTGGCACAGGGCAGTTTCACCCCTGCGAGCTTGTTCCTCCTCTGTGAACTGAAAAATAAACCCTGCTTTCCAGAAAAGAGGCGCGCAGTGAGGACTTTATCATAGAGCCCAGGATGAGCTCCCAGGGTCTGAGCGAGAGACCCGCAGCACCGCTTGGTGGGGACAGGGCCATGTGTCTGTGTGTGCACCTGTTCATCTGCTCACCGCAGGCTCTCACATGCCAGGGGCTTTGTCTTCTACAAAGATGACCAAGACATAGCCCTGCACTCAGGAAATGACAGGCAAGGAGCGCTCTCGGGGTGGCAGATGTTGTGGGAGCATTTGGGACGGAACCATAGGGCTCTGGGCAGAGACTGCAGTTCTGTGGTGAGGGAAGGAGATTAGGGAGTCAGAAAAGATCTCCATCATGTGGGGGCCTCAGATTAGAAGTTCAGCAAGTGCCACTGACTGATTTCACATCCCACCGCAAGTATTTATTGAGCACCTATTGTGTGACAGGCACTGTGCTTGGTGCTGGGATAGATAAGGTGGTAGCACAAAGGAAGACACTGTCTAGGGCTCCTGGCCTGGTGGGGAAAGTGATGGTAGCCCCAAGGGGCAGGGCCAGGCTGGGCCATGTGGAGGATGCTGGGGGACTGCCTGGCAGGGGCACCCGCCCGCCCTGGGGATCAGCACAGGACATGATTCCATCCTGATGGAAAAGATGTTTCGGCTGGGAGCAGAAAGATGAGGAAAGCGCTGCTGTGTGGCATGGGGCCAGCTGCTTCCCCTCTCTGGGCCTTGGTCTCCTCACCCACAAGCAGAGGGACTTGGAGCTCTGCTCTCTCAGGTTCCGGTGGTTCTGATGGGTTGTGACACCCATGACATTCCCAAGGGCTGAGAGGATCTCCTGCTACTTGATAACCTGGTAGCCCTGTGAAAGCTCAGGGCTCTGTCAATGTAGGAATCAAGGCTGTGGAGGAGATTAGCAGCAGTCCAGCCAAGGGCCGGGCCCTGCTCAGCACACCTCCTCTGCACTGGCATTGCCTGCATGCCCCAGTCCTGCCACAACTGCACACTCCACCTCCCAGCCTGAGCCCCAGGGCCCCAGGGCCCTCTGAGAAGAGGCAGAGCTTCTCTCTTGGCCTTTGCTGCAGCTCCGCGCCCTCCCCAGCTGGCCCAGGAGCCAGATGGGATCCAGCCGAGTTGCAGAACCACCGTGAACCTTCCTGCAGTCCTCAGCCTGGGACCCGAGGATCACAGGCTGACGGCCTGATGCGGCTTCCAGACAGAGCTCAGCCCACTCTTGGGAAGTGCCAGCTGCCTGGGTGGTCTGGTATCGGAATGAAATCCAGAGGCCAGAAGGAGCCCGGGGTTCAAATTGCCACCAATTTCCTGAAAGTTCCTCTAGAGCTCCAGGCAAAACCCACCAGTTGAGTGTGGAAAATAACAGACCCCTCACTTAAAACCAGATGTCAGCATCTGTCTTGAACCAGCCCAGGGAGACAGAGGCCCCCTGCTCCCTCCTTTTCCTCCTCCTCTCCCTCCCCCTCC
>NW_012114588.1:271214-274990 GCF_000951035.1 Colobus angolensis palliatus
CCTTCCCCCTCCCCCTCCTAGTCCTCCTCCTCTCCCCCTTCCAACTCTGCAACCAGGTCAGCCACGACCTCTGGCCACACAACAGACCCTCTGCAAAGGAAACAACTTCTTAGCTGGCACCTAAAAATATTGACGTGTGTTTTTCTTTAAATAGACAGGAAACTCACTCACTCCACCCCAGTGCTCCTCTTTCTGGATTCTGAGTGGGCACCCTGGGACCTCACCCAGACTCAGCTGCCCCCTCACTGAGCCACCTCGGTTCGGAGGGATGGAGCCATTTAGGATGCAGGAGGGAGTGGGGCTTGTCCACTCCTGAGAGAGGTCTCCTGGGGCAGGGTGGGAGTGGGGCTGGCCGGATATCCCAAAGCCCATTCATCCAGAGAGGGATGGCCTCTGATCAAGGAATGGGGTGTCTCTGTGGCACATATAAATCAGAGGATGAGGTGGTCACGGTTACCAGATGATCCATAAAACAAGAAGAGTGACAGGGGCCAGGCACAGTGGCTCATGCCTGGAATCCCAACACTTTGGTAGGCCAAGGTGGAAGGATCACTTGAGGCCAGGAGTTTGAGACCAGCCTGGGCAACGTAGAAAGACCCTGTCTCTACAAAAAAAAAAAAAAAAAAAATCTAGCTGGGCATGGTGGCATGTGCCTGTAATCTACAGGCACTAATTGGGATTCTGAGGCAGGAGGATCACTTGAGCCCAGGAATTGGAGGCTGCGGTGAGCTAGGATCATGCCACTGCACTGCAGCCTGGGTGATTCTACCACTGCACTGCAACCTGTCTCTAAACAAAGAAAGAAAAGAAAAGGAAGAGGGTGACAGGGAGGCTCTGATGCCTCAAGCAGGCAGGCCTTGCCCAGATCTCCAGGGCTTACTGAGCTTACCCTGCCCCAGATCCCCACTTGGGCCTGCCTGAAAAGCAAGTCAATGGACAGTGGCCAGGGCAGGAGCATCTCCTTCTGGGTTGGGTGCCAAGGCTGTGAGCTCTGCCTGAGAGGAGAGGCCCCTGGGCCCGGTGGCTCTACTCCTGCATCTGTGGCTGGCCTCATAAGGGCCCTTGAGCTCACACAGGCCCCTGCAGCTGGGAGCCCCTGCTTGATAATGAGGCACAGCCATGCGATAGGAACTAGGGAGAGCCCCTGACGTGCTGACGGGACGTCATCTCCAAGTCAGGCTGTTGGGGAAAGAGGAAAGAGGCAGCCCTGTGTGTGGTGTGAGGTACCTATCTTGGAGAGCACAGATGGGTCCGAAAGCTCTAGGCAACGCCCAGGAAGCTGGCCAGAGGGTGACCACTGGAGAGGGGAACGGAGATTCCTTTTATACTGTCGGAACCTCCTTTTCTCGATTTGGTTTGTGTTTTCATCCAATAATGCATGCTGCTCAGATCTGAATGTTTGTGTTCCCCCCAACCCCCAAATTCCTCTGCTGAAATCCTAACCCCCAAAGTGGTGGTATTAGGAGGGAGGAACTTTGGGAGGTGATGAGATCATCACGGTGGAGCCCTTAGGATGGGATTTAGTGCACTTGTGAATGTGGCCCCAGAGAGCTCCCTCACTCCTCCACCACGCGGGGTCACACAAAAAGAAGCCAGCCCTCAGGGAACAACAAATCTGCCAGCACCTTCACCTTGGACTTCCCAGCCTCCAGAACTGTGAGAAATAAAATTTATGTCATATATTTATCTTTTGCTTATAAGCTACCCAGTTTACAGTACTTTTTTACAGCAGCCTGGATGGACTAAGACACATACAAATAGTTTTTTAAATG
This sequence comes from Colobus angolensis palliatus, assembly GCF_000951035.1. Lineage (NCBI taxonomy): Eukaryota > Metazoa > Chordata > Mammalia > Primates > Cercopithecidae > Colobus > Colobus angolensis. Next base: position 272,987 of record NW_012114588.1, read on the forward strand.
TCAGAGTGTTACAAGTAAAACAAAACAAAAGAAAAAACCCCAACCACTTCCTACCCCACCCCTTCCCACACCCAACTGCTACACCCAAGAGGTGACAACTTCCTATTCTTTTTAGCTGTTCTGATATTTACTGCTGTTATTTCTCAATAGTCTCCTTATGCTTCTATTTCATAATCTTTTCATTTCTGGCATTACCTACATGTCTGAATTCTAACAGGCTACATAGAATAATGGTTAAGATGCCGACTTCTGAGCCAGATTACCTGGGTTCAATTCCAGGTGAGTCCACTTACGAGCTGTGCAACCCTGAACAAGTCACTAATCTGTGCCTCAGTTTCCTTATCTATGACATGGGATCGTAGTACCTACACCATAGGGCTCATGTGAGGATTAAAGGAGTTTACACATGTAAGTATTTATTCTGTGTTTGGAAGATAATGAACTCTCAATTAAGTGTTGGCACTATTATTATTATTACTGTTAACTTCCAGGTATGAGAGATGAGGAGTCACACTCTTCTTCCAACTTCATGGTATGGTTGTGTTACAACTTTTGGTTAAATCAATATTCATCATATTATTATCAGTATATAAATATTATTTACAGCTGAGCCATGTAGTGTACTATGATTAAATTTCCTTTCTAGTTTATTTTTGCTCTGTTTTTCCTGTATGTAATTATTGCCATGTCTTTTAATTTCCTAACATGAGTTTTTCTCTCCAAATCACTGACAGAATTGTGAATTTTCTGTCAATATAACCAGTACATAAGGTCACCCACTGATTCCACTTTTGGAGCCTGTTGGCCTCCTCCTCCTCCCCATTGTGATGCCCCTTTGAGTAGGTGTCTAGCATGGCCAAGGGCCAGTCTGAATGGGCACCCAAATCCTGAGTTCCAAATATCTGTCTCCAGTAAAAGCAATCAGCCGCCCTGACTGTGAGTTGCCTGCATGGCAGAAATCATAATCAAAATAATGGACTCCCATAGGGGTTGAGGCTGAGCTTGGGGCTCACTCCGGAAGAAGGAGAGGGGCTCCCTGGTGTGACTTATGGGTTTGCTTGGGGTCCATGGCACAGAGAGAGACTTTACGAACAGTTCTACTTCCAGTCTTGGAATTTAAACCTAAAACACTAAGACTAATTTCTAATTTCTGTTGCCCACTAGTTCTGGGCCTTGAGCAAGTCACTTAGGTCTGCATGCCTCAGTTTCCCCACTCAGCCATCATGGGTGTTTCAGGATCATCCACTCCCCCAAGTTCTGGCATTGGAGGATTTTGTGATTTGGGGGCCGCCCAGCTCATGTTCCAGGTTGGTAGGGGAAGCATTGGTCCACTGCTGCCTGCCTCTGGGGAGGGGGTCTGTAAGGAAACTTCCAGAAGCTGGGAATGTATGGTTCTTTTGCTATAAGGAGAGGGAGGGGAGGGCAGTCGATGTTGGGGTCCAGGGCTGACGGAGAACACACTCCTCCTGCCTTTCAGCTCTTGGGTGAACTCCAAAGGTATCAATAGAATAGCAGAGTGAATCCAAATACAGTAGAGGGAAGGAATAATAGAAAATATTACAAACAATGAAATGGAACATGAAGAAATAGTAGAGAAGATCAATAAAGCAAAAAATGATGATTTTAAAGACAAAAACAGAACATTCACACTTGGCAAACTTGATCAACTACAAAGACAGAAAAGCAGAAAGAGAAATGCAAACAGTATTAGAAATGAAAAATGGGAGCTAAATATAGAGACAATAGAAAATATAAAGATTGAAAGAATGGACCATGAAAAACTTCTTTATGGCAATAAACTTGAAAACATATATTCTAATAAACAGGGATGCCCAGTATACATATGATATACACATTCTACACTTGTGGCATGACTAGAAATTGGCATAGAGTCCTGGTTGAGTCTGGCTTCCTAGAATGGAAATTCATTCATTCAATTAATATTTACGGATACCTACTGTATACTTTTAATTGTGCTAGTGCTAACTATTTTTTTTTTTTTTT
>NW_012114588.1:275540-280051 GCF_000951035.1 Colobus angolensis palliatus
GAGCCACCGCGCCCGGCCAATTTTTTTTTTGAGACAGAGTCTCACTCTGTCGCCCAGGCTGGAGTGCAGTGGCGTGATCTTGGCTCACTGCAACCTCTGCCTCCAGGGTTCAAACGATTCTCCTGCCTCAGCCTCCTGAGTAGCTGGGACTACAGGCGTGTGCCACCACTCCTGGCTAATGTTTGTATTTTTAGTAGAGACAGGGTTTCACCCTGTTGGTCAGGCTGGTCTTGAACTCCTGACCTCGTGATCCGCCCACCTCGGCCTCCCAAAGTGCTGGGATTACAGGCATGAGCCACCACACCCAGCCTAACATATTTTTATAAATGACATAGACATTAAACAAATCAGTAAAAGAAATAAGTATTAACAATTGTGGTAAGTGCAGTATAGGAAAAGCGAGAGTGTTTGACAGGGAACCTAATCTTACTAGGGCAAAAGGCAGATCAGCAAAAGTTACTTGAAAACGTGATATTTAAGCTGTGACCTCAGTGAGTAGAAATAATCCGGGTTAGAAGGTGGTATAGAGTCTAAATACAGAGGAGAAAGAAAGCGATATACGAAAGCAGTATGATATGAAGGATCAACCGGGGATCAGAGGGTACAAAGGTAGAAAGGTGTGTGACTTGGTGTGATCAGAGGGGGGCCCATGGGAACCACGGGAAAGTGAGCGGCAGAGGGTCCTGTCCCAGAATCCTCTTCTGTGGCCATGGCAGGGCCAACGTGTGTCGCCCCATAGTGGAGGTGGGCAGGTACGTGTATGTCCTTCCACAGGAGCCTAATGCTAACCTTGGCAGGGTCCCCTGGAGACGGTTTCCTGAAGGCCACCTCAGGAGGCCGCGGCTGGGGCCCATTAGACCTACAGACTCCCAAGGTCCTCCTTTGGTTTTTCACCTGCTGTCTCTTCGTTTCCTCTTGACTCAGTTTTGCTCAAGGAAATGTCTCCATTTGTTCAACAAACATTGTTTGAGGACAGTAGAAGATTACATTAGTGTTTAGATGTTTACTGTCCCCCCACCCAGTGGAGCAGCGTCCTTCTCCACCCCATGGCCTGGGACTCGACCATAGGACTTGTTTTGCAAAGCCACTGGAAGTGAATGGATGGGACTGAAGCCGAATTGAAATGCACTCGCTCCAATGGGCTTTTCTTCTCCTCCTCTACCATCGCAGGGAGAGCTTCCAGGCCTCCCACCGCCCTTCAGCCCAAGCCCCAGGACGAACACATGCAGAGCCGTTCTGTGGGCCAAGCCCAGGCAGCCTCCATGCCAAAACAGTTACCCAGTCAAGCCCAGGGGGACCTGCTGAGCCCCCTCCAGCCACCCTGCAGAAATGAGAGTGAGAACAAATGGTTTGAAGCCACTGAGTTTGGGGTGGTTTGTTCCACAGCAATGGATGACTGAGACAAGGGACTACCATGGGTCAAGGTCCCACCCACATGAGACTTGGGAGTTCAGTGGGAAGCAAAGACAAACCCTCATGAAATGAACAGTCTGGCGAGATGTAGATTAACGAAAGAATCAGACAAGTAAGTGTGAAAATCACCCCCATGACCAGTGCAATGAGGGGGTTCATGGGAGCATGTGCCATAGGAGCAGTGAGCAAGTCAGACCACAGAGAGTCTGTGGCCACAGAAGGTTTTTGGACTCTATTTTAAAAGCAGTGAGTGGGGGTCTGAAATGTGCATTTTGCAAACATCATTCCTGCTGTTGAGTGGGATACAGATTGGGAAGGGCTGTGAATGCCAGGAGGTGGATGAGGAGGCTCGACAGTCAACTAGGTGAGAGGCGATGGTGGTACGTGGTTGACAAGGTCAAGATCAAGGTGTGGGCAGGGCTGTGCTCTCTCTGAAGGCTCTAGGGGAGGATCCTTCCTTGCCACTTTCAGCTTCTGATGGTTGTGGGCAATCGTTGGCATTCTTTGGCTTGTAACGCATCACTCCAAACTCTGCTTCTCTTCTCTGTGTTTCTGTGTTCAAATTTCCGTCCTCTTAAAAAAGGATGCCTGTCATTAGATTAAGGCCTGTCCTAATCCAGTATGGCCTCATCTCAACTTAGTTATGTCTGCAAATACCCTATTTCCAAATAAGGTTGTATTCACAGGTTCCAGGTAGACATGAATTTTGGGGGAATACTCTTCAACCCAGTACAGAGTGGCATGGGGTGGGGGCAGAGGATGTGACAGGGTGGACAGTGTTGGGGGTTACTTGAGGAGGGGAAATGAATGGAATGTGGGAGGGGGCCACCGGTGGGCCATCTGGTGCCCTATTCTTTTCTTGACCACATTCTGACCTTTCTTTCTGGCCACGGAGCCACTCCTCAGAGTCAGCGTCTGCTCATTTCCTTGTTGTGTGGTCAGGCTTGTCCCTGAATTACACAGATCCTTTATTTGACTATTGTTCTGCCTATGACCGTCACTGGGGCTGCGAAGGGAGCACCTACCCTTTTCTTTGCCACTTGGTACTCCTGGTGCTCTGGGTTCAGAAGAGTCACTCTCAATCTGACCTGGGCCAACGTGCAGCTTGGCTTTTGCGTTCAGGGGTTCAAGTCCTGGCCCTACCATTTACTGGCTTGGCGACTCTGGGAGATCTATGTAACCACTTTGTATCTCAGCTTCCCCACCGTAGAGTGGAGATAATTATAGAACCCACCCACCTCCTAGGAGGGCCACATGAGATGGTCCCTGTACCATACGGAGCACGGTGCCTGGCACATAACACTCAATAAATTTTAGCTTTGAAAACATCTATTGTCATTCTATGGGTTTGGATCCCTTAATTATTTCTTCTTCCAAACTGATATCCCCTGAAGAGAAAGATCCAGGACATCCCCACTGAAGCAGCCCTCCCAGAGTCAGCCTCACTGAGTTTTCAGCTGGAATGTGCCAAGCTCTGTGCAGAAGGGTGGCAGGACAGACTGGGTGCGGTGGCTCACACTTGTAATCCCAACACTTTAGGAGGCCCAGGCAGTCAGATCACATGAGTTCAGGAGTTTGAGACCAGCTTGGCCAACATGGTGAAACCCCATCTCTACTAAAAATACAAAATTAGCCAGGTGTGGTGGCGGGTGCCCCTAGCCCCAATTCCTAGGGAGGCTGAGGCAGGAGAATCGCTTGCACCCGGGAGGTGGAGGTTGCAGTGAGCCAAGATCATGCCACTGCACTCTAGCCTGGGCAATACAGGGAGACTCCATCTGAGAAAAAAGAAGGGTGGCAGGACTGACACTCCAAGCTCCTGGGGGTATTTTTCCAGGAATGAGGCAGAATGGGAGCTGATTCACTTTCATTCTCCAAACTGGTCTCTCATGGGATCAACGCTAACTTTAAAACCTCCCAGCACAGAGCAAGGCATACAACTTACATCTAGTAAATGCTTGCTGAATGAATGAGGCAGTTGATCCTCTGGCTGGGGACAGGGGCGTCCTGAGATGAAGATGGAGCAGAGAAGCTGGACCTGTCAGTTTGGACTCTTTGTCAAGGTGTTGACCAAACACAGCAAGCTCTGTGGTGGGGAACAGGAGGGTGAGATGTGTCCCTCACTATTGGAAGTCTCTGATCTGTTATTTCAGACAGAAAGGTGAACTTTTCTAGAATATTTATATAGACTTTTAAATTTGAACTGAAGTCACTGAATACAGGTCTTTCTCCCTCTCTCTCTAAGTTTTAAAAAAAAGACCACAGAGCAAACTTATATAAAATGATTATTTGTTAACACTGTTACCATCTGCAATGATCTCATTTATTGTTTACTATTGGTCTCTCCCACTGAAATGGAAATTCTGTAAGGCCCAGAGCCTGGTCCGTATTGTTTATCACCCTCCAGCATGCAGAATAGCACTGTTCCATATTTATTTATTAGGTTCCTAAATTTTTAATAAAAATAAGTACTGAGGGATCAAATAATAAATACTTGGAGGGGATTTTGCTTTGATTGTTTGATGGAGTTTTACTACATTAATACTACTAAAATTAGTTAATTATATTATAATGTATATTCAAGATGTCCCACGGATAAAGATAAACTGAAATACTGTTAAAAGCATCTGGTGAAGATTTAAGATAGGCACCAATATCACAGCCTGCTCACTATTACTTCACTGTGTTTTTGAAGAACTTTGCAACAGTTATTGTCCCAAACCCAAGATCTTCTCTTTATTATTTTTTTCTCAAAGTCATAGGAACTCTTTCCAAGTCTGTTTATCATCTAATGTTTCATTTAAATCTCCCCAAAACTTTGCTCTGAATCTTTTCCTTTATTTGTGATTAACAATGTCTGATAGAGCTATAGTGCAATATCATGCTTTGCCAGCAGGCGTCGCTGTCTGACAATATGTGATCCGGTGTGCGCACTACAGTAGTTTATGACCAAATGATCTACAAAATGAATCAATGTACTTAAATTAGGGAATATTATGAGATCAAAATTCTGTAAGTAGTTGGTTGTGATGGCTCATGCCTATAATCCCAGTACTTCGGGAGGCCAAGGCAGGAAGGTCACTTGAGCCCAGAAGTTCAAG
>NW_012114588.1:280776-281296 GCF_000951035.1 Colobus angolensis palliatus
AACAAACAATAGTATCAGCATGCTAGGGTGATTCTGGGCCCTTCCGACACAACCTGGCCTCCAGGATTGCTCAACATTACCCCATGCCCCAGCAGTCACTGCTGGCTGACCAGCTTTCCATCATCCGGCCAACCTGCCCAGCGTCCTGGAGGAGAGGAGGTCCACTCCCCCCGGGGTTCTTCTGGGAAATTTAGGTCAGCAGGATCTAATTATTCAACTGGATCAGAGCTGAGATTTCCAGATTAACACCGAAGGGGGGTGGGGTGAGGGTGCTGAAGACTTTTCATCAGGAACTGTCTTTCAGGGCCTTAAATATCAAAGCTGGGTCTCTAGCTCCAAAGTGCCCCAGTCTGCCCTGGAAGCTTCCCAGATGGTAAGAGGTGAGGCCTGGAGGAGATCCTCTTAGGAAAGCTGACAACACCATGGCCCCAGACCACGTGGCCGTAGCACCAGCCCCATGAGATGACAGTGCCTGGTAGAGGCCACACACACAGTGAATAACCCACCAAACAGGGCTACT
>NW_012114588.1:282621-283088 GCF_000951035.1 Colobus angolensis palliatus
CTGTTCGGGGAAGGGGCAGGAAAATTCCCTGGACGAGCTAGAGCCACAGGACAAGTCCTCAGAGGCTGGGACCTGTTCAGGGAGCAGCCCTGCGGATGCCAGGTGCCCGCGCCCTCAGGGTCTCGAGGTCCGAGGCCCCGGCCCCGTGGACACCGAAACGTGCGGGGCTGAAACAGCGCTGCAGGAGGCTCCCTGGACCCCCCGGCGGCCGCCCACCCGTCCCCGCTGGGCACTTCAGAGGAAGCCGGCGAGGCCTTGCTCGGGATTACTGGGACAACCCCACTCTCCGCGAAGATTTCTCCTTCTCGTAAGACCCCCGCCCCCACTCCAGCCTCCCGCGGCTGCAACCCAGGCCCTGCGCCACGCGTTTCCCAAAGACGCCTCCGGAGGGACCGGAGCTTCGGACTGGCAACACCAAGGCGGCGGCTCGGGAGAGGGCGGCGGACTAAGGGGGCGGAGGGGGCGGC
>NW_012114588.1:284115-348243 GCF_000951035.1 Colobus angolensis palliatus
CAGGGAGCCTGCCGGGGACACCCGAGCGCCGCCCTCCCCGCCGCCCCGGAGCCGCCGCAGCTTCTCCCAGCAGCGGAGGGAGAGCCGGAGAGTTGTCAGGAAATCGATTAAATCAGAAAAACAAGGGCGGCCTGGGCCCGCGGGAGGAATCGCGGATGGGTCACCGTCCCCGGGCGTGTGCGGGGCTCGTGGCGTCCAGGTTCCGGTGAGGGGCGAGGACGGGACGGGACGGCCCGGAGGGGAGGGTGCGGGTCTGCAGGAAGAGCGGGTGTCTCTGAGAGTGCATCTGCGTGTGTGTTTGTGCGTGTCCTTGTGAATATGTACCTGCGTATGAGTGTATTTGTGTGTTCATGTGGGTGTGTGTGTGTCTCTAAGTGCATCTGTGTATGTATGTGTCTCTGAGTGTGTGTCTGAGTGAGTCTGTGTGTCTGTCAATGTGTGCCTGAGACTCTGAGTGACTGTGTGTCTCTGAGTGTGTCTCTGTGTATTTGTGTGTGCCTCTGTATGTCTGTGTGTGTCTTTGTGAGTGTGTGTGTGAGTTGTGTATTAGTCTTTGGCTGTGTGTCTCTGCAAGTTTGTGTCTCTGAGTGTGTGTCTGTCTGTCTTTGCAAATGTATGTCTCTGTGTCTTTGTGTGTGTGTGTGTCGTTGTGTGTCTTTGTGTGTCCGCACGTTTGTCTCTGTGTCTCTGTGTCTGTGTCTCTGAGTGTGTCTGTGTATGTGTGGGTGTCCGAGTGTGTGTCTGTGTGTCTTTGTGAGTGTGTGTGTGAGTTGTGTATTAGTCTTTGGCTGTGTGTCTCTGCAAGTTTGTGTCTCTGAGTGTGTGTCTGTCTGTCTTTGCAAATGTATGTCTCTGTGTCTTTGTGTGTGTGTGTGTCGTTGTGTGTCTTTGTGTGTCCGCACGTTTGTCTCTGTGTCTCTGTGTCTGTGTCTCTGAGTGTGTCTGTGTATGTGTGGGTGTCCGAGTGTGTGTCTGTGTGTCTTTGTGAGTGTGTCTTTGCGTGTGTGTGTGTCTCTGTGAGTGTGTGTGGGGACCATCCAGGAGGACCTCAGGTTCCTGGGTACTGCTGCTCATGGTGATTTCTTTGCTTGGTTCTGGATAGCTGGGCATGCTGGGCCACAGACACCTCACTAGGCAAGCCCTGCTGGTGCCCCAAGGAGAACGCAGGCTCCTCTCTCCATTTCTCTGAAAATGAACTACACAGTTTGGGGGTGAGTTGGCAGGGGCTGCTTCCTGAGTGAGTAATATTTAATGAAACACTCCAGTCTGTAGCATCAGAAACTGGTCATGAGTTGAGTTTTAACAGGTGTTCATGGTAAAAGCGCCATCCCTGGTGACTAAGGTTTGGTGTCCTTGGAAGAATTTTCTTGTTGCGGGGGGCTGGGCCCACAGCTTCGTTTCTCACTGTGGGGTGTGAGGAAAACAGCAAGCAAGGAAGGGGATGAGGGCCCCTCCCTTCTGCCCTGCCCCCTCCTCACACCCCCCTCCCAGTGGTGGGAAGTCCTGGGCTAAGCATGAGCGGCACAGGTGGTGGTCTCTCCCCACTGAGGAATTTTGGAGTCAGAGAAGCCCTGTCTTACTGTCTAGGCCAACCTGTCCTTTCCCAGCAGAGGCCCAGAGAGGGTGGTTCACTTACCCAGATTGCACAGCCAGGGCTGTGGACCAAGACTCCCAGTCCTGAAACTGTTGCTGTTGGTTACTGTCCCCAGCGCTGAGGTCATGGGCCAGGCACTTCATGTCTCCCCAGCTGTGAAATGATGGGCTGGATTAGATCATTTAAAGCACTCTTGCTCTCTTACAGCTGCTTTTCTTCTGCAGGGAGCACTTTACCCAGTAGATGGAGTGTGTGTGTGTGTGTGTGTGTGTGTGTGTGTGTGTGTGTAGGTGTGGAGTGGACTAAGGCAATCACTTTACAAGTCTTCCTTTTCCAGCCTGGCTACCACCGTAGCAGCAGAGAAAATAAAAGCAGTAGCACATTGGCCCCAGTGGCTCAGACAGCCCCGAGCAGGGAGCAAACCTGGTGCCATGCTGGCTTCAGGGAGGCCAGGCCCTGGGAAGAATCAGTGGGTTTCAGGGCTCTTAGGAAGGAGTGGTCCTGCCTGGGGCCCTGGTGATGTCACTTTGGAGCTGGGTGAGGCCGTTTCTTGGGCTGCTCCAGTAAGGCTGGATCCGCCCTTCAGTGGGTTCCTCTGGGCTGCTGCAAAAAACTCACCCCCTTGGAATCATCACAGATGTTTAATTTCTCCACCAGAGCTGGGGAATGGGGTGGGGTCCCAGCTCGTGGAAGCCAGCGCTGCCCTCCCACCCCCATGGTGTGTGCCGTGCTCCCTTCCTGCACCTGCCCCTCCTCCTGGGTGGATGGAAACTTGCCTGCAGACGCATTTTCAAATTTAGCAAAACCTCTGATTCTTACGGTGTTCATGAGTTCATCTGGGCATTTTGCATCAGTTCTTCTCAAGAAATAGGTTGTGGCTGGTGTGCGTGATTCAGTTTATCTTTTTGTTCTGAAAAATTTTATCAGACGAAAGCACATGGTCAGGTACAGGTGTGCCTCAGTCTGCCAGGGGTGTGTTACCTTCTCCCCAACCCCCAACACTCGATCAATGAAATTCAGACTCTAAGGCACTTTGATTTTGGACTTTCAATGAGTGCTCTCCCCTCCCCCAGTTATCTGATAACATCTCCCCCAGTCTAAAGTTCCACTGGCAGCCAGGTGCCAGGCTCTGTGCTACAGAGTGCTTTATGGACGTGACTTTGAGTCCTAAGCATAATAATAGTGGGAAATGGTTTCATGGTTTCACGGTGCATGTGAGTGCTGGCTCTGACCTGAGTCCTTGACACATTGACTCATGGGCTTCCTGAGGACCCTGGGAAGTGGGTTCTGCCTCCATGTCCATTCTCCTGAGGCTTGGAATGGGCAGGTAACTTGGCTAAGGTCTCGCTGCAAGGGAATGGTGGAGCCAAAGCTCGAATCCAGATTTGGCACCCAAGCCCTTTGCCAGTACAGTTTGTCACTTCCACCACCTGAGCCTTTTCTTCAAGAAGTATGTGCTCATTTTTTTAATGAAATGTTTTGTTATTATGGAAAATAAATTCAAACATACCAAAGTTAGAAGCAGAGTATAATGAGCCCCCAGCTTTCCTCACCTTGCACGCACACACATACTCACATATGCACATACATACTTATGCTCGCAGAAGACGCGCACATGTGTGCGCACACGTACACAAACATATGCATGCACACTTACATATGCACACACATACATGCACACATACACACACACGCTGGATTATTTTGAAACGAGTACAAGATGTCAGGTCATCCGTAGCTTCTTCCTAAGAAGCATTTAAAGGAAGCATCCAGTCTCAAAGAGGTTGACTGTTACTCTATGCCGGGCAAGAGTCAGGAGATATACATCCATGCTGACTTGGATTTGAGGCTCCTTCCTTGCTTGGACAAAGGGAGAATGGCAAAACCCAACAGCTCATTGGGGGATCTGTCCTGCTGCCAACCCCCTGGAACCTTTGGGAAGCTGCCTGTTTGCTTTGTGTTTTAAAAGTTCTGTTCATTGCCCAACGTTAAAAATAAATGAGTCCAGTGGTCATGAGACAGACCACATCAACAACAGGCTTAGGCTCTCAGGGCCTTTCTTGGAGATGGGGAAGAGAATCCGCCAAGGCACAGCCCAGCCTTGCCCGCCATTGAGGTCCAGACCTTGTGCAATGCAGGCATGGGATTTGTGGCAGGGCTGGCTGTCAGGAGATGTGACTGTGAGAATGGTTTGTCAACAACCTCTGCATCTGACCTAAAACTGAGCCTGACCCTCTTGAATTTACTGCGTAGGCGATGGGTGGAGGAGTCCAAGAGTCTCTGCCACCTTTGGGCGTCTCTTGGAAAACTAGGGAGGCATTGGGTGATTTGAGCGCAAGATGAAGAAAGTATTAGGATGCAAACCCCACCCTTGAGAAATGACTGCTGAGTAGGAATATAGGATTCCAGGGTTGGAAAAGCCTGCCTGTGACAAGGGCTTGACAGGTGCCCCAGTTGTGAACACCTCTTGCCAGACAGTCTGAGTGTGACCGATCTGGTCACACCCTTTCCAAGGTCAGAGTGAGGAGCTGCACTCCACTCCAAGAGAACCACTTGAGTTTTCTAACTGATACAAGCAGACACCAAGGGAGCATGTGTGGGAGTGGATATCAGGATGTGGAACCAACATGAAGTTGGATCCGGCTGAATTTATGGATATGGGCCCACTAAGCAGAGATTCTGCACTTAATGTTGTAGCTCAGGGAGTTAAGAAGAGATCCATTTGGTTGGTTGACCGGAACATGGATCAAAGGATGACCTGCTGGGAGTGAGTTCGAGTTGCTGGGTCTCCTTTGGTTTAATGTAGAGGTAGGGATTCATAGGCTTAGGTTTCATGTAGAGTTAGGGATTCCAAGGCTTAAGGATGTTGGAATGCTGGAGTGGATCTGTCACTTAAAAGCTACTCACCCACACTGGGAAGATTCAGAAGACAGATCTTTCACCAGTATGTTGAGAGAGAGATTTGTGAGGGGCCCCAGCATCCCTGAAGAGCTCCGTGATCCAGCCCCTACAGTACAGTCACTCAGATGGAAAACTTAAATGCAACGGGAGTAATTGCATTTGGAGTGCAGGGGCCAAGTGGCAGTACTCAGCCATCCAAGGCAAGGTCAGTGTGGTTACCTAATGGACTGCAGAGGCAAAGCTGCAATCAGAATAGTCTGACTTGTGTGGATCTGTGGCATTGGATAGTTAATCGTGGTGTTCTTAGAAGTGAAATAGACAGGAAACCTATGAAATTCTTGCTTGATCTTATAAGTTACTTGATTGTTTGAAGTTTTCTATATAAGCAGAAACTTACAGGTCAAATGAAAAGAAGTTTTAACTTGAATAATTGAAACAGAAAAATAATTAAAACAGAAAATCACAGCCCTCAATCAGCTTCCCAGGCTTGAGCCAGTTTACACAATTAAGCCCCCATGAATGAATGAATGAATGAATGAATGAATGAATGAATGAATAAACGAATGAATTGGAGGCTGGGTCCCTTTGAAGAAGGACCTCAGTACACTACAGCAAGTTTATGCTATTAGTCTTCCTCCTAGCCTTCCCCCAAAGGGACCTATGGCCTTTTACCAGGGTGAATATGCATTGAGAAAAGGGAAATAATTCGACTTTTCGGGGATAACTGGACGCTGAACTGATACTGATTCCAGGAAACCAAAAACATCACTGCGGCCCACCAGTCAGAGAAGGGGCTCATGGAGGTCAGGTGATCCATGGAGTTTTAGCTCCGGTCCAACTTGTGGTGGCTCCAGTGGATCCCTGAACCCATCCTGGGGTTATTTCCTGGTTCCAGGTTTGTAATTGACATACTTAGCACCTAGCAGAATCCCCACACTGGTTCCATAACTTGTGCAGTGAGGGCTATTATGGTGGGAAAGGTCAAAGGGAAACCATTAGCATTGCCTCTGCCTAGGAAAATAGTACATCAAAAGCAACATTGCGTCCCTAGTGGAGCTGCAGAGATTAACGCCACCATCACGGACTTGGAGGATGAGGGGGGTGGTGACCCCCACTACACCCCCATTCAGCTCTCCGATTGGGCCGGCGCAGAAGACAGATGGACTTTGGAAACTGATAGTGGATTATCGTAAACTTAACCAAGCGTTGACTCCAAAAATTCACATATCTCTGGTCCCTAGTACTGCATGCAGCTGTTGATCTGGTGAATGCCTTTCTCTTTATACCTGTCCGTAAGGCCCACCAGAAGCAGTTTGCTTCCAGCTGATCAGGCCAGCAATGCCCCCTGACGGTCTTGGCTCATGGGTATATCAGCTCTCCAGCCCTCTGTCACAGTTTACTTCACAGTCATCTTGATCACCTTTCCTTTCCACAGATATGCTAGGGCTGGACGCAGTGGCTCACTCCTATAATCCTAGCACTTCTAGCACTTCAGGAGGCCGAGGCAGGAGGATCGCTTGAGCTCAGGAGTTTGAGACCAGCCTGGGCAACATAGTGAGACATCATCTCTATAATTTTTAAATTTTTTTTATTTTTTATTTTAGACAGAGTCTCGCTTGATCTTGGTTCACTGCATCCTCTGCCTCTTGGGCTTAAGTGATTATCTTGCTTCAGCCTCTCGAGTAGCTGGGACTGCAAGTGCGCACCACCACTCACAGTCAATTTTTTTTTTTTTAAAGTAGAGATGGGGTTTCACCATCCCTACAAAAAAAACTTTTTAAAAAATTACCCAGACATGATGGTGCATGCCTGTGGTCCCAGCTACGTGGGTGGCTGAGGTGGGAGGATCACTTCAGCCTAGGAGGTCAAGACTTGCAGTGAGCAGTGATTGTGCTACTTTACTCCAACCTGGGCAACAGAGTGAGACCCTGTCTCAAAAAAAAAAAAAAAAAAAAGGTATCTTGCTGGTTCGTTGCATTGATGTCATTATGCTTGATTGGACCTAGTGAGCAAGAAGTAGCAACCACTCTGTACTGATTGGTAGGACGTTTACATGTCAAGCGATGGGAAAGAAATTCGACGGAAATTTGGGGGCCTTCTCCCTTAGTGAAATTTCTCGGGGTCCAGTAGTGTCAGGCCTGTGAAGGCATCCCGTCTAAGGTGAAGAATAAGTTATTACAGCTTTCCTCCTACAACCAAGAAAGAGGCACAATGCCTAGTGGGCCTATTTGGGTTTTGGAGGCAACACATTCCTCATTTGGGTGTGTTACTCCAGCCCATTTGCTAAGTCACTCTAACGTGTCTAGTTTTGAATGGGGCCCGTCACAGAAGACTGCAACAGGTCCAGGCTGCTGTGCAACCTGCTTTGCCACTTGGACCACCAGCAGATCCAGTGGTACTTGAGGTCAGTGGCAGACAGGGAGGCTGCTTAAAGCCTTTGGCAGGCCCCTGTAGATGAATCACAGTACAAGCCTTGGGATTTTAGAGCAAGGCCCTGCCGTCATCTGCAAATAACTTCATTCCTTTTGAGAGACAGCTCTTGGCCTAATACTGGGCCCTAGTAGAAACTTAACGTTTGACCATCAGCCACGAAGTTGCCATGTGACCTGAGCTGCCCATCATAAAGTGGATGTTGTCTGTGATCTGACCCACCAAACCATACATTGGGCATGTACGGCAGAACACTCCCATCAGGTGGAAGTGGTATATATGGGATCAGGTCTTAGTAGGTCCTGAAGGCACAAGTAAGTGACATAAGGAAGTGGTCCAAAGGCCCATGGTTCTTACTTTGCCCACTGCCTTCTCTCTCCAGCCTATACCTATGGTCTCCTGGGGAGTTCCCTATGATCAGTTGACAGTAGAAGAGAAGACTCAGCCTGGTTTACAGATGGCTACAGATGACTCTGCACTATATGCAGGCACCACCCGAAAGTGGACAGCTGCAGCACTATAGCCCCTTGCTGGGACGTCTCTGAAGGACAGGGGTGAGGGGAAATCCTCCCGGGCAGAGATTCAGGCAGTGCACCTGCTTGTACACCTTGCTTGGAAGGAGAGATGGCCAGATGAGTGATTATATACTGATTCATGGGCTGTGCCTGATGATTTGGCTGGATGATCAGGGACTTGGGGACTTGGAAAGAATATGATTGGAAGATTGGTGACAAAGAAATCTGGGGGCCTGGCATAGTGGCTCACACCTGTAATCCCAGCACTTTGGCAGGCCAAGGTGGGAGGATTGCTTGAGGCCAAGGAATTCCAGACCAGCCTGGACAACATAGTGAGACTCCCCGCCCCCCATCTCTAAAAACAATTTAAAAATTAGCTGGGCATGGTAGCTCATGCCTGCAGTCCCAGCTACTTGGGAGGCTGAGGTAGGAGGATCACTTGAGCCTAGGAGGTTGAGGCTGCAGTGAGCTGTGATTGCTCTGGCCTAGGCAACAGAATGAGACCCTGTATCGAAAAACCCAACCAAACAAAAAAGAAATTGGGGGAAGATGTATGTGGATAGACCTCCTGAGTGGGCAGAGGACATGAGGTATGTGGGTGGGATGACCTAGGTGGATTCTAGTCAGCCTCTTTCCCTAGCCACCCCTGGCATCGCCTGATGGGCTCAGGGACAAAGTAGTCACGGTGGCAGAGATGGAGGTGATGCGTGGGCTCAGCAACGTGGACTGCCCACTCACCAAAGCCGACCTGGCTATGGCTACCACTGGGTGCCAGTCTGCCAGCAGCAGAGACTAACACTGAGCTCCAATATGGCCCCATTCGCCAGGATGATGACTGCACCTGGTCGAAGGCACATTGGACCACTTCTATTTTGGAAGGGGCAGCATTTTGTCCTTACTGGAACAGGCACTTATTCTGGATACAGATTTGTCTTCCCTGCACACAGTGCTTCTGCCAAAGTCACCATCCATTGATTCAGAGGACACCATACCCACTGTCATGCTGTCCACATAGCACTGTTTCCAAGGAACTCACTTCACAACCAAAGAAGTGTGGCAATGGGCTCATGTGCATGGAATTGGCGGGTGAGCACGAGCCCACTGGTTTCACCTATCATGCTAAGTGGAACTATGGCCTTGTTATTGCCTTTATTTGGAAATTAAGTATGACTTAAGATGCCAGTTGATAAGGGGTAGACCTATGATGATTGATTTTGGATGTCAACTTGACTAGATTAAGGGATACCCAGATAGATGGTAAAGCATTGATTATTCTCTATGCTTCAGTACACACTGAGCCTGTCCCTTTTCTGCTGACAGGGAAACCCAGTGGTTTGACATTATGTAGAATGATCGGGCTGCCCCAGATGTGTCTGTGAGGGTTTTTTTGGAGGACACTGGCAATTGAGTCACTCAACTGGGTGGGGAGGATCTGCCCTCCATGTGGGCAGGCACCATCCAGTCAGCAGGGGGCCTGGATGAAACAAAAGGCTGGAGGAAGGGCGAATCCTGGCTCTCTGTCCCGGAGCTGGGACGCTCTTCTCCTGCGCTTGGATGTCAGAACTCCAGGTTTTCTGGCCTTTAGACTCTGGGACTCGTACAAGTGGTCCCCGGGGTCTCTGACCTGGGACTGGGAATGACCGTGTTCCCCACCATCCTGAAGCAGCTGACTTGAAAGAAGGGCAGTAGAGTCTTTGGAAGTTGCAATTACAACGCCAGCTAGGTGACAGTACTTTGTAGGGCTGGGGCAGGGGTCTTCAAAAGGCTGTATGTACTCTGTATCAGCATCCAATATATGGTGCTGGTTTCTACCATAGCCAGGATTCATGGGTCCAGGAATCGAGGGGAGGAAATGGGAGTGGCACCATGCATCATATGCCCTAGGGACCCACTAGCGAAATTTTTACTTCCTGTTCCTGTGACCTTATGCTCTGCTGGCTTGGAGGTCTTCGTTCCAGAGGGAGGAATGCTCCTACCAGGAGACACAACAGTGATTCCATTGAACTGGGGGTAAGGCTGCCACCTGGCCACTTTGGGCACCCTGTGCCTCTGGGTCAGCAGGCTGAGAGGGGAGTGATAGTGTTGGCTGTGGAAATTGATCTGGACTACCAAGGGGAAATTAATCTGGACCGCTCCACAATGGAGGTAAGGAAGAGTGTGTCTGGAGTACAGGATACTCCCTAGGGCATCTGTTAGTATTACCATGCCCTGTGATTAAGTCAATGGGAAATTGCAAGGATACAATCCAGGCAGGACTGTAAATGACTCAGACCCTTCAGGAATGAATGTTTGGGTCACTCTGCCACTTAAAGAACCACAGCCAGCTGAGGTGCTTGTTGCAGATGAAAGGAACACAGAACAGGACAGAGGGAGGTAATTAAAATAAATACCAGCTCCAACCACGTGACCAGTTACAGAAACAAGGGCAGAATTGCCGGGAGTATTTCCTCCCTATTTTGTTCAGAATACGGTTGTATGCATTTACTTGTATATTAGGCAAATATCTGTTTTCTTTCCTCTCTTACTCCTTATTCTTAGAACGTGTGTTGAGTCTATAGCAGTATTTAGGTATTAATTTTACATCATAGTATTTAAGTTATGGAGTATCAGAGGAGAGAGGAGTGAATGGCACTCAAGAACTGTACCCCCTCTCTGGAGAAGGGATTGATGTGTCTTTGGTATGTAGCATAGTAGTGTCATGATAGGTGGAACTATGGCCTTGATATTGTCCTTGGAGATTAAGTATGGTTTAAGGAGATGCCAATGGGTGCCTATGGGTGCCAGTTGATAAGGGGTGAACCTGTGATGATTGATTTCAGATATCAACTTGACTAGATTAAGGAATACCCAGATAGATGGTAAAGCATTGATTATTCTCAATGCTTCAGTATACACTGAGCCAATCCCTTGTCTGCGGAAAGGGAAGCCCGGTGGTTTGGCATTGTGTAGAATGATCGGGCTGCCCCAGGTGTGTCTGTGAGGGTGTTTTCGGCATTTGAGTCACTCGGCTGGGCAGGGAGGATCTGCCCTCCATGGGGGCAGGCACCGTCCAATCAGCTGGTGGCCTGGACGGAACGAAAACCTGGAAGAAGGGCGAATCCTGGCTCTCTGTCCCAGAGGTGGGACGTCCTTCTTCTCCTGCAGTCGGATGTCACAACTCTGGGTTCTCTGGCCTTTAGACTCTGGGACTCATACCAGTAGTCCCCGAGGTCTTTGGCCTGGGGCTGAGAATGACCCCATTGGCTTCCCTGGTTCTGAGGCCTTCAGACTTGGCTGAGCCACACTCCTGGCTCCCCTGGGTCTCCAGCTTACAGATGGCCTATAGTGGGACTCAGCCTCCATAACCGAGCAAGCCAGTTCCCCAACCCATCCCTTCTCATCTATCTCGCCCTCTCGATCCTATGGGTTTTGTGTCTCCGGAGAATCCTGGCTAATGCAGTTATGGACGCCTTAAGAATCTGGTGGAGAGGAGGCTGGAGCTGGAAGGCCGGGGAGATGGCGGTTCATATCCCTGACCTGCCAGCTGGGATGGACGCCGGTGGCATCTCCAAGGTGGCGTGGGTAGGCTTCGGTAACTAGTTGAATGTGGGGTGTAGAGAAGGGTGAAGAACTGCAGGTGCCTCGGGTTCTCAGCTAGTTTGGCAGTCATCGTGAATGATGACCTACAGGCTGGGGAGTAGGTCCGCAGAGGTGCTTTGAACCTGTCCCAAGTTGAAGGGGGTCCGAGTGGACATCTCTGGCAACTGGGCTTAACACTCAAGCAATCCTCCCACCTCAGCCCCACTAGTAACTGGGACTATCGGAGCACACCACCACCTCCAGCTGATTTTTAAATTTCTCACAGAGACGGGATCTCCCTATGTTGTCCAGGCTGGTCTCGAACTCCTGGGCTCAAGCAATCCTCCCAAAGTGCTAGGATTATGGGCATGAGCCACATGAGCTCACCCTCTGCCGCTTGGGTGCCGTTGCCCTATCCTGGCTTAGAAAGCTCTGGCCATTCCCTAGGCTGCACCTGCCTCCTGCGCCCAGACCCATCTGGCATTGTCTTCCCTACAGGGGCCTCTCCCACCTTTCCCTCTCACCCTTGTGGCCCATATGCCGCCGCAGGAGAGTCCCTCTCTGCCCTTGTAGCTTTAGTCACTGTCACCTGTATTCACACTCTTCATGCTGCCTGGTCCTGCCTCGGCTGGCCCGTTCCCACCGGCTGGCCCACACCCCTCTCGCTTCACTTTCCAAAACCAGGTCCCCTCACACCTCCCCTCTTCCCAGGGGTGTCCCCTTCAGCAGGTAGCCCTGCCATCCATGGTCCACCCTGTCACACAGACACATGCACCCTCAGCCGTGCCAGAGACAGCTGCTATTGTGGGCAGCCCAGTGACCTGTGCGCTCCGGGAGGGCAGGACCCGGCCACGTGGCCGTTGTTCAGTGCTGAGTCCCCAGTAGTTAGGTCCGCAGTAGGTTCTTGGACACCTGTTAGATGAAGGAGTAACGGGAAGACCGGTGGCAGAGTGGATCCTAGCAGGGTCTGGGAGAGCTTGATGTGGGCCCGGGGTATGGGTTCTGGGGGTGGGGACTCCCCATCACGGAATGGACTGCCAGGTGTTCTGTTCTCAGATGAGACTTCCTTCCGTTGCCCCCGTGGGAGGTCAGGAACTCTGAACAAGCCTCCATTCTCAGGAGCGGTTAGTGGACCACTTTCGTTCAAACATTTGCTGAGCACCTACTGTATGCAGCCAGTCTGCTGGGGCCGAGGATAAAAAGAATGAGGAAGCTTTCATTGTCTAGTGGGTGAGACAGGCCCATCTCTGCTGATGATAGCGCTCAGGGCATCAGAGGACACTGGTGGCGGGGTGGCCAGGTTGGAAAGGCAGGAAGGGTGCTGGTGTGTGGCCGAAATGAGTGCAGAGAGGCAGGAGGGCCCACATACCTGGGGACATTTGTGCAACTGCAAGTAACGTAGGAGAGGGGTTCGTGCTTTAGGGAACGAAGACGTGTTGGGGACAGAGCAGTGGTTTTTGAGAATCAGTCAGCAGGCTGGGTCCCAGCTGTGCTCCTACAGTGGGAGGGACCAAGACATGGGGGCTTCTAGAGGGTGAGCCTTGCCCTTGGTCCCTCAGGGCAGGGACTGAGGGCACCTCGTACGATTGCCTGTTGCATCAACCACCTTCATCGTTTTGCGTGTGTCGAGGGATGGCCGAGCCCTGGGCCTTCCTAGCCACGTCCTGCAGCAGTCGACTTTTTCGCTCTATGGTTTCCACCATGGAGAGCCTTTGGAGCACAGCAGAGCTGGGGTGGGAGGTATACCAGTTTTCCTTTGTGATGCCCAGCCTGGAGGAGGTGGAGACGGATGGAGTAGAGGGGGCTGTGGGAGGTACATGGGCTGGGGTCCGTCTATAGCGGGGTTAGTGACAACAGCCACCAACCGGATGTGGCATATCTGAGCACGCTTCCAGGTGCTGGGCATGCATGAAGTCATTCATTCGTCATAGCGTCAGTGATACCTATAGGGTAGGTACTACCCATTTTACAGATTAAAAAAACTAGGATGGGCTGGGCGCGGTGGCTCAAGCCTGTAATCCCAGCACTTTGGGAGGCCGAGACGGGCGGATCAAGAGGTCAGGAGATCGAGACCATCCTGGCTAACACGGTGAAACCCCGTCTCTACCAAAAAATACAAAAAACGAGCCGGGCGAGGTAGCGGGCGCCTGTAGTCCCAGCTACTCGGGAGGCTGAGGCAGGAGAATGGCGTGAACCCGGGAGGCGGAGCTTGTAGTGAGCTGAGATCCGGCCACTGCACTCCAGCCTGGGCCACAGAGCGAGACTCTGTCTCAAAAAAAAAAAAAAAAAAACTAGGATGGCTCCGGGCCTCCCAGCCACCCAGGGGAAGAGCTGGGAGCTGAGCCCCAGCAACCTGGCTCCCAGTTTTACTCTTTGCCACCATTCCCTGCCGCAAAGAAGGAGCGAGGAAGAAATGAGCGATCCGAGAGACAGGTCAACAGAGCGGATGTCACTGTGGCTAGGTGAATAGGATGCAGGGGCTGCTGAGAGTCAGAAGTGGTCCCAGGTACATGGGGATGGGTGTCTGAGCTAAACGGAGAGAAAGTCGAGTCAGCTGCAAGGTGTCCTGGATGTGCAGATGTGCTCTGTGATATTGGCTAATTAGGGTGTCTTTTTTCTTTTTCTTTTTCTTTCTTATTTTCTTTGAGATGGAATTTCGCTCTGTCATTCAGGCTAGGGTGCAGTGGCACAGTCTCAGCTCGCTGCAGCCTCCACCTCCCAGGTTCCAGTGATTCTCCCACCCTAGCCTCCTCGGTAGCTGGGATGACAGGCACATGCCACCACGCCTGGCTAATTTTTGTATTTTTAGTAGAGACAGGGTTTCACCGTGTTGGCCAGGCTGGCCTCGAACTCCTGAGGTGATCTACCCACCTCGGCCTCCCAAAGTGCTGGGACTACAGGCGTGAGCCACTGCGCCCAGCCGTCTTTTTTCAGTTGAGGTGAAATTCACATCGTATAAAACGAGCTGTTTTAAAGTGAACAGTTCAGTGGCGTTTAGTACATTCACAGTGTTGTGCAACTATCCCCTCTGTCTAGTTCCAAAACATCTTCATCCCCCCGGAGGGAAACTCCATCCACATTAGGCATCGCCTCCCATCCTCCCTCCCCAGCCCCTGGGAACTGATCTGTATTCTGACTCAACGGGTTTCACTGTGCTGGACAGTTCATATAAACAGAACCATACATTGCGTGGCCTTCTGCATCTGACTTCTGGCTAATGAAGTTTTGCACAGAAGATTGAAGCGTTTCCTAAGTGGAAGCTGGATTTCCCGTCCTGGCTCAGTTGTAGAGGCCACGTGAAGGTGGGATGGAAGAGTTGGATCCAAACAGCTTGTCTAAGAGGTTGGCTGGGAAACACGACCACTTGTCTTTTTCTCCATATCCCTCGTCACCAGAGACTCAGCCACTATCCTCTTGGCAGCCAGTGATCTTGTTACTTATTTATATTTTTCCTCATTGATCTATTAAAAATGCCACCTGTTGTCAGTTCCCTTCTGAAGCCCATCAGCCGTTCCCATTACTCTTAGGGTGAACTTGCAAATCCGTGACGTGGTCTTTGGGGTGCGTGTGGCCCCTCCTAGGCTTACCCCGCGCCACTCCCTCCTCCCCATGGTCCGCCTCAAGTGTGATGCCAGAGGTGTCCCCATGGGGACTGACCCTGAGGCTGGGGATCTGCAACTCATGGCGCTCCTCCTCCTGGGGGGCAGGAGCTGTTTCCAGGATTAGTTGCTGACAGGGTTGCAATTTGGTGCCACTTCCAAATCCTGTTAACCTGTCCGGGACCAGAACTTCAGCTTTAGCAAGTTGCTTTCTTAATTCCTTTCCTTCCGGTTTTCCAATACATATCAGGCCCCGAAGGGCATGGACTGTCTTTCATTTGACAGAGAGTGTGACAGAAGTGTGCTTAGGAGCTTCCTGTCTGTGCTCTTGGGGCAGTGATGCAGTTGCACTGACCGGTGGCACCTAGCAAGGGGGCTGTTTGCCCTGGGCCCACCCTTGGTAGGGTCATGGGCACTCCAGCAGTAGGTTCTGCATAACCAGGGCCCCCTGGAGCCACGGTGCACTGACTGTAGTTTGGGGGACAGTTTGCAGAAAGGAGACGGGTGGGGTTGCCCCAGGCATGAGAGGAAACCTAAGCTGTCATCAGCTGGGGGCCTTTGACTCCCGACAACTTGTTCCTGCCTCTTCCCTCCCATGGTGGGGCTGGCGTTTAGTTTAGGGTGTCTCAGATCCCATCTGCTGTGAGTGTGATCCTACCGGAGATAGCCTTCACGTGTGTTGATTGAATGTGTGCCATGAGCCAGGCTCTATGCTTGCCACTATAGATGGGTTTTTAACCCCTTAAACAATCCTGTGAGTTAGATGTTACCTCCCAGTTTATAGGTGAGAAAGAAGGACTTTTTTTTAGAGAGGTTTTCTGCATTGAAGGAGGTGGCATGGCTGCCTGGATGCTGGAAGGTGGGCCTATTTTTCTACTCTGACAGTGGAATGTCCCAGTCCTGTTGATTGGGCACCTGCTATTGCCAAGCACAGCTAGGGAGGTGTGTGATGCACCTCCGGGCCCCTGAGAGCCTGTGGCCCAGCAGGTGCATGCAGGAAACATGAGCTCCCTGCCAGGAGCTGAGCTGGCACCAGGTCTGCGTGGGTACAGAGGGCCTCCTGGGACTGTCAGGAGGGTTTGTTCTAGGCTGGGGGGTTTCATGGTAGGGGACCAGGAGACTGGATGCCATGAGGAGGACCGGGAGAAGGCTGCAGAGCTGTGTAGCAGGGAGGGCATCGAATGCCAGGCCCAGGGGTCATCAGTGGGCATGGGGTGTCCTTGCACTTCCACGCCATTCACCTCCAAAGTTGTTCCTGAGATGTGCAGATAAGCTAGACTCCCCCTTCAATTCCTTTGTGCTCCCTGCAGAGAGAGAGAGAGAGAGAGAGAGAGAGAGTGTGTGTGTGTGTGTGTGTGTGTGAGGTTCTCTCTCTGTCACCCAGGCTGGAGTGCAGTGGTGTGGTCACAGCTTACTGCAGCCTCGAACTCCTGAGCTCAAGCAATCTTCCCACCTCAGCGTCCTGAGTAGCTGGGATTATAGGTACATGTCACAATACTTGGCTAATTTTTAAAAGTTTTTGTAGAGACTGGGTCTTGCCATGTTGCCTAGGCTGTCCCTTGCATTTAAAACGTGGTAATCAGGCTGGGCACAGTGGCTTACACCTGTAATCCCAGTACTGTGGGAGGCTGAGACGGGTGGATCACCCAAGGTCAGGAGTTCGAGACCAGACTGACCAACATGGTGAAACCTCGCCTCTACTAAAAATACAAAAATTAGCTGGGCATGGTGGTACAGGCCTGTAATCCCACTACTTGGGAGGCTGAAGCAGGAGAATTGCTTGAACCCGGGAGATAGAGGTTGCAGTGAGCCAAGATCGTGCCATTGCACTCCAGCCTGGGCAATAGAGTGAGACTCTGTCTCAAATGAATAGAATAGAATAGAATAGTATAGGAGGTAACTGGGGGCCCTGGCCAGTCTCCCTTGGGAGACCCAATTGAACTTCCTGGTCCTTTTGTTTGGCTGTGCCTGGGGCTCTTATCTGTCTTCTTGGGAGTTTGGCTGTAGGTCCTGAACTTCTGGCTGCGGTAGTTTTGCCTGCTGCCCTGAAGCTCTCCTCAGGTGGGGGATGGTGAGGGGCCTGTGATGATGCCTCTGCACCTGCCCTGGGAAGGCTGCAGAGTCTAGGCCCATCTGTGATGATGCCTCTGCACCTGCCGTGGGAAGGCCGCAGAGTCTAGGCCCATCTGTGATGATGCCTCTGCACCTGCCGTGGGAAGGCCGCAGTCTAGGCCCATCTGTGATGATGCCTCTGCACCTGCCCTGGGAAGGTCGAAGAGTCTAGGGGCCATCTGTGATGATGCCTCTGCACCTGCCGTGGGAAGGCCGCAGAGTCTAGGGGCCATCTGTGATGATGCCTCTGCACCTGCTGTGGGAAGGCCACAGAGTCTAGGGCCCATGCTGGTGGGACTTGCCTCTTGGATTGATCCCAGGAAGCCTCATGCAAACTTAGGAATAAGCACAGGACTCAGACAACAGTGGTTTTTGTGAGGGGCAAGGCATCTTATGTGAGTTTCTTGGGGCGCCTTCCTGGATTTCTAAGGGATGAGCTCCTGGATAGATCAAGAAGATCTGAGGAGCTGGACACAGTAGCTCATGCCTGTAGTTCCAGCACTTTGGGAGGCTGGGGCAGGCGGATCAGTTCAGGCCAGGAGTTCATGACCAGCCTGGGCAACATGGTGAAACCCCGTCTGTACTAAAAGTACAGAAAAATTAGCTGGATGTGATGGTGCATGCCTGTGATCCCAGCTGCTCTGGAGGCTGAGGCAAGAGGATCACTTGAGTTTGGGAGGTCAAGGCTACAGTGAGTTGTGATCGTACCACTGCACTCCAGCCTGGGCAATGGGAGTCAGACCGTGTCTTAAAAAAAAAAAAAAAAAAGAACTGGGCAGCAGAACCTTGTCATCTCACTCCTCTGCAGATGGGGGTCAGGGGAAATGAGTGTTTCTCCTGTCTGAGGGTCTTCTCATTTGGAGATTTGAAGAAAGCACTAATGAGAAAGGTCGCCTTGCATTTGTGAAGCCTGCGGACGTCATCCTAAGGGGGCCACAGCATGCTTAATTTATTCCAATTCCGTAATATATAAATTATATGTAAATGTCAGGGTTCTTCTAAAAGCACTTCGCCATCTTTGGAAAAATGGAATGTTCAAAAAGATAAATATTTTTCCCCCTTCTTCTAGTTGCATCCTATCGGGCCAACTTTGAGCTGTTCGGTGTGAACAGACCCTTTCTTCCCCCACCTCTAGCCTCCCAGGCTCCCTGAAAGCCAAGTCCTCACCCCCACGCCACTCTCAGGGGTGTCTAGACAGCGTGGGATAAAGGTTTTTTTTTTATTTTTATTTTTTAAATGCCTTCATCATTCAGCCAGTATTCCCTGAATGCCCGCTCTGTCCTGGCTGTCACGGTGCCTACGCCGGGAGAGCCATGCCCAGACAGGGCCGACCCGGGAGGCTGCGTCCGAGCCGAGTCCTGACCCGTGGCTGGGGTTTCTTTATTCTCCTTGATGGGTCTCAGTGTGACTGAGGTTTTGCTTTGCTGTCCGCATTTATGGAGATTTTTGTAATGGAAAATTTCAAACACAGGGCAGAGTAGAGCGACTGGTGTCCTGAACCCCACACCCACACCACCCAGCACCAATAACGTTCACTCGTCTCTTCACCAGGCACAGGACATCTTCCTTCTGGAAAGACCGATCGGGCTTAGAAATAGCATCAAAGTCCTGGAAAAGGGTCAGACTTGAACCAGCCCTGGAGCCAGAGCAGTCTCACTCTTATCTCTCGGCTTTTTTTTTTTTTTGCGGGGCAGAGGAGCACTCTGTAGAAGATTTAACGCTGTTGCGATTTAACGCCGTTGCTTCTGGAAAACAGCAGGAGTAGATTGGGGTCAGCACCCAGGATGTTTCTGCCAGGGTTGCCGAGCGGTAGACGTGAAACGTGGCTTTATCCACCACGTTTTGTGTGTTTGGGATGGGACCTCTGTTTTCTCCCTGGGAAGGTGGGTTTGCTGCATCCCTAGGGGGTATGAATTTTCTTGGTGGCACTGAGCCCTGTTTCATCCTCTGCCAGATGAAATAGCTACGCTCAGACAAAGCGGGAAAATGGGACTGGTTTTCTCTCCTTAAGCCAGTGGCTAAGTATTGAGATACAGGAGCCTTCACGCGGATGACGTTTCTGTCTGGATATAACCTGCCTGCCTCTTGTCGCCCAGGCTGGAGTGCAGTGGCGTGATCATAGCTCACTGCACCTCGAACTCCTCGAGTGATCCTCCCTCCTCAGCCTCCTGAGTAGCTGGAACCACAGACACACACCACCAGGCTCGGCTAATTTTTATTTTATTTTAATTAATTAATTAATTTTTTTTTTGAGGCAGAATCTCACTCTGTCACCCAGGCTGCAGTGCAGTGGCGTGATCTCGGCTCACTGCAACCTCCGCCTCCCAGGTTCAAGCGATTCTCCTATTTTATTTTTTAGAGCCGAGGTCTCACTGTGTTGCTCAGGTTGGTCTCGAACCCCTCCTGGGCTCGAGCAGTCTTCCCAACTTGGCCTTCCAAAGCTCTGGGATTACAGGCACAAGCCACTGTGCCCGGTCTCTCTGGTTTTTTATGAGACAAAGCAGGGAGTCCGTGACCTTCCTGAGTATTGTAGGCAGTAAGCGCTAACACAAGGTTCTTTCATAACAGCCCTGTGGAGGAATTAGGCACACGCCATGCAGTTCACCTGTTGTAAATGTACACATGGATGATTATTAGTGCACACATATGGTCAGGCAGCCATGGACACCGTCCTAGAATTCATTTCTTCTTCCTACCTCAGCATGCTTTGCGGGCGGAGACTGGGGGAGGGCCGCATTCTCCCAAGTTTCC
This sequence comes from Colobus angolensis palliatus, assembly GCF_000951035.1. Lineage (NCBI taxonomy): Eukaryota > Metazoa > Chordata > Mammalia > Primates > Cercopithecidae > Colobus > Colobus angolensis. Next base: position 303,576 of record NW_012114588.1, read on the forward strand.
TGAGTGCTGATGGTAACACAGTCAGGTGTTTTGCTGGACGAGCAGCTCATGAGCTGAATTTTGCAATGATCAGATGATCGTGTATGGACTCATCTCATTAAACTGGCGCGGTTTTGGTTTTCTTTGGGTTTTATTATTATTATTATTAATCGATTTTTTCAACCTGGTCAGTCTTATTGCAAGAGAGTCGCAGTTTTGCAAGGTGCCTAGGGAAGGCTGCCTGGTTGGAGTTTGGAACTGTGTGGAAGGAGTGGAGGTGAGGTGGCCAGAGGCAGTGCGTGCCGATTGTCCAAAGCCAGGCCCAAGGCCACGTGTCCCCCGCAGACACACCTTTTCCCGCCGGCTTTAGAATAAGACCAGTTTGCTTGATGTTTACTGAGTGCTTGCTCTATGCCTGGCACTGTTCTGGGCACTTCCCACACATTAACTTATCGACTGCTGCACAGAACCCTGTGTCATAGGGATTACTGTGCCCATTTTACAGATAGGAAAACCAAAGTTTAAAAAAGTCAAGGCTGGGCGCGGTGGCTCATGCCTGTAATCCCAGCACTTTGGGAGGCTGAGGCGGGTGGATCATCCAAGGTCGGGAGTTCGGGACCAGCCTGATCAACATGATGAAACCCTGTCTCTACTAAAAAAATACAAAAATTTAGCCAGACGTGGTGGCATGCGCCTATAATCCCAGCTACTTGGGAGACTGAGGCAGGAGAATCGCTTGGCCCTGGGAGGCAGAGGCTGCAGTGAGCCAAGGTCGCACCACTGCGCTCCAGCCTGGGCAACAAGAGCAAAACCCCATCTATAAAATAAAACAAAACAAAATAAAATAAAATAATAAAATAAATAAAATAAAATAAAATAAAATAAAATAAAATAAAATAAACTTGCCCAGGGCTGCACAGCCAAGAACTCAAGCTGGACGCAGACCCAGGCAATCTGTGCTCCGAACCGCTGCCCACATGGCCTCTGAGTGGGAACAGACTCCTGATCTGGGGTGGGGGGGTTCTGGGATGTAAGTTCTGGGAGGGGTGGGTCCGGGCTGCTGGGGGAGAAATTTCTGATGGAGAGAAGCCTTAGCCAGGCAAAGGAGAGGGCATGGGAGGGTACTCTGGGGGAGGGGTCAAGTGAGCATAGGCAGAGAGGTAAGATTGAACATTCACAGGAAGCTGCAGCAGGGGCCAAGGCCTGGCCAGTCCAGCCTGTCCACTGTGCTTCAGTGGCTGGCCCTTAGCAGGTACTCAGTGAAGGCTGAATGAATGGAGGAGTGTTATTGGAGAGGCAAGATGGCTGGGGATCTCGAATCTCCTGCTTTTCCCTGTAGGAATGAACAAGACTCAGCATGGCCGAGTGCAGCGGCTCATGCCTGTAATCCCAACATTTTGGGAGGCCTAGGTGGGCAGATCACTTGAGGTCAGGAGCTTGAGACCAGCCTGGCCAACATGGTGAAATCCCTTTTCCACTAAAAATACAAAAATTAGCCAGGTGTGGTGGCGGGCACTTGTTATCCCAGCTACCCGGGAGGCTGAGGCAGGAGAATTGCTTGAACCCGGGAGGCGGAGGTTGCAGTGAGCTGAGATCCCACCACTGCACTCCAGCCTGGGCGACAGATTGAGACTCCATCTCAAAAAAATAAAAAAGTGAACAAGACAACTGGAAAATCCCCCCAAATACCCACCTGACATTTTCAGCGTCTCTGCTGGGCAGGGAGTAGATCCGGCCATGCCCCACTAAATCCTTCCTCCCTCCCACCCCCAAATATACAAGGCAACTGTCTGGCTTGGAAAGCTGGAGGGCTGCCTGTTCTGCAGTCAGCTATCCTGGTACGTTCCTGATGGGAAGACGGGCACCGGGCTGCCTGCTTGTGAGCCTCTAGACCCCAACTGCCCACACACCTTCTGTGGACCCAGAGGGCTGAGATCTACTCAATGAGGCCGTTCATCACCAAATGGAGAGGGAGGCAGGTTAGCGAAAGGAAGAGCAAGACCCCAGATATTTGCCTCTGCTCTTCATCTAGTAAATCACACAAAGAATTGCAGAAAGTAGCAGCCTCATCCCTGAGTTTCCCTGGGCCAGACTGGGGCATAGGTCTTCTTACATTGTCTTGTTTTTCTCCAGGAAGAATCAGCCTGGAGTGTCAGACTTGAATTACTTATTCCCAAGGGACACTTCCTGTGGCCATTTCTAGTGGCAAGTGGCTGAGGTTGTGCCCCTAAATAAAAGTAGGGTTTTAAATTGGGTCACAAACTCACGTGCCCCCACGGGTTGGGAAGGAGGCACAAATGAGGGAGGCAGCCAGCAGGAGACTCCAAGGCAGGGAGAGGACTGCAGCAAAGGGGAACAGCATGTCCTGCACACAGGAGTGGCCTCTCTTACCTGGGGGAGTGGAGTCCTTGGCCCTATAGTATCCCTTTTGAAGTCAAGAATCCAGACTTTTAGGCCGGGCGCGGTGGCTCAAGCCTGTAATCCCAGCACTTTGGGAGGCTGAGACGGGCGGATCACGAGGTCAGGAGATCGAGACCATCCTGGCTAACACAGTGAAACCCCGTCTCTACTAAAAAAATACAAAAAACTAGCCGGGCGAGGTGGCGGGCGCCTGTAGTCCCAGCTACTCGGGAGGCTGAGGCAGGAGAATGGCGTAAGCCCAGGAGGCGGAGCTTGCAGTGAGCTGAGATCCAGCCACTGCACTCCAGCCAGGGTGACAGAGCGAGACTCCGTCTCAAAAAAAAAAAAAAAAGAATCCAGACTTTTTAAAATATTGGCAGATAATTCAGTGGGATTTTTGTTTGTTTGTTTTTAAAGACACAGCATTGCACTGGTTTAAAATACAGCATCTGTGGGATGAATCTCCCCTCTCTGTAGAGGTGAGGAGGGCGAGGCTGAGAAGCTCAATGGTGCTGGGACAAGAGCTGTAGCTGCTAGCACCTGGCCTGGCCCTCTGCCTGCCTCCCCATGCTGCATCACGGGCAAAGCAGTAGGGCCGGGAACCAACTCAGCAGATTCCACTGTGACGAGAGACCCCATACTAGCTCCAAGGGACACAGCCCTGTGCCAGTCTCGCCCACCCACCTTTGCTCTCCCGCAGGAGGGCATCTCAGCAGCAGCCAGGACTTTGTGGCTGTCTTTTGGGTGCCAGGCACAAAGCATCTTGTGGCATTGTCTCTTGCAGTCTTTACAACACAATACACACACCTTGTGGTTTCTGCTCTCCCCATTTCACAGATGAGGAAACCGAGACCTGGAGAGGCTCGAGTCACATGACGGGGTGGGAGTTGAATGTGAGTGTGACTCCTGAGCTACAGCTTCTAACCATCGAGTGATGCACACTCTGAGGCCCACGGGGAGATGCGCATGGCACCCTCGGCCTGATGCCAGTGACCTTGCCCTCTACCTGTGGGATGCAGCCTCGTTTCGACCCTCTACCAGGGCATCATGTGCAGCAAAGAACACTGAGTCGGGAGTTGGTGGGGGGCCTCAGGAGCACAGGCAGCCCCACCTACGGAGGGACCGCACTGCTCACAAGGTTGCTGACTAATTCTCTTTGCAAACGGTTCAGTTTCACATGCTTGAGTTTCCAGTAACTATGTGGGTGGATTTGTTTCATTTAAGGGGAAAACAAAACAAAACAAAACATGGAGTTTTCTTTCCCAAGAAGAGGGCTCGCCAATTACGGGTTTCACGCGTGCGGCTCCGGGCATCCTGGTGCGGTTCTGCAGCCAGCGGGGCCTCTTGGCAGATGGGCTCGGAGGTGGAAATTGCTTAGTCATTTGCAAGCCGGGACCAGGTGCCCAAGGTCAGGGAGGTGGTGGGGACGCAGCGGCACAGTGGTCTCCGGGTCCTGCTGAGGGAACCACGGTGGTCCTGTGTTCTTCCTGACTCATCCTTGCCCTGGGCTGGCAGGGGGCGGGGACCTGGGCGAAGAGGAAGGTGCCAGGTCAGACAGCCGGCCTCTCTGACCCTGGGGCTCCGGCACCCCCAAGAGACCTGGCCTGGGAAGGACTAGCTCCAAGGCGTCCTCCCTGTGGGCGAGTCGCCTGCTTCGGTGAGTTGGAGATGGGGGTGTCCTTTGGCATGCTCGACTGTGCTAGGGCAGAGGTGAGAGACAGCCCCTGGGGGACAAGGGAGGGGCATGTGTGCACTTGTATTTATGTGTGTGCATATGTGCTTGTGTGTGTGTCTGTGTGTGTGTCCCCACACGGGTTCAACCAGGTGGTACCGGTACTCACCAAGCAGAGCAGAATTTGATGGGCACAAGGGCAGGGTCCTAGGGGGCTGCTGCTGGGCCAGGCATCACCCCTTGAGGTGCTAGATGGTGAGGAGATGGGGGCTGATCAAAGCAGGTTCAGGGGCTGCCATTTACAAAAGGCTGGTAGCGTTTTGCTACCTTAGAGCCCACCTGTTCCCGCCACCTCGGGGCACAGGCGCAGGCGGTCAGCCGTGGCTCCAGGATTCCTGTGGGGTGGCACGGGCCTTTGTCAGGACCGTGGCTGCTTCTCCAGAGGAGACTGCCCCAGAAGCGGCACTGGGTCTAGGTCCGGGGGCTGAAGCAGCTTCGAGCCCAGCTTGAGAGGTGGCTGGCCTTCCGCCTCGGTACTCTCTGCTCCTGTTACCTGGCTGGGCCATGTGACCTCTCCGAGCTTCAGTTTCCATCTGTGAAATGGGGGTATAAGAGTGCCCCCGGGTGGAGAGAGCTGCCTCATGCTCTCTTTCTGATCGCAGAGATCCCAGGCCTGTGGCAGGGCCCGGCCTCACCTCGGATGCACCTTCCTGCTTCCGAGTGGAAACACACTGTGGAGTTTAGAATCCTTAACCTGGCCTGTGAGGGTTTGCTTCCTGTGCTCTCGGGAAGGAAAGAGAGAACTCTCAAATAATATATTATTCTAGGCAGAGGGTGATAAAGGTGATTAGAGGCCGGCAACGTTCCAGCCTTGGGGATCAGGGTTTACTCTCAGCAGGTGAATCTGGGAAGGCTTCCTGGAGGAGGTGATGCTGAAACTGGGCCTTAGGATGTAGAAACTGGAGAGGGAGGAGGAAGGGAAGAAGGGAGTAAATGTCACTGGTGGAAGGTGGCACGTGTGTGCAAAACCATTGAGAGTTTTGATGATAGCCGGTATATAGTAAGTGCTTGATAAAAGTCATCACCAGAATCAATCCGACTCCAGGATTTGGTTTAGGTATCTGGAGTATGGGGGCGTGTGGTAGAGATTTTCAGACCACCAGGTGAGAACAGACAGGTTTTTTGTTTGTTTGTTTTTGAGACAGGGTCTTGCTTTGTCACCCAGGCTGGGGACAAAGCTCACTGCAGCTTCTGCCTCCCAGGCTCGGGGATCCTCACACCTCAGCCTCTTGAGTAGCTGGGACCACAGGTACGCACTACCATGCATATATATATACACACACACACATATATATATATTTATATTTTGTATTTTGTATTTTTTGTAGAGTTGGGGTTTCACCATGTTGCCAGGCTGGTCTCAAACTCCTGAGCTCAAGCAGTCCACCCTCCTTGGCCTCCCAAAGTGCTGGGATTACAGGTGTGAGTCACCAAGCCTGGCCAGAAAAGACAGTTTCAGAGCCTTATGTAGGTGATTTCCGGTGGTGAGGGAACCAAATTTTTTTTTTTTTTTTTGAGCCCCTTAGATTGGCTGGTCGCTTCGGTGGGAGTTTCTTGCTTCCTTGGCCCCCCATTCGCTCCTCAAGTTTGTTAAGGGCCCCTGTGTGCCAGGCTCGGCCCGAGCATCTGTGGAGCCAGAGGAAGCTGGGTGGACAGTCACAGGTTTGGTGACGCGCCAGGTGGGGAGAGGAAGCAGCTGCGCTCATTCCCCTTTCCGGGCAGGTTGGGGAAACGTAGCGATTGTTCTGGGAAGCTGCAGCTTGGGGAGAGATGACGTTTCTTGTGGCCCAGTGAGGGTGGGGCCCTGGGGTCTGGGCTGACAGTGGGCAGTGGGGGAAGGTGGGTGTGGGCACCTGGAGGCCCATGATGCCCCCAGATCCTCCACCAGGGACGCAGCCAGCAGCAGAACAGTGACGGGTCCTCCGCCCGCTTGGGTCTCTGCCTGCCCACGCCTCCCTTGCTGGTCGTTCTCTCCGGCCTCTGCTTCCTTGCTTTCTTGGCTGACAGTGTAGGACCCTGCCTGAGGCACAGCATTTCCAGGCTGCCTTGGGGACAGACAGGGAATGGGGACAGTGTCCTGTCCTATCGCCCATGAAGCCCTCCTGCCATGTTCCTCTTTGTCCCCAAGGCCACCCTCCTTCCTCCACTCCCAGGTTTCCAGCATCCAGGGAAGACCCTGAGTTTGGAATCTGACTTCCGACTCGGATCCTGGACAAGTTACTCAGCCTCTTTGAGCCTTGGTTTCCCCATCTGTAAGAATGGGCGTGAGACTTACCTTGCGGAATCGTGCAGATTGACCAAAGCTAAACTGTGTGGTCAGTGCCTCAGAGGCAGCTGTTTCTACCCTTTAGAGGATTGTGCTTCTGTCCATTCAGCAATTCGGGCAGCTCACTCAGATCAGGGCCTCTGTCAGGCTCTGGACATATAGCAGGACAGGGTCCCTGTCTCCAAGGACTCACTGCATGTAGTGGGGGACAGTCACATGAGCTGGTGATTGTAACACAGGGTGACAAAAGACGAATCCAGCCTGGGGTGTCCTGCAGTGAGTCCTAAAGACGAGGTAGGGCCGGGTGCAGTGGCTCACACCTGTAATCCCAGTACTTTGGGAGGCTAAGGCGGGCACATCACCTGAGGTCAGGAGTTCAAGACCAGCCTGGGCAACATGGGAAAACCTGTCTCTACTAAAAATACAAAAAAATTAGCCAGGCATGGTGGCGCACACCTGTAATCCCAGCTACTCCAGAGGCTGAGGCGGGAGAATCACTTGAACGCGGGAGGAGGCAAATGGTGGCTGATGTTCTGTACCAGGCTGCTATTCCATTCTGGCTGATGCAGAGGATGCTGCGGGAGGCCAAGCCTGCTCATCTGGCCTGGCCAGATCTGCGACGCAGAGCAGCCCCCAAAGGTCCGCTCTAGTGAAGGGAGGGGACTACAGGGAAGTTGGCCTGGGGTGGCGGGGTGACTGGTTCCATGAGTCTTTGAGTGAGCCTTCACATCCACACCTGCTGTTTCTGTGGCCACTGGAGCTGCTGGCCCAGCCACTCTCCACCTGGCTTCAGGTGGGAGGCAGCCTCCCCGCCTATCCAGCCCCAGACCTCCTGGGAGGACCATAGCTGGCTCCTGAGCTGGCCACCTGCAGGTCTGATCCCCGGGGTCAGAGGCAGGACCCTCAGCTTCTCAGAGGGGTGGAGAGGAGTCTGTACTTCAAACTCACTGGGCCAGGTGTGTGTGCAGCTACACTCACCTGCTCAGGGCAGGCTGCCAGGGACCCCAGGTGTCCAGGCTTCTGCTTCTCACGGGCCCCACCACCCACTATAGTTTCTCTTTGCTTTCCTCATAAATTTGCATGGCAGAAACTTCCTTCTACAAATATTTGCGGAGCACCCACTGTGTGCCAAGCATTGTTCTAGGCAGGGGGTTGCAGCTCGACCAAGACAGACTGCAGGGCGGTCATCAGCCATTATTGCCTCTTGGACCAGGACTGTCCTCTGTGTCTGTGTCACCTCCTCCACCCCAGCCAGATGGCTGACAGCTCCTGGGGACTTTGCTCCTTTCACCTGTCCTCCCCCTGCCCTGCCCCAGGTGTGTGCAGATACGGGGTGGCCCCATCTCCCCCGTTTGACTGGGAGGCCTCTCAAGGGCTGGGAGAAGCCATTTCCCTTGGCGTTCCACAGCACGCTGCTACTGGGATGTTTTGTATACAGTGGCCTCGCTCCGTGCATCTAAGTTATTCCTTGATAGACAGAGGAAGCGTGCAGCCCTCTCTTCCATTTTGCGAGTATTTGGAGCAATGGAGCGGGAGAAACTGACTTGCCCCAAATCTCTGATCATTTTCTAGACGTTGCCCTATCCTGGTGACTTAGGGTCATGACTGCACCCTGGGCTCGCCTCTCTCGGCTCTGACTGGCCACGACCTTCGTTTTGAAGGTACCTGGAGGGTGGCTCCGTGTTTCTTGTTTCCTGGTGGGGGATTTTTATTTTATGTCACTGGTGGTTTGGAAGCCACAATGTCCTGTACCAGGTTTAGCAGGATGGATTTAGAGTGAGCTCTGGCCATGAAACGCTGGCCTGATGGGGAGGGGCCAACCCCCCCCGCCCCGCCCCAGGCTCCAGTGGAAGGCCCCCCTCCCCTGCTTAAAATGCTCCTGAGTCCCTGGCTGCCACTCTCCAGGCCAAGGCAGTGGGAGTTGCTCTGCGGGGGATTCTGGCTGGAAAAGGCAGCCGTGTAATTACAGGTACTGGAAATAGTCCTGTTTCCCTTTCAGCCTCTTCCTCCTACCCCTCCCCTAAAAAGAAAACAACAACCAAAAAATCCCCCAAAAACACAAAGCTGGAAAAAGCTCTTAAACCTTCTTAGTTTAGTCTGCAGAGGCGTCTCAGGCGGTGGGCCTTAAACATTTACATTCCTTGGGCTTAGCTGACTCTCGAGCGTCGAGTTTCTGGGTTAATGGCACATCCAGGGTGAAGCAAGAACTCCTTACGGAGAAAGCACGTGTGTGTGGTGGAGCTCTAGACGGCCCGATGGCAGGGCGTGGGCTCTGAGCTCCAGGGCCCATTCTTGGGAGAGAACGGATCCTGTGTGATTTTACAAAACTTGTCCTGACCTGTTATTCATCACCTTGGTGCCTGATAGAGAAGCGTCTCCGCAGTTCTGTTCTCTAGACCTTTACTGAACACTTACTGTGTGCCAGGGATTCCGCTCAGAACACGGAAGAGGGCGTGTGAGAGGCTGAGTCAGTGAGGGAAACAGATGCATGGGCAACTTGCTAATGCTGTATTTCATCATATCTGAGACCTGTCGACCGTGAGCTTCACCTTTAAAAAAAAAAAAAGAAAATACTGCGGATTGTCACTATAACGTGCCCTTGACTCCAGGACCAGGCTGATGGCAGAGATCTTAAGATGTGAATCACATGACTCTGAGTCGGTGGGGGAGGAGGACTCTGAGAGGCTGGGAGACTGGCCGGGGCACTGCAGATCACGGGAGAGGCTCTCCAGTGGCACAAGTATCTCGGGTGGTGCGTTATGGGCAGAGTGGGGCTGGGGGATGTGACAGCAGCAAGATGAATACCCGTAGGTGCCATTGAGGAGTGATCCTGCTCTGGGCTCTCCAGTCACCTACAACCCTGCAGGGGACAGCCACAATGTCTGTTTTACAGACGGACCACAACCATCCCCAGGTGGTGTGTACCTGGGAAGCGCACTGGGCAGGTGATGTAAATACGTGCGCTCCTGAGCGCCCATGCCGTAAGGGGCTTGAATAGTCCTTTATTAACGGCCCACATTCCCGGGACTTAGCTCCTGGTGACCGAGGCTGGCTCCCTCTTTGTCCTGGACTCATCTCTGTGGCTTCTCTTTAATCGGCACTTTAAAATGCACCAGGCTGAGTAGTGTACCCGCATCGTCTCCTCTAATCCCCACATCATCCCAGTGAGACAGGGCTATTAACCTCGGTTCGCAGGTGGGGAAACTGAGGTTCAGAAGGTCTCTCGGGTTATAGCCGGGTCAGGGCAGAGCTGGGATTAGAACCCAGGGTTGTCAGCTCCAAAGTCCGTGCCTAGCTCTCATTTTTGCATGTTGCAGCAGATTCTCTTTGGTTATTCCTGTCCCGAAAGGCGCCTGCTCACCTGCACGATCTGTCACCTACTGGGCTCTTGGCCAAAGGCATTTAAAGCCCTAATCTGATGGTTAATTGAGGAGGGGTGGCGATCATGATGAGGGCTCAGGGTTCATAGCTGATGAGTTTGCTTTCAAGCCCCTGAGAAGTGGCATCGTTGCGGACAGAGGTGGGAGGTGGGCTGGGGAGAAATCTTGGGCCAGATTCTGGAGAGACCGGGACCACCTGCAGGTTCCACTGTGACTGGAATATTCTGGAGGCTGAGGAGAGCCAGCACACAAGGTGGCAGGTGTCGGAGAGGGACGGTGACTCGGAGGTTGGGTCTTGCTCTGGCAGGTCTGATGGTCAGCAGGGGCAGACAGCCCTGACATGGAGGGAAGCGCCGTTAGGTCACCAGACACCTCCAGCCCGCACCCACCCCACCCGCCCGGACGCTCTTCTCAGCCCCTTTCTTTTGTTGTCTGGCTGCGTCAGACGTCTGGGCTCGCGAGGAGGTTCCTGAATGGGCCTTGGAAATAGGTCACTCCCTTCCCGTGCCGCCAGCACTGACCCAGATGTGACCTTCCCCACAGTGACAGTGTCTGGCTGTCACTCTTTGATGCCGGTGGTGGACAGACGGGCCAGGCGGCCGCCCCTCCCCAGCTCCGGCCTTCGAGGACTTTGCCGCCTCTGCAACCACCTGCCGGACATTCCTTCCCCCTGCCATGTTGGAGAGGGGTATCCCCAGGGCCTCTGTCCCAGCACTCAGCCTTTTCGCTCTCATGAAGTACCCTGGCTGGGCTGGTGGCTTTGAGTGTCTGGATGAACCATTCTAGTTCCCGCTGAGCCGAGGGGGGCTGTGGCTCCACTGGGCCCCTCTCTGGCCCCAGCCCCTTGGTGGGGCACTCAGCAGTGGATGTGCCCTCCGTGGAGTTGCTGGGGACTTTCCACATCTCCCCCTGGCTGGCTGTGGAGCCTCCCTCGGGGCCCGTTGGCAGAGATCTCAGGGGACCTCAGAGGGTGCTCAGCCTGGCGCTGGGTACCAAGGCTGACCTTGAAGGTCAGAAGTCAGTGGTGGACTGTGCTGCCCTCACGGAGGCCTGGAGCCCTGTCCACAGGCAGGGACTTCATTGAAGCTCAGTGTTTAATCTGTGGAATCCAGATGTGAACAAAGCGGAGAAGGGAAAATGGCAGACGCGCCTCCCTGCATGGAGATGGTCTCGCACACATGGCTTGCCCGTGCATCTCCAGGCACCGAGAGCCCATGTTGGGCAGATTCTAGGGATTTGGCCTTTGGAGGTCCTCAAGGTGGCTGGTCCTCCAGGCCTCAGTGAGACAGTGCCATTTTGCTGCCAGTTTCCAGGGTGATGAGGAATACATTTCTTCTGCTGTTGCCCATGGACGGCAGGGGCTGCGCCATGTGGTACCTTGGAACCAGGGCCTTCTCCCATCCCTTCCTCTTGGATCTGCCCTCTCTGTGGCCCGTGGGAAATTCAGGGGATCTTTTCCTGCAGGAAGGAGAGCCAGGGTGCGGACCCAGAGGAGGTGGGCCGCTTGCAGGTGACTACCCAAAGCTTTCCTTCACAGCCCAAACTCGGGCTGCGGAACCCTCCTCGGGCCAGCCTGGTTGCTCTGAGCCTGATTGCTCCGTCATGGCCCCACCTTTTTTCCTAGGTTTTTCAGTCCGTATCTTTTTTGTGTGTGCCAAAGTGGGGAACCATATTTCTGGTAGATAATCTCTTATTTTTCTCATCCGGCAAGTGGGCGCCTCTGACGTGGCTGGAATGGGCCCAGGCGGGAGGGACTTTATCTTTAACGCCATGTGGAGCCGGCACGTAGTGGGAGTCACAGCTCTTCATGGTATCGATGAATCATGCCCCGATTAGCTGTTGGTGGTGTGCCATCTGCGGCTCTGCTCCGGTGAGTTCCGCTGCCATCCTGTGGCTCAGCACATGGTAGGTCCTCAGTGAGGCTGTGATGAGCATGGGGGTGTCTGGTGCCTGGGTGCACGTCCCTGGCTGTCCTCCACGGTGTCTGTCTGTGCCCAGCCTCTGGAGGGTCGGCTCGGAGGGCCGTGGGCCCGGGACTCGGTGTGTCTGATGAAGAAACCAGCTTGGGTGGGGAGGGGGAGTCAAGACAAAAGCCTGGTTGTGCGCTCGGAGAAAACCCAAACCTGGGTTTCCCTGAGGCTGAAACTGCCAGTGGCCGGCCTGCCTTGTTCCTATAAAGGGTACTTTGTGTGTGGCTCCTGGCAGGAGGCAGCGGCCAGCCAGCGTCTCCTGGAGCCCAGACTCTCTCTGGGAATGAGCGCGGCCACCTCCGAGCCACGGCTCACTCTGACAAAAACGCTTGTGGCCCTGGACTTCTTAGAGCCGACACTGGGCCAGACAGTCGTGCTTGGGACAAGCCTGTTCGCCTGGCCGTGGAGCCAGCATGGTCTTGTCGGATCCAGACCAGACACACGTTTTCTTGGAAAACCGAGTGGAGTGGGGGAGCAGGGACACCCGGCCCGGCGGGCTGGCGGATTGGAGGCGCCTGTGAGCAGGTCTGTACTGGGTCTTGCTGCCGCTGCCTCCTGAACGGACAGCTGGTGCGGATGCAGTGGCCGCACTCGGTGGAAGCTGGGACTCCAGAGCTCAGCACGTGGAGTTGGATGAAGCTTCCTCTGCTCTCACTGCAGACCGGGCTTCCCCCAACCGGGGCGCTGGGCATCCAAGAAGACCTGTACTCTGCCTCCAGCAGTGCAGATGGAGAGCTGTCCCCGCTCCCTGGGTCCTCACCAGCCCTGCACGCTAGGGACAGTCTGGGCTGTGTAAGATTGAGCTCTTGCCACCGTTCAGGAGTGAGTTCTCAAGGAATGAGGGGCCTGGAGGGCAGACCTGGGGCAGGAGAGCTTTGGATCCAGTGGGGAAGGTTCCGTAGCAGGTCGGGGACAGAGACATGGATGCCTGCCCACTCTTCGGGAAGGTGGTGTGGGAAACCCTAGGCCCTGCTTCTATGGGAGTGGCATTTCTGCAGAGCATGGTGGTGTGGGCAGGTGGCACCGTGGAACAGTCAGTCACTCAGCAGGCATGTATTGAGCACTTACTCTGTGCCAGGCCCTGAGGCACAGTGTGAGCAACACTGAGTTCCAGCCCCTGTGTTCTCATAGGGGGACAGGTCTCGAGCAGACAACCAAGTGAACACAATTGTAAAGTTCCATGGGGAAGCTCAGAGCGTGGCACGGGGGCAGAGGACGTTTGCCATTTGGGTAGGATGGCTGAGAAAGGCCTCGGTGACATGGTGACCTCAGAGCAGAGCCCTGAGGGAAGTGGGGGAACAGCCACCTGGGGCCTCAGGCCCAGTGTGCCCAGAGCCAGGCAGAGGGCTTGGGAAGTGCAGAGATCCTGGGGCAGGAACTTGTCAGGCGCCAGGAACAGCCAGAAGACCAGTGGGGCAGGCAGGAGAGAATGGGGGAAGGAGGTGACAGAGTGTCCTGGGTCCTGGCCAGGAGGAGTGTGGGCTCCACGAGGTCAGAGTGACCTGTCGCACTCCACCCCCGCATGTCCCTTAGTTATCTGTCCCCAGGAGGGTGGCTGGGCCGGCCGCCGTGTGGGAAGGTCAGGTGGGATGCTCTCGGTGAGGCTGAATTTCGTCTTCCCTGCCTTTCCTTGGTTGGGCTTTGGCGCTCATGAGGAGACTTCTTGAAGAACAAAGAACTATCCCCTGGGACTCTTGGAAACATCTATGTTTATTCCCAGCACCACCCCGAGGCCTGGGCAGGTTGCTTTTCTGATCCTCACTCTCCCTGTGCACTGGAGGTAGAGACACCCAGGGGCCACTCAGACTGGGCCCCATGGAAGCTCTTGGAGTTTCTGAAGGGGCCACAGCAAAGTCAGTGGGTGGTGTTGGAGGAGTCACCTCACACTGCCTGGGCACAGGGGCTAAAGGCATGACCGGAGGGAATGGGGAGGCAGGAGGTTCACCTCGAGACCACCAGGGTCACTGTCTGCATGTGGCCGAATGTTCCCCCTGGTGGACTGGTCAGGGAGGGTTGGGTGGGCTCCGAGTGGGACGTGGGGTGTGAGTCTGAGAGCCCCAAGAAGCTGGGGGACCAGAGGCCTTGCTGTGGCTCCTGTGTCACCTTCCAGAAGGAAGCCACTGAGGCTAAGCCACCCTTGGTCAGCTGCCTCCAGAGGAAAACAGCAGCCTGATCATCAGCCGTCTTCCCTCCCACTGGCCGAGCAGAAATGGTAAGCCCGCCGCTTCTGAGGGGCCTTCCTCATTCCTGCAGTTTAGTCTGTGTTGGTTTAATCGGAAAGGCTTATTGCCTCTGAGTCAAAACACAAAAATCCCCGTGGATGCAGCAGGGTGTTTGCTGCCAAGGGAGCAGCTGGCGCCTTTTTTAGGTGGGGGGGGGACCCTAACCCCTTCTTTCCTGCTTGCCGCCCTTTTCCAGTCTTCCAGATTGGAAAGGCACCTGGGCCCCGAGAACCCCAGCCTCCTTGTACCTGGGGGTCTTGGCTTAGGGGCAGGTGTTCAGGGCAAGGCATTGGGATGGTTCCTCATTCTTAGATGCATCTGCCGTCATTTCCTGGGGAAGAGACTAGCACAGCCCCCAATGCCCATGGGTAGCACTTCCTGGGGGGGGTCCCAGGATGGTCCTCTAAGCCCACGGCCTCCGGAGCAGCCACTCACAGGATGATCCACCCAAGTGTGGGCAGCTATTTTTATCTCATCCAGTTTCATTTCTATTTTGGGGATGTATGTTTTGTAATGTATATAATCTATTGATACAGAAGCATGTGAGTATCATGTATGCGTGAGTATCACGTATGCATGGGTATGTATGTCTTTGGCGGGTACATGCTTAAAAGTCGATCGCCAGGCAAGTGCATAACTGAAGCAGGATAGTAGCTTCTGGAAATGAGGTTCTGGAGTATAAAGGGAAGGGGGTGTCACCGGGGGCCCAGGAAAGGCTGCGCCATGGGGAATGCACCTTACGAGGCAGAGCAGGCAGACCGGGAGGGTAGGGTTGGGCATGAGCTGGGCGGATGGCAGGATCTGAGCGCTTGTCTGTGCTTGGGGAGCAGCTGGCCACCCCAGTGCACCAGGATGCACGCACCTGAGCCAGTAGGACAGAGTCTTGGGGGAGTTTGGGGGAGAGATCTGACCCGTTTCTTCACCATTTCCTAAGGCCTCAACCAAGGGTCAGCAAACTTTAAAGGCCAGATGGTAACGATTTAGGCTTTGTAGACCATATGGTGTCTGCCGCAACTACTCAAGTCTATTTGTAGCGTGAAAGCGGCCACAGACAACACGTAAGCCCGGCTGTGTGTCAGTCAAGCTTCCCTTCCAGAAGTAGACAGTGGGCCACATTTGGCCCCTGGGCATAATTTGCCCAACTCTGGTCTAGATTTAAGAGGACGGGCCCTAACGGGGCCCAGGACCAGCCCCAGTTTCTCACCAAAGTGCAAGCCCCTGACCTGGGATTGGTGAATGGGGGGCTCCAGTCACACTTGCCCTTTGGGAGGATTTGGGGGCCGTGGCGTGGACGTTTCAGAGAGTTCCCTTAGCTGGAGCAGGTGATGAACGGCCTCACACCGGAAACATCTCAGGTCTGCCGCGCACCTTCACGCCTCCTCCTTTAGAGCCAGACGAACGTGGCTGTCTGAAGGGTTCAGTACAGGGGCTGAGGGAGGAGGCAGGGCCGGCCCATCAGTAGAATCTCGAAGCAGCTGAGCCCAAAGACAGTCGGAGGTCCTCCAAACTGTCATCCCTCATGATGTTGTGCAAAGATGTACTCCGGGAAGAATGTCCCGTTTCTTCAAGTTTGGAAACTGCTGGAATTCAACAGAACCCTTACGTTTCTGTGCCGCAGGACTTCTCAGAGCCTTAAGGTGCTGATGGGTTTGGGACTCTTTAGGAGTGATGTGATGTCTCCCCGGCTCGGATATGACTTCAGGTGCCTTAAGAATCCGTCAAGGCCACTTTAGGGAAGAGCTGGTTTCTTTCAATGCTCCGTTTTATAAACAGGGACTCTAAGGCCCGAGAGGTAAACGTCTCGTTCGGGGTAACCCAGAGGCGGATGAGCGTGTTGGGATGAGCACCGAGCTCCAGCTCACTACCTCCCTTCTGGCTGGGAGAGCCGCGGAGCTGACACGGGGCCACAGGCGTCGGCTCCTAGGTGGTGCTTCTGGGCATGTGAAGTCGGTTTTGTCCCGGGAATACCCTGCATCTTTTCAGCTGAAGCTCGCTCTGCATCAGGGTTTCCCAACGTGGCACCGTTGACACAGAGCAGGGGAATTGTCGATGTGAGGCCTGTTGGCATTGCTGGGCGTTTAGCAACATCCCTGGCCCCCACCCACCAGATGCCACCCCAACTTGTGATCCCCACATATGTCTCCAGACATTGCCACACCCCCTGGGGTACACTGGGGTAAAGGAGGGAGGGTAATAAAATCACCCCGGTTGAAAACCACTGCTCTGCCCTAATAGGGGCGGACCCTGCATTTGCTGGAGTTTGCCAGTAAAGGGCAGAAAGACTTGCCAGAGCTCTGGCAGATGTGTAGGAGTTCGCTTGGGGGACAGGGTGGCGGGGACGGCCTCCCAAGGGGGAGACGTGAAGATACCTAAGGGCAGTTGTATGAAGCAGCATGAGGAGCACTGCAGGCAGTTCAGTCTGCACGGGGCCCGAGCGCCGCCGGTTGGGGGGTTTGTGACTGGGGGCAGATGCAGCTGCAGAGGGAGGAAAAGCGAGATCCTGGATGGGTGGATGGGCGGACAGGTGGATGAGTGGACGGGTGGACAGATGGATGGGTGGACGGGTGGACAGGTAGATGAGGGGACAGGTGGACAGGTGTGGGTGTCTTGGTCCAGGAACT
Organism: Colobus angolensis palliatus; assembly: GCF_000951035.1. Taxonomy (NCBI): domain Eukaryota; kingdom Metazoa; phylum Chordata; class Mammalia; order Primates; family Cercopithecidae; genus Colobus; species Colobus angolensis. Next base: position 320,146 of record NW_012114588.1, read on the forward strand.
TCATGCCGAGGGCTGGAGGGCAGTGATGGAGAGGTCAGGGGAGGTGACACATGGTAGTGGGTAGGTCAGGTGAGAGGATCCAGGAAGGGAGTAGGGAAGAGAGCATTTGGGAAGATGGGCTTGGCCACCCTTCAGAAGTTAGTGCTGGACAGCCTGGCCAACGCGGTGAAACCCTGTCTCTACAAAAAAAAAAAAAAAAATGCAAAAATTAGGCATGGTGGCATGCACCTGTAGTCCCAGCTACTCAGGAGGTTGAGACAGGAGAATCCCTTGAACCAGGATGGGGAGGTTGCAGTGAGCCGAGATCTCACCACTGCACTCCAGCCTGGGTGACAGAGTGAGACCTTGTCCCAAAAACGACAACAACAACAAAGAGAAAAGAAAGAAAGAAGTTAGTGCTGGAGTCCAGGAGACCTCCCAGATCTCGTCGTCGGACAAATGGCGGTGGGGCCGTGGGGATGGTGGGCTTGGGTGTGGCGGTAGAAGAGAACATTCTGCGGGTAGTGTGACTCTGCAGACCTTTCTTCTCAAAACTGGGATGCTGTAAGGCCTTTGGAATCTTTTCTGGGACCGATTCCGAGAGTCCAGGGAGAAAATTGCTGTGGATGACAGGACAGCGGGTTCAGAGTGGCCCAGGAGCAGGTGATTGCACGTTTTTGCAAAGAGGAAAAGGGAAACCTGACCATCCGCTGGGTCTCGTACCTCCATTTTGAGGACACAAAGCATCTCTTCTCGCTGTAGTTTGTCCGAGATCAGTGGCGTAAATAATTGCTAGGTGATTGCTCATCTAGAAGAATCTGAATGACACCTGATATGTACACATAAAGATGTACCAGGCTGGGCACAGTGGCCCACGCCTGTAATCCCAGCACTTCGGGAGAGTGAGGTGGGCAATCACCTGAGGTGAGGAGTTTGAGAGCAGCCTGGGCAACATGGTGAAACCCCGTCTCCACTGAAAATCCAAAATTAGTTGGGCATGGTGGTGAACGCCCGTAATCTCTGCTACTCGGGAGGCTGAAGCAGGAGAATCATTTGAACCCGGGAGGTGAATGTTGCAGTGAGCCAAGGTTGCGCCACTATGCTCCAACAAGAGTGAAACTCCATAGAAAAAAAAAAAAAAAAAAAAAATATATATATATATATCTAATAATAATAATAAAGATTTGCCGGTCTCCTCACTCCTACCACCCCAAGGAAACCACAGTAACATCCTGCCAGCCGACCTTGTCATGTGGACACATGTATGCCTAACTTCACCCGACACGTTCGGGGAGTATTTTGGGTTTGCCTTTCCTCTTCCCTTCCTCCCCTCCTTTCTCTCTGCCTTCCCAAACTGATGTTAGACTGGAGCATGTCCTTCTGAACTGTTTTTTTTTAATCGTGGTAAAATATACAAAAACCTAAAATTTACCATCTTAACCATTTAAGACGTGCAGTTCAGTAGTGTGGAGTACATCACTGGATTGTGCGATCATCATTCTGAGTTTTTTGAGGGACCACCCTACTGTGTCCAGTGGCTACACCATTTTGCATTTCCATCAATGATACACAAGGGTTCCAGTTTCTCCACATCCTTGCCAACACTTGTAATTTTCTGTGTCTTTTTTTTACATACTTAAAAAAACCCCATAAATCTTTTATTGAAGGATGATACACCCAGAATAGTTTCATACCTCCCTGCCTGCACTGACCTGTATGTCTGCATCTTTGGGGATGCCATTATTTTATTAGAATGGGCTCTCCTTTCATATTTTTTCATGATCTTCCCGCTGAATGCTTGTGGAAGTGCCTCCAGGCTCACTGATGTGGTTCTACCTCGTCTCTTTAATTGCTGCATAATGACAGTTCATGGTGTAGACATATCAGAGCGGTCTGCCTGAGTGACCTTTGTCAATGACCGTGCACTCAATTCGGAGTGGCAGGAAGTGGCCGCACCTCTGTCATAAACACCTGTTTATGGATCTCCTTCTGCTAATAGTGCTCTTGTTTTTTTGTTTGTTTGTTTTTGTTTGTTTGTTTTTTGAGATGGAGTCTTGCTCTGTCCCCCAGGCTGGAGTGCGGTGGTGCGATCTCGGCTCACTGCAAACTCCGCCTCCTGGGTTCATGCCATTCTCCTGCCTCAGCCTCCCGAGTAGCTGGGACTATAGGCACCCACCACCATGCCCAACTAATTTTTTGTATTTTTATAGAGATGGGGTTTCACTGTGTTAGCCAGGATGGTCTCGATCTCCTGACCTCGCAATCCACCCGCATCAGCCTCCCAAAGTGCTGGGATTACAGGCGTGAGCCACTGTGCCTGGCCTTTTTTTTATTTTTTGTTTTTTTTGAGACGGAGTTTCACTCTTGTTGCTCAGGCTGGAGTACAGTGGTGCGATCTCGGCTCACTGCAACCTCTGTCTCCCGGGTTCAAGCGATTCTCTGGCCTCTGTCTCCCGAGTAGCTGGGATTACAGGCGTGCGCCACCATGCCTGGCTAATTTTTTGTATTTTTAGTAGAAACGGTGTTTCATCATGTTGGCCAGGCTGGTCTCGAACTCCTGACCTCAGGTGATCCACTGCCTTGGCCTCCCAAACTGCTGGGATTACAGGCGTGAGTCACCGTGGCCAACTGGCATTCTTGTTCTTATGGGTTCATGCACCAGGGGTGGAATTGTTGGATCAGTTGCCCGTTCATTTCCCCGAAGTTGCTGGATTCAGATCCCACCAGCCACGTTGGTACTTGCTTTCCGCTTCCTGTAGACAGGAGGCACCATCTCTGTATTGACTCTTTAGCAATCTGGAGGGTGCAACATGCGATCTCATTACTGCTTTTCTTTTATGTCCCTTTGTCTCCTTGGGAGGTTGAGCTTCTTTTCCTGCAAGTTTACTTACTGTTTGCATTTACTTTTTCTCTGTTCCAATCCTCTGGCTATTTGACTATTGCGTAATAAAAGGACCGAAAACAAATGTGCCAAACTGTTGACAGTTTGTTTTAAATGTTGAAAATATGTGACTCTTTTGTACATGTTTGAATTACAGATTTTCAAAATTTAAAAAAGCCTTGGCCAGGCGAGGTGGCTGATGCCTATAAATCCCAGCACTTTGGGAGGCCAAGGCGGGAGGATTGCTTGAGGCCAGAAGTTTGAGAATAGCCTGGGCAACATAGTGAGACCCCATCTCTACTCAAAAAAAAAAAAGTCTCAATGGGAGCGTTTTAGGAAGATCTGTTTGAGTGGGCTGAGATCTAAGGGACTTGGAGACTCTTGCAGTGGCCTTGCAAGTGATGACTTAAGCCATGAGAGTGAAGGTGGGAGTGAACAATTATGGGGGTAGCAATTTACAATGTTCGGTGCTAATGTGGAAAGCCAAGAAGAGGAGGAATCGAGGGAGATGAGGGGTTTGAATCTGGGTGAACTGGAGGTTGATGATAGAAATTGGCAGCATTGTAGAGGCCAAGAGGGGGCCGTTTGAGTCTACAGGGATGTATGAGTGGGGGCAGGGTCACCGCTGGGGAGATGCTATTTGGTGGACACGTCAAATTCACAAGCAGACACTCCCTGGAGCCATGAGATCAGAGGATCCCACGGAGGGAGGCCCTGTGGAGGGAGAGACCCTCAAAAACATCTATGTGTAAGCAGCAGGAAGAACAGGCAGAGGAGCTGGGACAGAACCTTAGAGAGTGAGTCACATACTGTCACAAAACTAGGAGCATTTCAGGCCAAGGGCATGGTGGTATTTTCAGATACAGTTGAGAGGTAGAGAGAGGATGCTTGTTTTTTAGGCCCATTCAATTTATCGATTAGGAGGTCATGATCTTGCAAGAGCATTTTCCCTGCAGGGTCTAGGCATGAGGTCAGCTTGCTGCTTCTGCAGCCTGAATGTGTGGAGGGTGACGGAGACCACAGGAAGTGTGGTGGCAGTAGGAGAGGGCATCGGCCATGGGTGGTCCTGACCCAGGCCCCATCTTGGGCTCCGTGGCTGAGACTTGGTTTCAGTGCTATCCACCAACAAGTGCTGACTGAGCTCCTGCCCTCATGGGCTGCGTCAGGCACAGCAAACGCCCAGGGTCCAAGAATCAGCCTCCCAGGTGCATATTCCTCGGAAAAATGGCCAGAAACATGGAACCCACCTTCTTCGGTGAGAACCTTGGTCTGCCCCGTTCAGTGTCTGCTCCCAGAGGTACCAGCACAGCCGTGTGTCACTTTCTGGACAGCAGCCCATCCCCAATTCTTAGCCATCTAGGGCCTGGTCTTATATGCATTTATCTCCTTTTTCAAGTCCACTTCTACTTCCTGCCAGTGCTGTCTTCTTGTCAGCTGCTTCTTTTTTTTTTTTTTAAGGCAGAGTCTCACTCTGTCACCCAAGCTGGAGTGCAGTGGTGTGATCTCGGCTCACTGCAACCTCTACCTCCCGGGTTCAGGCTGCCTCAGCCTCCCAAGTAGCTGGGATTACAGGTGCACGCCGCCATGCCCAGCTAATTTTTATATTTTTAGTAGAGACGTGGTTTGGTCATGTTGGGTAGGCTGGTCTTGAACTCTTGACCTCAGGTGATCCGCCCACCTCGGCCTCCCAAAGTGCTGGGATTACAGGCGTGAGCCACCATACCCAGCCCTCCTTGCCAGCTTCCTGAAGTGCCTGCAGTGTGAGCCTGCTGTGAACAGCTTCATCCAGTGTAGGTTGACCCCCAAAGCGGCCCGGGGAAGAGCACAGTCCTTTTTTTTTTATCCCAACGGAAAGGAGAGGAGGTTGCCAAAGAGGCCCAGGGAGCCCACGAGCCAAATAAATAGCAACATTCTCCCTCTGCCCAGCTGGTTTTCCTCTCCAGCGTGGCTCCTGGGAAAACAGCTGAAGGTAGAGACGACCTGGCTGTTGACTGGCATAGAGGCAGGTGGGGCCTGGCCAGGGATGCTCGGCCACATTCCTTCACACTTTTTCGCTTTTGTCCCAGTAGCATCAGGACAGAGGGACTCCTTTCATCACCTAATCTCCATGTCTCAGGTTTCTGTTTATTTGTATATAAAACAAAGCATTTTTCAATTGTAGCAAATACATGTAACATAAAATTAACAATTTTATTTATTTTTTGAGACAGAATCTGTCTCCCAGGCTGGAGTGCGGTGGTGCGATCTCGGCTCGTTGCAACTTCTGCCTCCCAGGCTCAAGCAATTCTCCTGCCTCAGCCTGCACTTTGGGAGGCTGAGGTGGGCAGATTACCTGAGGTCAGGAGTTCGAGACCAGCCTGGCCAACATGGTGAAACCCTGTCTCCACTAAAAATACAAATATTAACCAGGTGTGGTGGTGAGCACCTGTAATCCCAGTTACTCAGGAGGCTTAGACAGAAGAATCACTTGAACCCAGGAGGCAAAGGTTGCAGTGAGCTGAGATCACACCACTGCACTCCAACCTGGGGTGACGGAGCGAGACTCTGTCTCAAAAAAAAAAAAACAAAAAACATTGTGGGACTGGGTGCAGTGGCTCACGCCTGTAATCCCAGCACTTCAGGAGGCCAAGGTGGGAGGGTTACTTAGTCCAGGAATTCAAGACCAGCCTGGGCAAGATCCCATCTCTACAAAAACTAAAAAACTAGCTGAGCATGGTGGTGCATGCCTGTAGTCCCAGGTACTCGGGAGGCTGAGGCAGGAAGATCACTTGAGCCTAGAAGGTTGAGGCTGCAGTGAGCCATGATTGCGCCCTGCACTCCAGCCTGGGCGACAGGGCAGGACCCTGTCTGTGGGAAAAACAAAGAAAGAATGTTGTCGCTCTCTGGTCCCTTGGTCAGTGGCTGGAAGATGATCTTTGGAGTTTCTACCCTCCGAATGTCATGTGCACACAATAGCCACCACCTAATCCATGAATACATATCAAGTACAAGGTACTCAGGGGTGCCCCATGCCGACCTTTGGAAGCATCCAGCACTGTTTGAGGACCTACTGTGTGCTGGGAACTGTTAGACTCTTCGTGTCTGTTCATTTTCTTCTCTGAGGCTCTCCGTAATCTTCCAGGGTAGGCATTTATTGTTCTCATCTCTGTAGGTGAAAAATGAGCAGTGCTGTCTCATGCCGTTGATTTGAAATGTTATTTCTTGGGTTGTTAACTCTGAATTTTCTGTTTACTTAAAACAAATTTTTAAATTTTTCCTCCTGGTTCTTTGCTAGTTCCCACAAAGCAAAAGAAAGCAAGAGGAGTAGGGGATCATCTGCCTGTGTGCGTTCAAGGAAGAGTCTGGGGCTGGGGCTGGGGCAGGGGCAGGAGGCCGCTGCCTGGGTTTACCTGTAGCGCTAGGCTAGTGAGGACGCAACTCCTGGCCGGCTCAGGCAGGTCCCTCACTCTGAGACAATAGAAGGGCATTGGTTGCTGTATTCAGGGAACCACTGCCCTTCGCTGTCTTATCATTAGGTGGTGAAACTGCACTATTCCCTGAAAAGAGGGGGACACTAGCCCTCTATCTCCATTTATAGTTCTTTCTATAGTCCCTGTCCAGAGACCCAGGGGGGTGTGGGTGAGTTTGGGGAAGGAGCCTTCTGACCTGCCACCTCCCCTTCTGGTGCCTGCTGGTCCCTACTGAGGGGCTTCTGACCTGCCACCTCCCCTTCTGGTGCGTGCTGGTCCCCACTGAGGGGCTACTCGGCAGCGCTGGGGCCTGACTCCCTATCGTGGCACTCAAGGCCCTTGGCATCTGGCTGCAGACCATGTTTCTAGCTCTCTCTGGCATCATTGGCCCAAATGCTCATGGCATTCTAAGAAACTCCTCCATCAGTTCTGCTTGTCCCAGTAGGAAGAGATGACGAGGGGCCTACATGAGAGGGGAAGGGGTGCTTTCTGGTCATTTCCATCTGGTTATCCTAGAAACGGTCCATTTATGTTACCAGCACATCAAAGTCAGGATCTGAGCCTCTAATGCCCCGTATTAGCTCCAACTCAACGGCCTTCCTCCTCTGAGGTGGAGTGGAGGGCAGGAGTTGGCTCTGAAGACCCTCTAAGAGGTCAAGGACCGGGGCTCAGCGGGGGGAAGAAGAGAGGGTTCCTGACATTCAAGGGAGGAGTGTGGCCAGGACAGGCACCTCATGCCTGGCCAGCCACCTGCCCACCTAGCCAGTGAGACTGTTCACTCGTTTTAACTTTAAGGTCTCCATGGTTTGGGGACAGGAAGCCCTCTTTGGGGGGATGGGAGAACAGGGCAAGGCTGGGGATAGGGGAGAGGTGCACCCTAATCTCACACCCCACCCCTCTGCGGGCTTTTCTCCCCTTCAGCTGTGAGTGCTGTGCCTCCAGCCTTGCTCAGGTGGGGTCCCCACTTAGGTGCCTTTCTGGGGGTGGCACCCACTCAGAGCCTCAGGCCACCCTCCTGATGGGGACACCCTGGCCACTGGGGCCCTAAGCCAACATCCGTGGAGGCTGCAGAGCCACTGGAAAGGATGAACCTCCCTGCTCCCTGCCTCCGTTCATTCTTCTCTTGCTCCCCCACTCTGTCTCTGTCTCTGTCCTGGGAGGAGGCCCCATGAAGCCAGGGCAGCTGCTCTAGCCAGAGACAAGCACAGGGAAAATGGACCTAAGAGTGCCTTTAGGGGCGGGAGGGGTAACTTAAGAGAGTGACCTGGTGTCTCTTCCTGTGCGGAAGGGCTATGGATCTGCTGCTAACACTCTGGCCAAGGTCAGCAACCTGTCTCTGAGAAAAGACAGGGGTGGAGATGCTCCCACCTCCTCAGCTGGGGTGCAGGGAAGAGAGCATGGCTTGAATTGGTTCCTGGAAGACATTGAGTGCTCAGATGGGGGAGGGGCCAACATCTCTCCCTGCAGGTCCCCTGTCCCCTCCCTCCTCCCCCAAGACCTGGAGACATGGAGGTTGGTAGGGGGGTATCACGCAGCTCTCCCCTACCCCGTTTCTTCAGGCTTCTGCTCATGGAGACCTGGGACATAGCCAAGGAATGGGCTGTGGGCTCCCTGGGACCCCTTTGTGGGGTACCTCTGCCCAGGGGAAGACCCTGTCCCCAGGGAGGAGGTACATGACCGTCTGGGGGCTCTGAGTGTGCTGTGACAGGAGACAGTTGGGGATCCATGCCCAGGCTATCCTGGCTGCGCCTAAGGCCCCTCCACGACAGCACTTGTGGGGGTCACTGCACCTAAGGCCCCCCAGGACAGCACTTGCTGGGGAGGGAAGGGGGCACAGCCAGATGCTGCCCTGGCCACTCTCCTGCCAGCCGCAGCCTCTCCCAGGAGGAAGAGCTGTACTTTCTCTTTTGCTTGTGAGTTTCTGTTCATTTCAGGACAAGTTGCCTGGGAACCAGAGAGTTGGCCACAGTTGGAAAAGGGTCTGGGAAGGGAATTGTACCAGCTTCACCTTTGAGTCTGGCCCTGCAGGCAGGGATGGGGTCTTCAGTGCCGCCTTTTGAGGTCTGAGGGGGGCATCACTTCCCCCATGTGACTTCATGGCTGTGAAACGTGGGTGGCGTGGGCCACAATTCTGCCTTCGCCCCAGCTTCCTGGGGGGGCACCCGCCTTGCTCTGCTGTGCTTTCCTGAATGGGATGAGGGGGTTCCGGGTCTTGGGGAGGGTGCAGCAGCCGCAGGGCAGGAGTGTGGACACCCTGGCCCCATTCTGGAGAACTCTGGAAAACCTGGCCGATTACCTTGTAATTGTTCCCAGCAGTGAGGAGCGAGTCTGGGCCCGGGAGCGGCCTCCAGTGTTTGTTTTGCCTTCTGGTTCTCCAGGCCAGTGGTAACCAAGGGCCGCTTCCCCTTGGAGACGGTGGAGCTTGCTCGGGCCAGGGCTGACCCAGCCCAGGCAAGGCAGGCCTGGGGACACAGCAGGGAGGCCCCCCTACTGCGGGGGCTCCGGAGGTGCTGCCCTCACCCCTCTTCTGTCATTTTTCCCCCAGTGGTGAGGACCTGTGGGGCTTTTCTCCTGGGTCTTTTCCCAGGCACTTGCCTGGAACATTCGAGAACTCCAGATCCCCCGGTAGGTATCTGGGACACCGTGAGAACGCTCACTGGCCAGCCACATGTGGGTGGTCTCGGGTGGGGCGTGGACTTCAACTAGGACTCAGGGCCATGACTGACTGCCAGGCCAGGTTCTGGCAGGACCCAGGGTCCTGAGGTAATTCCAGGGCGAGTTTGGAGCCAAAGGAGAGGTGCTCTGAGATGGCGGCAGTGGAGGCCAACCAGGGAAGGCTCCGTGGAGGAGGGGGCGCTGGAAGGTCCCACACAGATGGGATTCCTGTCAGGTGGGGTTGTTTGAAGTGAAAAGCACGTCGTTATAACTCATGTGGTTCTTAAGAACTAGCAGGGCTGGTGTGGCCACTCATGTCTAAGGGACCGTTGGAGAAGCTGAGTGGGCCTGTCAGGGGCTTGGAGGGTGGAGAGCGGGGAGCCTGTGAGGAGGGAAGGGGCCTCCAGCAGGGCTGCCCTGACCTCTGTCTTCCCAGACCCCGAGTGATTGACAGCTTCTACAGGGTCTGGGCAAGGGGATCACAGCCTGTTTATGTGCCCCGCCCCCCATTCTTGTGGACCTGGCGGCAGGACAGGGGATGCTGCCTGCTCCTTCCGTGGCACAGGTCGGCCTCTAGATGTGGCTGGTTCAGGTCAGTTGTATTTTAGGATTGACTTGGAGAAGGATGGAAGCCCCTCCGCCTTTTCCTTCTCATGTGTGTTTCCTCCAGCCCCCCACCTCGGGAGGACCCCCACCGACAGCGCTGAACCAGCTGGGCACGCGGGTCACCCGGAGGTCTGGGGCCAGTGCCATTCAGGGGTGGTAGCCCGAGACTCTGCATTTCCAGCAAGCTCCTGGCTGATGGTCTGTGGGCTGCCCTAGGGTCACCGGGTGCAGGGCACGCAGCGTGACCGGTTCCCTTGCCCCTACAGGAACTGTTCTCAAGAAAGGAGACAGACTCTCCTTGGGCAGGCTCTCACTCCTGTCTGGTTTTCCATTTGGGGGCCTAGAGAAGGGGTGCTGTCAATCAGCAGAGGAGGGGCCTGGTGGGGAGGGCGGGGACACTGGTGTTTGGGGACTGGCCCGAGCCTCGCGGTCTAACTTTCACACGGATTCCTGCCACCAGCCCAGCTGCCGATACAATTAAACCTCAGTGATTCACTGTAGTGCATTTCAAGGCAAGGCGTTGTGTTATGAAAACGTGGGTCCCAGCAGCTTGTTTTGTTGGCAGGTCTTGCTGCCTCAGCAGAAAAGAGGCGCTTTTGATATGGGAACGGAAACTTGGGACCATGTTAGAAATAGTTAGTGTGTTCGGCGGAGAGGACGTTGGTCCTCCTCCAGCTGTGGAAACTCCACGCCTGGCGGGAAGACGGCAGCCTGTGGGGCTGGGGAGGGTCCCCACAGCACCTGGGTCTGTGGTCTGAGCCGCCTGTGCTGTGATGTGGCTGGCCTTCCCTGCCACTGAGGGGCGTGGGACGCAACCGTCCCCTGCTCGCCCCTCTGCCTGCAAAGGTAACATGCTGCTGTTTTTTATTTTATGGAAAGTCCAGCTCGCAGAGGAAATACCTTTCTCAACGCACCCTGTCTGATGTCGCAGAGCCGCTCTGCCCAGCAAGGCGAGCACATGAAATGCACATTTGTAGTCCTCATGTGTACCTGGCCGCGGTGCGGGGAGGCAGAGTGGGAATGGGAGAAGACTGTCTAGCTCAAAAGGCCAGTCCTGGGCTTCCATTTCCAACACTGGGCTGCCTCTGCTGGGATAAGCAAGTGCCTCTGTTCTTGTCTCCTCCTCCTCTGGCCCTGATTGCTGTCCTGGACTAGCCCATTCAATGGATATTGGGCCAATTTCCCTTTTTTCCAGTTCCCCTTTTTTCCCCTTGTGTTCTCAAAATGTGATAAATGGAATAGGCACACCCCAGATCCAAGTTACTTTTCTGAGAACCTTCCCGCAGTGCTTAGGTCCTGGCCCTCTGGCCTCAGAACAGAGAAGCAGGGCGCACAAACCCCTCCCCACCAGTACACTTGGACCTATGCCCAAGCTGCCACCGCTTCCCAAGGGCATGGGGGAGGCATTGGGGGAGAGTTCGAAGATGCGGGCAGAACCACCGCCAGCAGCCCCTTCCCCTGAAGCTTTTGCCCTCCTTGTTCAAATGATTGGATGTTGCCTGCCTCCCCCCACTAGACAGTAAGCTTCTCTGAGGGCAGCAAGTTCGGCCTGTTTTGTGTATCCAGTAGGTGCTTAATACTTTTGGAATGAATTCCAGCCCTGAGGCACGTTATTTGGACTTGGGTGTTTTCCCACTGTTCACCAGCTGAACATTGCCGGACCATCTCTCGGGTTGGGTCACTTCTGCCGGTGACATCTTGTCCACGTTGTTTGTTCCTTCCAGTTTCCCCATGGGGCAGATGTTTTCTAGCAGTTCAGGGGAAGGCCTCTTCTCCCTTCCTGAACACTAACCACGTTGGCCTGTGTTTTTGTTTTTGTTTTTGTTTTGAGACAGAGTTTCGTTCTTGTTGCCCAGGCTGGAGTGCAATGGTGCGATCTCAGTTCACCGCAACCCCCACCTCCCCGGTTCAAGCGAATTCTCCTGCCTCAGCCTCCCAAGTAGCTGGAATTACAGGCATGCACCACCACGTCCGGCTAATTTTGTATTTTTAGTAGAGATGAGGGTTTCTCCACGTTGGTCAGGCTGGTCTCCAACTCCCGACCTCAGGTGATCCGCCCGCCTCAGCCTCCCAAAGTGCTGGGATTACAGGCATGAGCCACCGTGCCCAGCCTAGTTGGCCTGTGTTTTTGAATTGGCCACCTTGTTGAGGCACTCAGGGACTGAGAAACAAAGCAAAGTCTTGAGAAGCTCATTCTAACCTGTCTTAGGGGCTTAACAGATACTTGTGGGATGGTGAGCAAGCGACTCAGCGCACAGGCCTCGGATGGTCAAGTTCTCAGCCGACTTCCCATGTTCCATGTGAGCTAGCCTGGCCAGGAGAGGATCCGTGGGCAGGGCTGTGCCAGGCCTGTGCGTGATGATCCCTCCACCTGAGAATGAAGAAATGCAGCCCATGAGAAGAGGTTTGCTTAGCGACAAGTCCAGAGACCCTGTGCATCAGCCTGGGGCACCCCTAGCTGTGGGCATACACTCCATGGTACAGCTCATAGTGGCGATCAGGCTCCAGCATCATCCGTGGGAGAGCACGGAGGATCCCGGTGGCTGGGCAATGATTCCCTGATAGCAGAAGGTAGGGCCTTTGCCAGCTTGGAGCTGCCTCAGGGTGTCGACCTGCTCAGTGAGAAAGTAGGCGCCTAGGAATCGAAACGTTCCTCTCCTGCCTCGTCCTGCCTCGTTCCCAGGGTAGGGATCACCCTGACATCGGTTCTCCCATGTCCTCATCCCCCGCCAGCCCGCAGGGTCATCCCCTCCCCAGACCACAGTTTGGGCCCAGGGGTGAAGATGCAGGCACACATCCCAAACTCCTCCGGAGAAACTCGATCTACAGGTGCTGTCTCGGGGCAGCAAGGGCTGCCAAACCACAGCACTGCACTTTTTCCTTTGGAGAACAGAAAGGGGAGGGGGCAGAGGCCTGGACTGCAGCAATTCTGCTCTCAAAGGCACTTTACTCCCCACATCTGAGCGTCGTTAACGGTGTCCTTTTGTGTAACTCTGAGCTAACAAGCCCAGTCCAACCAGCCAGGTCTCTGTAAGCTCTGTGCCTCTCTCTGCCCTGCACCTCCATCCACACCCACCCCCTGTCCATGTGGATCTTGGAGAGGTGGACATTTTTCATCCATTTATTTTTTTTATTGAGGTGAAATTCACCTAACATTCATCTTTTTCAGAGTACAATTCGGTGGCATTCAGTACATTCACAATATGGTATATTACCACCTCTGTCTTGTCCCAAAACAGTTTGATCACCCCTAAAAGAGCCTCGAGTCCCGAAACAGTTTCATCACCCCTAAAAAAGACCTCTGTCACTTCCCGTCCCCCTGCTTCCTGGCCCCAGGCAAGCACCAGTCTGCTTTCTGTTCCTATGGATTTGCCTATCCTGGTCATTTCATCGAAAGGGAATCATACAATGTGTGAAATTTTATATCTGGCTTCCTTTACATTAATCTAAAGTTTTTGGGGTTCATTCACACTGTAGCATGCACTAGTACTTTTATGGCTGAATAATATTCCACTGAATGTGTATACCACAATTTGTTTATCCATGCGTCCATCGATGGACATTCAGGCTCATCCATTTATGTTTTTGCAACAGTAACAAAACAACAGTAAAGAAATTTAAAAGGGAGGGAACTCATAAGCTCATCACTCTAAACACAGCGACATCTTCCTTTCTCCGGGCTCCTTTCTACCTCTTTCCTGAGTATGCCGATACAGTTTCTTCTAGGTTTTAGTCTCAGGGCAGATGCAGTTGTGACCCTTTTTTCACTTGACAGAGGAAACCTTTTCCCTTGCCCTCTTGTACAGAGATCCTTCCCGTTAGCAGGTTTTTTGGTTTTTGTTTTTTTGAGACAGAGTTTCACTTTGTTGCCTAGGCTGGAGTGCAGTGGCGCAGTCTTGGCTCACTGCAGCCTCAACCTTCTGGACTCAAGCAATCCTCCCACCTCAGCCTCCCAAGTAGCTGAGATTATAGGCATGTACCACTACACCCAGCTAATTTTTGTATTTTTTGTAGAGACAAGGTTTCCCTATGTTATCCAGGCTGGTCTTGAACTCCTAGGCTCAAGAGACCTGTCCACCCCAGCCTCCCAAAGTGCTGGGATTATAGGCATGAGCCACCACACCCAGCCCCATTAGCATTTTTGGTGGGTAATACTCCACTGGCTAGCTGGGGAGTCACTTCCACACTCCTTGCCTTATCCTATATGTGACGAGCTGGTGCCATGCCATTCTGGCCCCCAGGCCCTTCTACTTGCCTGGGAAGTTGAGGATGAATTTATTCACTGCCTTTGAACTTGCTGGGACCCTCCCCTCTTGAGTGTTGACCCGCGTGTTCCAGGTTGATGGAATTGGAGGAGGGAGACCTCTGGCATATAAAAGGAAGTGCCCAAAGGTTACTGTGGCCTGAAAAGTATGTTGAAGTCCTTTTTTTTTATTCACCACCTGCCTGGGAGGCCTCGGGATTTACCCCTCTCTTGGCATCCTGCTCAGTTCCGTGAAATCCCATACGGGAAATGGCCATTGGGTTGCACAAGGAGGCGCACAGCCTAAGTCCTTTTAGAATCCTCTCAGGTTCATTGGCCGAGATCCAGTCGAGGTCCAGTTGAGAAACCTCCAGTCCAGCTATCTCCACAGACACTCCCCACCACCCTGGGCTTGCCTCAGTCAGTTGCAAAGATCAGGAATCTGGAGGTGGGTTACTTGGACACTTGATTTTCTTCTAAAAGTGGATGGTGGGGCGGATGGTCCCGAGGTCCAAGATTTTGAGAGGGATAAGAGGAGAGGTGGCTGTGAACTAAATTAAAAGAAGCTGCTCTAAGGCCATCCTGTTATGGAGAAATAATTAACTCCCCACACATGACCGTGATTACAGCAAACAGCCTAAATGTCCATCTAGGAGGGAATGTCACCAAAATTATAATAGCACACAATGGGATATTATGCAGCCACTAACATAAAATTGATGGAGGAGCTAATATATTATGATGGAAAAAGCAAACTGTGGATTCGTATCTGCAGTGTGATCTTTTGCTGTAAATAGACTATTCTCATATGCACCAGAATGTTCTAGAAGGACACACCTCTGTGCTTCCCTGGGCAGTGAGTGAGAGGAAACACTTTATGCTTTTTACATTTCTGTATTGAGATTTCTTATGAGAATGTCTAACATTTGAAATATTTCATATCAAGATAAGTTTTTAAAAATTCTGGTACAAGTGTAATCCTGATAGTTTTCATTTAATAGAGATCTGAGATTCTAAACTGTTGAGCCATCATTCCTTGAAACCAGTAGTTCTCAATCTCTGGCCTCATCATAGTCCCCTGGAGGGCTCTAGAATGCAGGCTACCCCACAGAGTTTCTGATTCAGAGAGTCTAACGGGGTCAGGAATTTGCATCTCTGAGTTCCCAGGTGATGCTGACTGATGTTGCGGGTTGAGGCCCCACTTTGAGAACCACTCCTGTAAAACAGGGCCTTTTCTGTTTTCCTCACTGCCAGATAGAGCGAGGCCTGTGGGTCTGGTGACGGGGCCAAGCAACTTGGGTCACCCCTGTGAGCTGTAGGACCAGCACCTGCCATGGCATTCCCCGGCTGAGTGCTCTCCTGCACTTGGCATTCAAGATTCTAAGCTATCAGGTATCCCCCGATAGCCTCAGGTGTTGAGAGGCGGTAAGGGGAGGGCAGGGAGCGGCATGTATGAAGCTCCTACTTTGTGCCTGGAGCTTTAGTTAGGCGATTCTATGGTGAAATCATGAACATTGCCCTTCCTATTCCCCCAGGTGGTTTGAGAGCAGCCACCTGGGCCTCAGGGGGGAACGCATGGATGCCCGGCCCCCTGACTCTTACGTAGGCTGGGTGATGACCCCTGAAATTTCTCTGGGTTGATGCTTCCTGAGTCCTCAGATCCTCTCCCCAGCCCCTTCCTGGTCACCCTGCTGCTTATTATCCCTGGAGGGACATGAGGGTGACCCAAGGACCACTCCCAGAGGTGACCTTTGCCAGCTGGCACATCCCACAGAGAGAGGTCAGTGTGTCACCGCCTCCCATTCAGGCCTTGGCACCCTGAACGCCTGGGTTTGGTTGGATCCCCTATATCCAGGAGACTGCCTTGTTGGGGGGAAGGGGCAGACTTTGGATGCACTCCAGCCTCCTCCTCTCAGCTAGGCAACCCTGAGCCCTGGAGTCCCTCGGGAGGCTAGGCTGGAGCAAGGCCCTGCCAGAAAACCAGCTTCTCTGCAGAGCCTCCTCCTGGGAGTCACTGGGCCCACCTGATCCGCCCTGCCTCGAGCTCCCATCTCCTGCCTTCTGGGGAGCTGCCGGGGATCAGAGACGAGGAGCACCAGGTCTCTCAGCCTGTCCCTTGGGTATCCTGTTGGTGGCTCTTTTCTTGGAGATGGCCGTGGGGCTGCTCTTGGCCCTGCCTTTCTGCCTCCACTCTTTGGGGCACCCCACCTCTTGTGTGAACCACGTGGACCCAGTGTGTGACCCCCCAAGGCCAGGCAGTGTTGGTGGTCCATAGTCTACGTTTTATTCCCATTGCCGTGGGACGGCATGTCTGCTGCTGTCTGGGTCACCTTTCGGGAAGGTTGCTGTTTGTCCCTGGGGTCCCTCCAAGAACTGGCTTCTCGTCTGCACCAGGCACAGTTCGTTGTCCCCATCACCCTGCCTAGGCTACAGCTGCGATTTATTGTAATTTTCAGTCTCTATATGAATATCATGCTGGTTTCCCAGGCCGTGGCTCCACTGATTCGAGCCCTCTGAAAGTGCTGTGAGTCATCTGGGCCCTTCCATAGGCGTTTACAGCAGGTGCATTTTGGGTCTTTTGAGGTCAGGGGCTAGAGCTCTGGACCGTGTGGGATTTTCTCTCCAAAATCACTTGTCAGAACTTTCCAGAAGGATCCTGTTGATTCTAGGGGCACAGACTTATTTTTATATCCCTGTTTGAGGGGTCCCTCCTCAAGTTGGCGGTTGGTAGGGTGAGGGGTGGAGGGTGGTAACCACGTGTCACAAGCCCTGCTGGCGGTGGCCCCTTTGCCAGGGGCTCCGTGGCCCAGCCAGCACGGAGCATTCCCTGAGACCTTCCACCACCAAGAGTGTCCCTGCCCCTCATGTTCAGGATGCTAGAGGGAGCATAGGACCCCAGTGAGCAGGCAGAGCCCAGGCGGCAGCTGAGCCAAGCTGCAGAGGTTGATTCTGATAAAATAGCAGATCGCTCGGGGCATGTTTCTCTTGCAGAATCCTGGGCTGCCACCACTGGTGTGTGAGACGGGCGGCAGAGGGAGGGAAGTTACATGATCTTCAGGTGAAAGGAGGCTTTATAAATAGGTCACCTTGTTCCACATCCTGAATTTCATTCTTTCACCATCTTGAGGCAAAACAATGGTTTCACTGTTCTGGGGTTGGTCGGACACTGAGGGGGAACGGGCGTAAGGAGGAGGGTGAGTGTCTGCCACTCCCTGGTGACCGACCCACCTCTGTGCATCCCTTACCTGCCCTTTCTGTCAGTTTGTCCCCAGTTGCGTTGGCTACATCCCCAAAAGAGGGTGTAGCCGCTCCTTCAACAGACCTCTTCCTAAACACCACCATGAGCAGGTAATTTTTAGTGGAAGCGAGGCTCCGGGACAACTGATCTGAAAGCATTTTGGGGGAAGGTGGAGTCTGCAGGGTTGTGGCTTTAATTGAAATGCCACTGGGGGGTTGCAGGCAGGTGCTGTGCAGTCTGGCCTGTCTTAGCCTCTTCCAGGGTCTGCTCTCAGAGCCTCATTCCTCCTCCCCTCCTCTTCCCTGGAGTGGATCTGTCGGGGCCGGAACAGCTACCAGTGTTTCTGATGGGGCCACCTCACCTGGCCTTTGCCATGTGCACAGCCGCTGTGCAGCTGCCACCTGGCTGGGTATGGGGACGGACCAGCTGTTCTCTTCTTGTGTTCTGGGTCAGTAGAGAGAGATAGCTGCCCCATTTTTACTGGGCTAATCAAAATCTGTAATTTTAAAGCAGTATAACCGGAAGTCTCAGGATAGATCGCTATAGACATAATGTCCCACTTTGGCATGGCCTCAAAGCTTCCCCAGGATTCTCATCCTTTATTTAAATACCCTTCTGCCAGGCTGGGTATGGTGGCTCACACCTGTTATCTGAGCACTTTGGGCGGCCGAGGCAGGAGAATTGCTTGAGCCTAGTAGTTAGAGAGCAGCCTGGGCAACATAGCAAGACCCTGTCTCTTTAAAAGAAAAAAAAGCAGTTTAAATGCCGGTCTGCCAGTTATGGATCCTTAACACGTACCTTCATGGATAAAGCATTCAGGACAATAGTGCCCATACATTACGTTGTGCTTGCTTTATAAAAGCAACACAGGTGCAGAACCTGTAGGAATTGCTTTGGGGATAACTTGTTCTTGCAAACATAGTGTGTGAAATCATTGTTTCTCAGCCTTTGATTCTCTTTTGTGTGCTTAAACATCATTTTAGTTTCAAAAGGAATACATGCATTTTAAAAAATTCAATTCAAAGCTTTTTTTCCCTCTCACCCACCAGCATTAACCGTTGTGAAAGGTTTGATGTTTATCCTTCTAGACCTTTCTCTGTACCTACAAATGTACACAGAAAGAATCTTTTTAAATTCTGTTCTTTCAGAAACAGCATTATGATCTGCGTATTGTTCTGCGATTTGCTTTTAAAAATGTGACAGGCCGGGCGCGGTGGCTCAAGCCTGTAATCCCAGCACTTTGGGAGGCCGAGACGGACGGATCACGAGGTCAGGAGATCGAGACCATCCTGGCTAACACAGTGAAACCCCGTCTCTACTAAAAAAAATACAAAAAAACTAGCCGGGCGAGGTGGCGGGCGCCTGTAGTCCCAGCTACTCGGGAGGCTGAGGCAGGAGAATGGCGTAAACCCGGGAGGCGGAGCTTGCAGTGAGCTGAGATCCGGCCACTGCACTCCAGCCTGGGCGACAGAGCGAGACTCCATCTCAACCCAAAAAAAAAAAAAAATGTGACAGCATCGCGTTACATTTTCTGTTGCGTCACCACTTTGGAGGGGCTGCATGGAGCTCCATGATGTGGACGTGGTGGGATTCATGCTGTCCCCAGCATCTTCATCCTCATGTCCCTGTGCAGGCCTATAGGGTTTGGTAGACAAGAGCCCTGGGTGATTGTTAGGCATTTTGCACATGGACAGGACAGGGACTGCCTCGTTGCACCTGCACACCTAGAAGGCTGTCCCAGTTCGGGATCTGTCCCCCTTCAACACACACGCACGCTGTGTAGGAATGTCCTTTCCCCACATCCTTTGCAGTTCCTGCAACTTTTTTTTAACAGAATCTCGCTCTGTCGCCCGGGTTCGAGTGCAGTGGCACGATCTCGGCTCACTGCAACCTCCACCTCCTGGGTTCAAGCGATTCTCCTGCCTCAGCCTCCTGAGTAGCTGGGATTACAGGCACCCACCACCATGCCCAGTTAATTTTTGTATTTTTTAGTAGAGATGGGGTTTCACCACGTTGGCCAGACTGGTCTCAAACTCCTGACCTCAGGTGATTCACCCACCTCGGCCTCCCGCAGTGCTGGGATGACAGGCGTGAGCCACCGCGGCAACTGTTTTTAACCATGTGCATGCCACAGCACTGTCTCGCTCCTGTCTCGGTGGTAGTGCTGTGTCTAGCATCACATTCCTCTGTGCCTCGCATCATGAAAGCAAACTGTGGCTGTATCCAGAAGGCACTCTCCGACCACAGGGCCTGCCTTGCCTCTCCTACCACTCCAGGCTCCCTTGGCCTTCAGAGAGAATGGCTTCCTTAGATCATTAAAGGCTGAAGACAAGTGCCCTTCACCTGTCCCGGGTCTAGGACTCCCAAACAGTGCACTTCGGGGATGCTTTTGACTCCTCTCCACCTGCTGGGGATCAGCATTCATTTCCAGGCTTTCTTCCCTGTGTATCTGCAGACCTGGCTGCCCCCACCTGGAGGAGCCCACGAAACTGGAGGCTTTGCGAGGTTCTTTTCTTCCTTCCTACTAAGATCTGGGGCCCCCAGCAAATCCAAAGATGGCCTCTTCCCTGGACCCAGACAACCTTAAATGGCTGTTCAAAGCTGGCCAAGGGAGTAGGGGGCTTTCGGAAGCTCATCTGCTTAGAGCCCAGGCTGCCACCGGGAAGTCCAGTACGGACATACTCTGGTGGGTGTTTGGAACCCAACCCACCCCCGTCCCATGGCTGCTCTGGAGACACTGGGTTGAGGGCTTTTGCCCTCTAAGGGTGTAAGGGACATCCCCTTTCACTCATGCAAGAATTTATGTGTGTGTGTGTGTGTTTGTGTGTGTGTGTGTGTGTGTGTGTGTGTGTGTGTGTGTAGTGGTGGAGTATTCCTCCTGCTGGGGGATGAAGTTCACTGAAGCCAAACCCCAGGGCTTCGTGTCATCTGGTGTCCCTGCAGGTAGCCCCTCCCCCTCCTCCAGAGTTTTTAGAAGCCTTCACTGTGTTGTAGGAAAGGCAGAATCTCCTCCAAGTTGTGTATCCCTCTACAGGGGAAGCCAAGGTGACTCCAGGGCCGGTGGCTGCTCTCTGGCTCTGAGGGTCCGGGCGGTGGTTCCTGCCTCCGTCCCGTTTTGCACTCCTCTCTGCTTCCCCCAGCCCAGCCCTCCCATGCAGGAGACAGACGCTCCCGCCATGTGCTTGACTTTGATGTTGGTGACGTGTCCTCTCCCTTTATCCCCCCACCTGCTTGTGGCACGATGGGGCCCGAGCTGTGCCGGGCCAGGACTCGGGGTAGGTGAGTGTGGGGTCAGGGGGTTGTCCCAGCTGAGCTCAACCAGAGAGGCTGAGGGACATGGAGCATGAGAGGCTGAGGCCTTGGTGCCAGCGCCATAGATGCTCATCAGATTTGACAGCTGATCTCTGACACAAGGCGTGCAGGAGCGTGGGTGTGTGGAGGGCTCGCCTGCCTTCCTCTGGAGGAAGCTCTCCACGGGACATGTCCTGAGCAAGTGTCAGGGAACTCGCGTCACACACAATCCGCCACCAGCATCGGCTCTTCGACCCAGATGAGATGCAGCTGTTCTCCGTGACTCACGGCCTCTGGGCCAGTTGTATGAGGAAGGTCCTTTCGGGAGCTCCCAAGCCACCGTTTTATGGCTGTTTTTCTCTCTTGACCCTTCTTGATCTTTACTTTAATCTGATCTTATGGGAAAATGTTACTAGGAGTTCCTGACCCAGAGTGACTGGTGAGCTCCCTGCCACCCATGAGGAGGAGGGTCCTGCAGTTAGAGCTCCTGCACACACAGATGTATACACGCAGACACACTCCACACACGCAGGCACAGGACACATGACACACATGTACATACATGCACACACATATATACATACATGCATGCACACACAGCACACACATATATACACACGAAGACATGCCACACACATATACACACATCCAGACACACCACACACACAGATACATACACACCTCACATATCTACACACACACACATGCATACTGCCCATACATGCGTGCGCGCGCACGCACACACACACACACACACACACATTCTTTCTCCTGGTTGAAATACTCTCACGGCATTCATGCCTGTGATGAGGTAACAACCTGGTCTTCAGGAAGCACCAGACACTGGACCCTGCGTGCGACAGCTGACCCTTGCAGCCTGAGGGCTGCGTACAGTGAGAACTGTCATTATTTAGAGTGAGTAGAGTTTGGTGGGGCAGGAGGGGTACAGGCCAGGAACTGGTTTGTTGTGGGGACTGAGACAGTTGTGCAGAGGAGGAGGCAGGTGCAGTCCTGGGGACATGGTGGCTAACGCAAGAATGTGCTTTTGGGGATAAAAACTTTCTCTAAGGGAGTGGAGAGCAGGCGCCGCCGGCCAGGGCACTGCCTGGACTGTGACACCTCTGTATTGCTCATTAGTCTCAGCTGCTGCCCTTACTCTCAGTGTGCAGGCACACAGTGTACACGTGTGTGTATGGGTGTACGCATGTATGTGCATGTAGGCATGGGTGCTTGCATGTGTGTGGGGGGTGGTGGTGGCAGCAGCAGGGCCACATCTGTCCTCTGCTCTCCTGTTCCAGCCCTGCAGGGCAGTACAAGCCACGCCCTTTGTGGCTTGTACTCTGCTCCTCCTGGGTGGGGATGAAGGCTGAGTCCTCCCACCTCCAAACTCACCAACTGTTCAGCAATCCCAGGCCCCGAAGCTTCTCTGGTGCTGCTGGGCCCCGCAAGGCCTAGGCATCCGCATTTGCTTCTCAGAGCAGCAGTAAGTGGGGGTGGTCCCAGAGCAGGGGCCTGTACTGTTCTCCCAGCTCCTGCCTGAAGTGTGGTGCCCAGTGCTGGATGCCCTCCTGGCCCAGGGATGTCCGTCTTGGTCTAGTGTTAACAGGAGCCATCCAGGCACCTGTGAATGTCACTCGGCACCTGTGGGTGGTACACACCCCCCATCCTGAGCGCCATGTCCAGGAATTATAGTGATCGTATTAGCAGTTTTGCATGGATTTACAACAGGGGTCGGCAGCTCCTGGGCCAAATCTGGCCCGCTGTCTATTTTTGTAAATAAAGTTTTATTGAAACACACCTATGCCCATTCATTTACATGTTCTCTGGAGAGCCTTAAATAGTTACTATCTGGCCCCTTATGGAAGAAGTTTGCTGACCCCTGGTTTAGAAGGGACCTCAAACTTGATCTGCCCTAACCCAGCCTTCCAAGTCCTTGGGTCTTGGCCCAAAGGCAGCATCCCTCTGTTGGGCCAGATGTGGTGACCAGGAAGACGGGAGAACAGTGATCTTTGTTCAGTGAATGGAGCACAGGCTAGGAAATAAATGAAAGTGGAAATGCAGTGACACCAGCTCCCTCTGGAACACTGTCTCCACTGAGTTGTAGGTAAGTGTGTGACAGATGAGCGAGCGGAAGCTTGGAGAAGCTCGGGGTGGATCTTGGTGGCTGGAGCTACTGTCGCAGCGCATGAGCTTGGAAGCTTCAGGAAACAGGGCTGGGGAAGCGCCCGCCGGGCTGCAGTTCCAGGGGAGGTGGTGAGTCCAGCTCCTGGGGACCCACAGGAAGGGTGGATCTGTGCAGCCACATTTTAAAATAGAAGGAGGAGGACAGATGGATGGCTTCAGTGTTCCTGCACAGCAAGAAGGTGGCTAGGTGTGGACAGCAGGAAGGTGGGAAGGCACTGTCATCTTTAACCATAGCCTGGACACAGGGCGGGTGACAGATGAGTCAAGAGTAGCCCTAGGGCCACCACAGTGATTGACCGCCTGGGTGGTGACTCAGATGGCAGAAGTAGCCGGGTGGGTGGGCCACATTCCCTGGGGTGCCCTTGTGAGGGAGTCACCCCACAGTGCTGCAGGCCCTTTACCTGCCTGTCCTGCCCAGGGAAAACACCCCACCCTCTTTCCCCAGCCTCCCTCCTACCAGGCCCTCCCTCCCACAGACCCCCACCCCTCACAGCCATGTGGTCCAAGGCCTGGGCCCGGGTGAGGGGTGGGGGTAAGGTGGGTGGAGGTGGAGGGTGGCGGTTCGGGTTAGGTTTAGGGAGCTCAGCCCAGCATTGCTGTTGAGGACTTGCCGGGCCACCTGAGGTGCTGGCATCTCAGAACTAGGAGAGCTTGTGGAACCGACCTGGACAGACAGACAGTGGATGTCCCACGTCGGGGTGAAGCCACCCTTTTCTGGTGGCTCTTTCTGGGATGAGGCTGGCCCAGCCTCCAGGGACCCCCCCGCACCACCATCCAGCTAATGCCTGCCCCAGCCCCACAGGGCTGTGTCTTAAGTGGAGTCGACGCAGGGCCCTGTCTAAGCTCTGGCTGGCGGACCCCAGGCCGGCCTGTCCTTATAAATAAAGTTTTCTGGAACTCAGCCACGCACGTTTATTTATGTCCCGTCTGTGGCTGCTTTTGCGCGACAACAGCAGAGACTGTCTGGCCCTCAAAGCCAGGCATTTACTATCTCGCCCATTTCAGAAAAAACTGATCTCCGGTCTCGCTGAGACAGGCATTCTGTGTGTTCAGGCCTGGGTTTATTAGCCTGAGAGCTCCCTCCCCTCCCTCCTCTCCCTCCCCATCCTTCCCCGTCTCACCCCACTTCACCCTTTCTCCCGCTCTGAGGTGTTGCTCTCCTCGCCTCTTCCCCCCTCAGCCTCCCTGTTATGGTCCCTGCTGGCATTTTCAGTTACCTGCTAGAGGACCCCTCCCCGCCACCTTTCTCTCCCACCCTCCCCTCCCTCCCCCAGCCTCCTCCCCACTCTTCCCACCTGCTCCCACACGTGGAGAGAGGGCAGATCTTCCATGACAGATGAGATCCCAGGAGAAAGGTCCTCCCTGCTGCGACAGTTGAGCGGCAGGGGGGCTGTGGAGGGGCTACGCTGCAGGAAGTGTGACATGAACTAGCTCTCTTAGAAAGTAATTCGCGCCCCGTCCTCCCGGGAGCTGACCTCTGTGCCCACAAGACCCTGCAGAATTAAGAACAAGACCCTGCAGAATTAAGAACATGGAGAAGTTCCTGGGCACCAAGCTGGAGGGGGTGTCCAGACAGAGATGGGGGTTGTCCTCTTCGCCCCCACTCCTTGCAGCTCTGACCTCGAGAGCCGCCTCAGCCCGGCCTTCCTACAGCTCAGAAAATGCTCCAGTGGAGGTTGGGGAAGAGGGGAATTCTGGGAAGGCCACACTGGCGCCACACCAGACCTAACTCTCTCCCCGTCCCGCAGCTTGAGGCGCAGGCCCCAAAGCCACGGGGTACCCCTCTGCAGCAGCATCGAGGGAGTCCTAGAGGTTTCAGTGGCTCCCAGGAGAGGAGATGGAACTGAAAGCTTGAAAATGGGATTTTCCTGGAAGATCATGGATGTGAGGTCACAGTATTCACAGAACTTTCTGGAACCAGGGCGGCCCTCCAGGCTGCAGAGGGTACACCTCCGCTCTAATGGTTTTGCAGACACTGGACACAAGGAGTCCTACCCTGTCTCTGAAGAGATGACCGTGCCCCTGAGATCAAAACCCTCTGTCTGTGGCTGGGCACAGTGGCTCACGCCTATAATCCCAGCACTTTGGGAGGCCAAGGTGGGTGAATCACCTGAGGTCAGGAGTTCGAGAGCAGCCTGGACAACATGGTGAAACCTGGCCTCTACTAAATAGAAAAAATTAGCTGGGTGTGGTGGTGGGTGCCTGTGATCCCAGCTACTTGGGAGGCAGAGGCAGGAGAATCGCTTGAACCCAGGAAGCGGAGGTTGCAGTGAGATGAGATCGTGCCATTGCACTCCAGCCTGGGCAACAAGAGCAAAACTCTATCTCAAAAAAAAAAAAAAAAAAAAAGAACCCTCTGTCTCACATCAGAAAGGGAAGGGCGAGAAGCATGAACCGGCCCCTGAGATAAGGGGGTCAGGGCACCAAGTGTTCCCACATGGGAAGGTTCTTCCAGGACCAAACTTCCTGGAGGCCTGGCCGCCCCGGGGACAGGGTCTCGTGGGGCCTCTTCCCAGCTGAGAGGGAGCTGGAGGCCAGCCCCACTGCGGAGCCTGGCCTGGCTGGCCCCACACTGAACCGGGAGGCCAGCCCTCTGAGATTCTTGGATTTCCCTGTGTCTGGGAGCCCGCGGCCTCCCCCACCCGGGTTCCTTTGGGTTCTCTTTGTCTCCTTTACTTGGGCACCCTAGTAACAAGGGACCCAGCATGACTCTCCCGCAGCCAAGGCTCCGATGGCCTACCGCCCAGGCACCCCCACAGGCTCCTTTAGTACCGTTTCTTCAGCCAGGAGCCTGCCTTGCCCCAGCCTGGTTGATCCTAGGAGCCTGACCCCAAACCAGGCTGCTCTCCCTGGCCTCTCTGGTCCCTTCCAGAGGCCAAGGAGGTTCTTGATGGCAGAAAGAAACTTCTCTCTTGAACGAGGCTTAAATCTTCTGCTGCCTTCTCCTCCTTGGATAGAACTCTTCCTGACCAGCACTTTGGGAGGCCAGGCCAGGTGGATCACTTGAAGTCAGGAGTTCAAGACCAGCCTGGCCAACATGGTGAAACCCCGTCTCTACTAAAAGTACAAAAATTAGCCAGGCATGGTGGTGGGTGCCTGTAATCGTAGCTACTCGGGAGGCTGAGGCAGGAGAATCACTTGAACTCAGGAGGTGGAGGTTGCAGTGAGCCGAGATCACGCCACTGAACTCTAACCTGGGTGACAGAGCAAGACTCTGTCTCAAAAAAAAAAAAAAAAAGAATTCTTCCTGGGCTGCCAGTGGAGAGGATGATGCAGTGAGATCTCTCCCCCAACCCAGAGTCCCTGTTCTCCCTCCTGAAGGACCCAGGGGATGGTGAGGCCAGAGAGGGAACGAGGCATCTTAGCGTTGGACTCTCCTCCCCAGACGTGCTGTTGAGACCCAGAGGGCGGAACCCTGGCTTCTAGTTGAAGGGTGTGGGCAAGAAAAAGAGGTGGTCAGTCATCTAAGAACTCCTGGGGGTCGGGGGATGAGCCCCCCATGCTGTCTGCCCTTGAGAAGAATGTTGCTGGCGGAGGAGGCTCCTGGGGCCCTTCCCGCCAAGCGTACACAGACGCCTGAGTTGAGCCGTCCGACTGCACCAGAGAGCGCTTCTCTGGAGTGAATTGGTGGTGCGTCTGCTGGAGGTAGCAGTGACAGAAACAGAGACAGGGAGGAGGAGCTGGGATTGGCATCCTCACAGCCTCTGCTGCTATCTGGGGCTCCACTTCCCCTCTGAACAGCAAGGCAAGGGCCATCCACCTCCCTCTGTTTTGACCAAGCAGATGCCCACGGTCGTGGCTGAGTCCTGGTTCTGTGACACCATGGCCTGCCGTCCTGTGGAACCCTGATGAGGTATTTGGTGGGCATCAGCCGTGTGTCTGCACCCAACACAGATGAGGGTGACGCGCAGCCCCCAAGCCCGCCTCTCCATGCAGTCTGCCGGGTGGACAGACAGCCCCTTTCCTTTGTGACAACCTAGCCAGGGAACGGGGGATTTCATTCCACGCCAAGACTCCAGCCTGCCCGTGTCAGGCATGACGGAGCCCAGGTGCAGGCTGCCGGGACGTGCTGATGTGGTCGCCTCGACCTCCGGGTTAACTTTCCCCTTCATCCCGCAGCCCCGCTCACTGGTTGTTTGTCTTTCCGTCCATTAGGCAATACTGAACACTGTGCAGCTTGCAGAGGTCTCCTGGCAGCCTGCCTTAGGAATTCTGTCTGGCCCCGATCAGAATACGGGAGACGAGACCACGAGATTGATGAGTTTGCCTTGGGAGTCGGTGAGAAGGTGAAACCAGGGCGAACATGGGTCAGAAGGTCACTGGAGGGATCAAGACTGTGGACATGAGGGACCCCACGTACCGGCCCCTGAAGCAGGAGCTCCAGGGTCTGGATTACTGCAAGCCCACCCGGCTGGATCTGCTACTGGACATGCCCCCTGTGTCCTACGACGTCCAGCTGCTGCATTCGTGGAACAACAACGACCGGTCGCTCAACGTCTTCGTGAAGGAAGACGACAAACTCATCTTTCACCGGCATCCGGTGGCCCAGAGCACAGACGCTATCAGGGGCAAAGTCGGGTATACCCGTGGGCTGCACGTGTGGCAGATCACGTGGGCCATGAGACAGCGGGGCACGCACGCCGTGGTGGGGGTGGCGACGGCGGACGCCCCCTTGCACTCGGTCGGGTACACTACCCTCGTGGGGAATAATCACGAGTCCTGGGGCTGGGACTTGGGGCGCAACCGGCTCTACCACGATGGCAAGAACCAGCCAAGCAAAACATACCCAGCCTTTCTGGAACCAGATGAGACATTCATTGTCCCTGACTCTTTCCTGGTAGCCCTGGACATGGACGACGGGACGCTGAGCTTCATTGTGGATGGACAGTACATGGGAGTGGCTTTTCGGGGGCTCAAGGGCAAAAAACTGTATCCTGTAGTGAGTGCCGTCTGGGGCCACTGTGAGATCCGAATGCGCTACTTGAACGGACTCGATCGTAAGTGTCCCCTCTGCTGTCAGAGGCAATGCCCTCCCTCTGTCCCCATGGTCCTGGCTGGGCTTAGGCCAAAAGTTGATACAGTCATTGGAGCTAAGGTGTTTTAAAGTCGATATTCCAGTGTATTCAGACCCTCAGAGGCAACTTTTGCATCTGGTTAAGTGAAGAATTCTACCCAGAGTCTGCTAGATTACCTAACGGTGCCTCATGAATGAATAGACAGATGGATGGATGATGGATGATGAATGAATAGATGGATGAATGATTGGTTGGATGGATGGATGACGAATGGATGGATAGATGAGTGAATAATGGATGGATGAGTGGATTGATAGACAAGTGGTTGAACAAAAGGATGGATGGATGGGTGGATGGGTAGGTAGGTGGGCGGATGAGTGTTTGGATTGATGGATGAATGAGTGGATGGATAAATGAATAGATGGATGGGTGGGTGGATGGATGGATGGATAAGTGGGTGGATGGATGAGTGAGTGGGTGGATGGATGGATGGATGGATGGATAAATGAATGGGTGAATGAGTGGGTGGATGGATGAGTGAACAGATGGATAGATGA
>NW_012114588.1:348624-372634 GCF_000951035.1 Colobus angolensis palliatus
GGATGGATGGATGGATAAATGAACAGATGGATGAGTGGGTGGATGCATGGATGGATGAGTGGGTGGATGGATGAGTGGGTGGGTGGGTGGATGGATGGATGGATGGATGGATGGATGGATGGTTGGATGGATGGATGGATAAATGAATGGGTAGATGAGTGGGTGGATGGATGGATAGATGAGTGGGTGGATGGATGAGTGAACAGATGGATGGATGAGTGGTGGATGGATGAATGAATGAGTGGATGGATGGATGGATGGATAAATAAATGAACAGGTGGATGAGAGGGTGGATGGACGGATGGATGAGTGAACGGATGGATGAGTGGATGGAAAGCAGATAGACTAATGAATTGATGGATAAATGGGTAGATGGATGAATTAATGAGTAGGTGGTCTTTGTTTCCCTGGGTGACCTCCCTCCAGGTTTGATCCTCAGTTGACCAAATTCTAGCCCAGTTGCCAGCATATTATCAAGCTGGGGTTTGTAACCTTGGGGATACTAGGGCCTCTCCGGTAAATGAACGCTAGTGACCTTCTCTCACTCATTACACAGGCTTAGAGTCTTTCTCTTCTGCTGTAGGCTTCTGAGTGGGCTCCTTTGAGATACAGTCCTGAGGGACTTGTTCAGTCATGAATTTGGGGAGGAGCACGCAGATCAGAAACAGGCTGAGTCAACAGCGAACTCCACCTGTCCCTTTGGGAAGGGGAGTGGACTTTCTCAGACTGTGTAAATGCAGCCCACGTGTAGGGACACTGTGTTGGTGTGGGAATGGAGGCTTCATGGCTGCCCAGCTGGGAGCCCGTGGTAGCAGAAGGGCCTGGCATTGCAGAACGGCTCACCCCATGCATGGCCCTCTCTCAGAGCTCCTTGCCTGCGTGAGTCCCTTCTACCGCCTGCAAGTCCCACATCGGGAAGCAAGGGGGCTGGAAAACTCCATCCACCCGTGGGCTGACTGTCCTTAAAGGGCAGTTTTGGCTCAGCACCCTGAGTTCTAACCCCACCCTGCAGGCCAGGCAAGAGGCGGAGGAGGGTGAGGTCCCCCACCAGAGGTCAGGAATAGAGATGTTGACTCTGTCTTCAAGTCTCCAAGCCTGCAGTTTCTCCTGGAGAAGGAGGTCCTCCTCCTGTTCCTCCTCTGCCACCTCAACCTTTGAAAGATACTGGGGAAGGTGTTGGGGTGGTCAGGCATGTGCAAATGCTTACACATTTCTCTTTGGAAGCCTCCCCACCTCTCTTTCTCTTGGTCCTCTGCTGTGACTTTGACCGTGACGGCAGCGAGTTGACAGCCACACACGACATCTGTGGTGCAGGCTCCCAGGGCTGCTTGGTCCTCGTCCATGCAGCCTGGTGCCCCGAGGTCATGGGACTCCTGGAAGAGGTGGGTGGCCAGGTCTGCAGCCAGCAGGTAACTTTCCTGGGGAAGGAGTCACCTCGGAACTGAATGAGGGAACCAGCAGAGTGAGTGCTGTGTCTGTCTCCCCAGGTGTCAGAAATGATTGGCACCACATCCACAGCCAAATTTGCCTCAAGCTGGGATGGGTGTGGATTGGGAGCCCTGCCCAGGACCTAGGATCTTGAGGAGCCCTGGCCCTCAGCCCTGCCTCCCTCCTCCCAGCCAAGGGGTGGTCACGGAGCCAGGGAGGTTAATGTTCGTTCTTTGCAGACAGACAGATGAGGAGACTGCCAGGCCTACTCTTGTTGCCTGGCCACTGAGACCGTGGGGGCTCCATGAAGATTTCCAGCCCTGTGTCTTCCAGGAAGTGCCCCCGATACTGTCATGAGCTCTGGGTTTGCACAGCTTCATGGTTATATATCCCAGCTCCAATACAGTACCCAGACCCCTGGAGTGGCCGGGAGGGCACTGGAGCCTATTTGAACAGAGAGTTCTGCCCACCCACTCCTGGAGGTGCAGACGCGTGTCCTGTGAATAGGTGATTTCCTGCTTGGTTAGCTCTGCGTGAGACGGAAGGTTGGATGTGTTCATAATTTTCCTTGTTTGGAAAATCCTAAAGGTGTTGGGTGAGTGGGGGATACGAGATTGGGAATCAGTATTTGGGAACCGCATCTGTGAGCTGGAATCTAGATGGCCACTCAGAGCATCACAGCAGGGCACTGTTAGTCAATGACGAGGATGTTTTTTCCTCTCCAGCAGAAGCAGATGCCCGGCAAGTCCTGCTCAGACATGAACGGGCCCTGGGCCACGTGGTCAGTTGACTTTAGAGGCTCCAGATTGGAAAATAGATGTGGTCGTTCTTGGGACACTGAACAAAACATTGGAGGGTGGGGCACTGTCACAGCTCCGCTGCAGCGTGGGGATGGGGGGAGGTGCGGGTGTTAGCGCTGCCAGCCTCAACCCGCTTAACCTGACACCTCTGGGCGCTTACTGAGGCAGCATCTTGTGTTTTAGAAGTGTCTTTCTGTGGCTGGGCCTGGTGGTTCACGCCTGTAATCCCAGCAGTTTGGGAGGCCGAGGCAGGTGGATCACGAGGTCAGTAGTTTGAGAGCAGCCTGGCCAACATGGTGAAACCCCGTTTCTACTAAAAATGCAAAAATTAGCCAGGTGTGGTAGTGGACGCCTGTAATCCCAGCTACTCGGGAGGCTGAGGCGGGAGAATTGCTTGAACCCAGGAGGTGGAGTTTGCAGTGAGCCAAGATTGCACCACAGCACTCTAGCCTGGGCAACAGAGCAAGACTCCGTCTCTAGGGGAAAAAAAAAAAAAGTATCATTCTGGCTGCTTTGTAGAAATGGACGGCAGGGGCAAGAGTGGCCTCTGAGAGGCCAGGCCAGGGAGGAGCCAGGCTGTCCTGGTAAGAGGTGATGGGTACTTGGGCCAGGATGGAAGCCGCGGAGGTGGGGAGGGGCTGCCCAGTTCCGGGACTTTTTGGAATGGGCTCATCCATGGACTCGATGTGACAAGAAAGGGAAGCACCAAGGTGACTCGAGGTGTTTGGGTTGAGCAGTTGGAAGGTGGGGGCTGCTGACCTGAGATGGGAAGGCCCGAAGGAGGAGGAGATGTTACATTTGAGACGCTTCTTCGACACATCCAGGGGGCCCTGCGAGCCTAGTCTTGGAAAGCAGTCAGTGGGGGAGTTGTCTGCATATAGGCGGCTTCAGAGCTGCCACCCTGGGCGAGGTCTGGGGCTTTGCTGTCTCTGTCTTGGAGGTGGAGGTAGTTCCAACTCCCTGGGACATGTGGGGAGTCATCAGTGTCACCTGGGTTCGATGTTAGCAAGGGGCAGCTGTTTGCAGGGCTGCTCAGGCAGTTACCCTGCGTGTGTGCCTGCCCGGGGATCTCCCAACCCACTATCCCCTGTGGCCTCTTTCCTGCATGCCAGGCAGACCCTGCCCCCTCCCCCCCCCCAAGTAGAGTCCCTGCTTCCACACTGAGGCCGTGGCCAGGCAGAAGCAGGGGCACTGAGTTCTTGACGTTTGCCCGTACGGCCTCCCCACTGCCCAGCCAGCTGGGGCCACAGGCCCCATGCTCTGATTCCTCCTCAAGGCTTGAGGCACAAGGTCTTGTTGTGCTGAGGATGCAGCCAGAGAGGCTGCTGTGTCATCCTCCTTCTCTTTTCTGGGGAGCAGGAGTGGAGATGACCATTGCTAAGTGGGGAGACATAGGGCCTGGCCTGTCCCCAGGCCTGCCCACCACCCTCCCTGGAGATGTGGAAAGGCCTGTTTGCAAGCAGCAGGCTGGCAGGCAGTACAGGGAGAGCCCCTGACCTTGCGGGTTCTCTGGCTCCACCCGCACTGCTTTGAAGACTCCCACTGAGGAGGCATCTTCCATGCAGTTCCGCATTTTCGAATTTTCTTTAATGGCTCCCACATGGGTTTGCTGTGGTTTGTCGTGGTTGAAGGGTCAGGGAAGGTCAGCTCGTCTCCTCAAGATCAGCGCCTCCTCCCGGGCGCCTCCTTCCTGCAGTCCACTCCAGCCGGGCTCTGCGGGGAGCTACTCCTCAGGAGACTGATGCCCCCGCCACCAGGGCTGGCTGGCCTGCCGGCCTACCTGCCCTCCCTCCCTCCCTTCCTTCCATGTTGGAGAGGGGTCGTTCCAGACCCTATTCCCCACGCCCTCCAGAAGGTCTGGTCATATGAGGACCACAGGCTGTCAGAGTTCAGGGGGGATAGGGGACCAAGGGTGTCTGATCACCTAGATGAGTCTCAGGCATCCTTCCCCAGTTGACAAGGACAAAGGCTCCACGTTGTGTTTGGCTGTGCTTTTTCGTAAGAACTGCTTAGTGTAGAGGAAAACACACCCACAAGCTGTGATGGCCACCCCACCCGTGACATTCTAGAATCCATGTCCTGGAGCATGGTCCCCACAAGCTGCTTGTAGGGCCAGCCACAGGAGCCATGACAGCTATCAGTGAGGACAATGCAGAAGCCAGGGCATTCTCTGATACGGAACGTTTTTCCTTGACCTCACCGTTTCGCAGCTCATTCATTCAGCCCGTGAACTGGGCAGAGCGCCACACTCTTGATGCTTGAATTGGGTTGAAGTCTCTCAGGGAACGGCGAGACAGTCGTGGGTTGGGGCTCTGGGGCTGTGCATGTTCACGTTGGCTACCAGGTAGCTGTTTCTCACAGAAAGGTGGAAGCTGGTGCACCGTCTCTTCCAGTTCCTCAGCCTTCTGCTCCCAGAAATAGCTCCTGATTGACTTCCTGATTTCTTTGCTGCTCTTTCAGCATTGCACTCTCTCATTCAAAGAAACTATTTAAATGAATGAGCGCCTAAGCTTCCCGGGGATGGGCATAACAGCTAGAGGCCCCAGGCCACAGGACAGGTGCCCACCCCCTTGGTGGATTTCAGCAGGCACCTGGGTTTGTGGCTGGAGCTGAGCGCAAAGCTGGCAGCCCCCAGTCAAGAGTGTGGAGGTTGAGGAGAACTCCCTGGTCCTGGCAGTGACCAGCTGGAACGGGGGCTGGGCATTTTTTCACGGCACGAAGCCCACGTCTGTTTCTGTGGCCGTGCGTTCTTGGTCTCTGCCCAGCCTTTGGAAAGCAGTTAGACCGGGCCCTATGCGCCGTCAGTTTCCTCCTGCAAGATCAAGGAGGCGTGACCTGTTTATGTACTTGAGGCCCCAGAGAATAGACCCATTCACAGGATGCCTGGGTGACTCTGGTCCTATTTTCAGCTCATAACGCATCACTGCAGCCATTCACTGTCACTTCTGTAGCCCATCTTGGTGGATCCCATGACCTGTCCCTAACTGGTTTATTCAGTGGGATCCAGAGATGGCCAGGCTGTGGCAAGTCCTCCACCCCACACAGCTGCATTCACAGGGGATGGATTGCGCCAGCTGGAGGCCTCATCCCTTTAGAGTCCGTGGCTCTCAGACCTTGGACCCCTAACTCTCACCTCTCCAAGCCCATTTCCCCATCTGTAGGTTGGGGTCACAGTCCCCACCAGGCACACAACTGGTACCCCACAGGCCATGACTGGGGCTGGGGCTGCAGTGTCAGCCACTCAAGATGCTGGATGGAGCTGGGGGCTCATGTGGGCCTCTGCAGTTTAGAAACTTTTTTTTTCTTTTCTTTTTTTGGAGATGGAGTCTCATTCTGTCGCCCAGGCTGTAGTGCAGTGGCGCGATCTCAGCTCACTGCAACCTACGCCTCCCAGGTTCAAGCAATCCTCCGACCTCAAACTCCCAAGTAGCTGGGACTACAGCCTTGTACCACCATACCCAGCTAATGTTTGTATTTTTAGTAGAGATGAGGTTTTGCCACGTTGGCCAGGCTGGTCTCAAACTCCTGACCTTAGGTGATTGCCCACCTTGGCCTCCCAAAGTGCTGGGATTACAGGCATGAGCCACCGCACCTGTCCTAGAGACACCGAGGGGGTGGGCACCTGTCCTGTGGCCTGGGGCCTCTGGCTGCTATGCCCATCCCCGGGAAGCTTAGGTGCTCATTCATTTAAATAGGTTGATTCAAAACCCATTACACCAAGAGGGTAGCGACAGAACTCCCTTTCAGCCCTCACTGCTGCAGCCTGGCAGAGCTCTTGGGCCACATTCAGTGACTCTTGGAGCTTTCTCAAGTGCCTTCCAGCCACCAAGGAGAACCCCTCCACCTTCCAGTGGGGGCTGAGCCACATCCTCCCGGGAGGGAGCTCAGGGCAGCCCAGGCCCCTTGGCCCCGATGAAGGCCAGATGCAGGCGTGCTCCCAAGCAGAGAAGAGAACACACCTCCAAATTCCCCACTCCTCTGTGCAGAAGACGCACTCCCGACAGCCAAGCCAGGCCAGGCCGAGGGCTGCGATAAGCACTTCTGGCCTTCAGGATCTTGGCTGCATGGGGATTTGGGGAGAATCTGGTCTGGATTCCATGTCTTATAGATGAGGAAACAAGTCCAGGCAGACGGAGGGATCTGCTCCAGGTCAGGGTCTGGAGTCACCAGGCTGGTGCTTCACCCGAGAGAAACTCAACCCTGTGAGCTGCTGGGTGGGGGAACCCAGTCCCCACCCCATCCACGAGGGATCTGTGGGCTCCTGGACCTTAAAGGACCTGAGGTTATTTCGTTCCTCCTTTCGTCTCCAAGCGGAGCTCCTCTTAATCATCCTAAGCTGGCCACAAAAGGCCCCTTTCAAAATTCTCCATTAAAAACACTGAATGTTTCAGTTCCTTGTCAGCAGCTGTGTCTGTGACCGTCCGGATGAAGAGCAGTGGTCCCTCTTCTTTTGTTTGTTTGTTTTTCAGTTTGGGTTTTTGGTGGTGGTGGTGGTGTTGGTTTTTCTGAGACGGAGTCTTGCTCTGTCACCCAGACTGGAGTACAGTGGTGTGATCTCGGGTCACTGCAACCTCCCCCTCCCAGGTTCAAGCGATTCTCCTGCCTCAGCCTCCCGAGTAGCTGGGATTACAGGCCCGGGCCACCATGCCTCGCTCATTTTTGTATACTAATTTTCAGATTCAGGCTGGGATTCAGATCCCAGCCCTTAACCCTTGGCACACTGGGTGTCCTCTCTGTGCCTGTGTGTCCTCAGTTCTTTTTTCTTTTTTTGGACAGAGTCTTGCTCTGTCACCCAGTTTAGAGTGCAGTGGCGCGATCTCAGCCCACTGCAACCTCCGCCTCCAAGTTCAAGCGATTCTCCTGTCTCAGCCTCCTGAGCAGCTGGGGTTACAGGCACACACCACCACGCCCAACTAATTTTTGTATTTTCAGTAGAGATGGGGCTTCACCATATTGGCCAGGCTGGTCTCAAACTCCTGGCCTCAAGTGATCCACCTACCTCGGCCTCCCAAAGTGCTGGGGTTGCAGGCATGAGCTACCATGCCCAGCTGGTCTTCAGCTTTAAAATAGAGGTGAGAACGGTATCTGAGAGCAGCTGGTAACAGAAAATGATTCCCTTCCTGAAGCCTGCGTGGGGTGCAGTGCTGGGGCTGCGTGCGGGGAAGAGCTGGCTCCCATGTGCTCCGACTGACAGGCTCCAACAGCAGCTGCTGGCCTGGACAGGCAGAGTCACCAGTGGGGAAGAGCAGGGATGGCCTGGGTTCGAAACCTAGCTCCATCTCCTGCCAGCAGGGCGACCCCTGGCAAGTCATTTAGACTCTGTCCCTCAGTTTCCTCATCTGCAAAATGGGGATGAAGGTAATAGTGTCTGTGACTATTAAGCCATTCATAAGAAACCACTGTGAGGATTAAATGAGTGTTAGCAGAGGGCTCGCCCAGGTGCTCAGCCCAGGGTGGGCTCCTGTTGGTAGCTATTCACATGCTAAATTTAAAATGAAAATCAAAGCATTGCATTTTTAATTGTTTCTTTACTGATTTGAATGAACACTAATCAGTGATAATATTGCTGCAATGGTTAGCGTTGTTTGCTGAACACCCACCCAAGCTGCGCTGACCTGCAGTTTCTCTGTCTCCCTAGCCGAGCCGCTGCCGCTCATGGATTTGTGCCGCCGCTCGGTGCGCCTGGCCCTGGGGAAGGAGCGCCTGGGGGAGATCCACACGCTGCCGCTGCCGGCTTCCCTCAAGGCCTACCTCCTCTACCAGTGATGTTCGCCATCGGACCACAGCACGACAGCCACCTGGTGCCACCTCACTGAGCCACCCGCCACTGGGGCCGCTGCACCCTGCGCCTTGGACCGGCATCCACAGCCATGGACAGAGGTCCCTGGTCTTCCCTCATCCTCCGTGGCTGCCTCCATGGGACAAGGACCGATTCCAACACAGGCTCCTCTTTCCCCCTTCCCGACATCAGCAGAAGGCAGCGTCCCTGCATGCCGTCCATATACAACCCCTCTTTGAGAAAAGACAGAGAGAATAAACTCCTACGAAAGCCCTACGTTGAGCTCCAATCTGCTCTCGGGGTGGGACGGGTGCTCCCCACATGTCTGGGAGAAGGCTGCAGCCACCTGGGGTCCCAGGGTGGTGGGGGTGGCAGGTGGTGCCACAGCTCTGAGAGCAGATACCAGGGGTACTAAGAGGTGCTTAGACAAGGGCTGGTGCCCCGCCATGGGTGCCCAGCCCAGTAGGGCCATGCCGTGACAGATAGAGCTCAGGACGTCAGAAACTCACCATGGACACCAAAGCAGAACCCAAGGACCGTCCGCAGGCAAATAAGCACCCAGCATCCCTCCCGGCTGTCGGTGCCCCATACCCTGTATTTATTCTTTTAACAATAACAAAAGCCATTTATTTATTCCATCTAGAAAGGAAACCTTGTTTCAGTCCCCTCTCTCTGGCTGTTCTGTTACTTTCCTCCCACCTGTGCCCTCCCTGGGATGTGTGTGCCTTGCCCGCCGCCCTCCCTGGGCACATGTGCACACGTGCCCAGACACAAGTGTGTCTTTGGGTCCCTTGCCCTGCAGTTCCCAGAGGGCTGTGCTCCAAGTTCCCTAGCGGGCCCTTCAGGGAGAAAGAGCCTCATGTGCAATCTGGGTGTCTTCGGGGGCCCATCTGGAAGGGCTGCAGCAATTCCCGTGTCTCCGCGTAGACAGTTGACTCTTGGGCTCAGGCATCCTTGCACATGGTAGCATTTCTTTAGTCTTCTGTGGGTCTTTTGGTGTGAGTTTGATTTTGCTTTTGCTTTTCTGGCTGAGTTTTCCCAAGTACATCCTCAGAAGCTCTGGGTGTGCCAGAGGACCCCCGGAACTAAGAAGGGAGGGCGAGTGGGTCTCCATTCCCTGAGAAGCCAGGGGCAGAGTCAAGCCTCACAGAAGCCAGCGCGGGTCTCTGCTCAGCACCCCAGCTGGGGCTCCGGGCCCAGGGAAACAGCCCCAGTTCATCCCAACCCCTCTCAGAGCCTCAAGAGGGGTGGCTCGGCTGCCGGCAAGAGAGGGGTGCCCTGTCCCTGGCAACCCCTCCACGTTGCATACCCCAGCACCTGCCACCGCCTTTGCCATTTCTTTGAGCTTGAAGTTAACTCTCTTAAGAGTCTCACTTTGGTTCATTTCTGCACAGGTACAATAGATGACTTTATTTGTTTAAAATGTCTAATATATATACATACATATATATATATATTTGTCTGTAAGAATTATGTTTTAAACAGCTGCTGTAGATTACCTTTTTTTAAGTAAATCTTCCAGTGGAGTATATTTTTTAAAGCACAAAATCGGTGCCAAGACTGGGTGAGAAAAGTACATTACCCCCTTATTATTCTGAGGTTTTTGTTTTTTTTCTTCCGGGGCAGGGGACCTTATCTGTAAGACTTTTAAAGATTTTCCTCCCTCCTGTTTCAGGTGGGTCACATTCTGGTGAATGTTTCCCTTGTACAGATACCAGCTTATGGCCTTGACTCAGCCGTCCCCACGGATGCTGGGTGACCCTCTAGCTCTCTCTGCATCTCCCACCCCCCGACGCCCTGGGACCCTCGACCCCACCCTTCTTTCCTACCAGCCCAGAGCCTTGTGGCTTGTACAGTTTTGAAACTCCCGTTCTATTTTGTGATGGTTGATAATAGTAACCTAATAAAGGAACGTTTGTTAAAATATCAAACCATTTTTGAGTTCCTTGTGTGTGCCTCGGGGGAGGGGAAGAGATACAGCTGACCCCTCCTGGGTCCAGCCAGCTCCATGGCCCACAGTTTTCAGCAGATGATGGGCCAACTCCCTACCACCCCTTGGCAGAGGGTGAGATGCCAGGTGAAGCCCCAGAGAAAGAGGAGGAGAGTCCTGGAGGGAGGACCCCAGAACAGCCTCATCCCCATTTCAGAAGTTCCTCAGCCTGGCAGCCCAAGCTGTGGAAACTTGCTGAGCCTAACAGAAAGTGATTCTATGCCTTTGTGAGCACAGCAGGTTGGTTTGTGGGGTTGTAGAACTTGAGTTGACCGTGGGCTTTTTAGGAGCAGAGTGTGAGCCATTGTGGGCGTCCTCCCATTGTGGGAGTCCAGGGTCTAGGGGAAGGAGCCGGTCCTTCATTCATCTTTGTGTCCCCTGAGGCCGAGTGCATGGTGAGGTTTGCTGAACAGTTGCAGAGTGAACTTGTTTTGCTAGGCGTGTGGGCAGAGCCCCCAACAGAAAGGACAGGAAACTCTGGCTTATTTAGGGGATCAATGGGTGATAAAATGACAGTCAACAAATTTACTAAGATGTGATCTCATGTCACAGCTGGTTTCCAAAGAATTAGCAGGAGCGCATTCAGCTTGCGGTGGGGAGGCTTCATTCTCAAGGCGTGCTGGGTCCTGATAGTGCCGTGAAAAGTGCCTGACCTGAGAGCCTAAGATCCCTGGGCCCAAAGACCCATGTTCCTTTCTCTAAGAGAGCCTCCTGACCAGCTGTCCTCAGACCACACACATCAGCAGCATCTGGGAGGGGGTTGAGAAAATGCAGATTCCAGGGTCCCATCTGAGATGTACCAAGTCAACACTTCTAGGGCCAGGCCCAGGAATATGCATTTCCTGAACTCCCTAGGTGACCGTGCCTAAGAGAGTTTGGGCACCACTATTTGTGACAGTGTCAGCTGTTTTGCAGAGTTGCTGGGTAGAGGGAAATTATTCCATGGTGTCGGTGGGTTGGCCCAATGAGGAGCGTATGCACTCCTGAGTCAGACCTGGATTCAAATAACTGGCTTTGTGGCCTTGGATGAGCCTCCGGAAAACAGCAGTCACTGTAGTGTTGTAGCACTGTAGTGTAGCACCTGTCTCACAGGAGGATAGCAAGGGTAAGATGAGGCTCTCTGAACAGGACCTGGTGTCTTAGCAAGTGTGCAAACGAATGCTTTAAAAGCTCCTGCATTTCTGGAAAATGGCAGTTTCTGGGTTGCGACTTTGTCTTTAAGAATGGACCAGATGTTTGGGCATGGTGGCTCATGCCTGTAATCCCAGCACTTTTGGGAGGCCAAGGCGGGCGGATCATGAGGTCAAGAGACGGAGACCATCCTGGCCAACATGGTGAAACCCAGTCTCTACTAAAAATGCAAAAATTAGCTAGGCATGGTGGCACGTGCCTGTAGTCCCAGCTGCTCAGGAGGCTAAGGCAGGAAAATGACATGAACCCGGGAAGCCGAGGCTCCAGTGAGCCGAGATCACACCACTGCACTCCAGCCGGGGCGACACAGTGAGACTCTGTCCCCCTCCAAAAAAAGAATGGACCAGACATTCCTAAACCAACTTCCT
Source organism: Colobus angolensis palliatus (assembly GCF_000951035.1). NCBI lineage: Eukaryota > Metazoa > Chordata > Mammalia > Primates > Cercopithecidae > Colobus > Colobus angolensis. The sequence goes on from NW_012114588.1 coordinate 360,181, forward strand.
GATAATGATCTTCCTTCCCAGGTAAAGTCTCCAAAGGTCAAGGTAGGTATTGGGAAGAGGGACCCCTAGATGCGTTTCCCAGATGCGGTTGGAGGAAAGGGTGGTCTAAAATGATTTTCAGGTTGGAGTTCATGTCTGGGTTGCAGTTGGAACTCCGCTTCCTTTGAAGGGGGCGGCAGGGGAGGAGTGGGGTTGGGGTCAGGCACTGGGGGCGGGGGAGGCACAGGGAAAATCAGGGCCCTTGTGCTGCCAGGAGACTTCTCGGGGAGCAGGGTTTTGTGCTGAAGGGAGTGGGATTAATAAAACCATCTGTGCAGACTTGGCCCATGTGGTTGTAATTAATCCCCTGCCTTCAAGCAGGTAGCAGACTCTCAGGGCTTGGCCATAGATGGGAAGAGTCCTCCGGTCCCCACCCTTCAGCACGCAGCTTCCCTCCCGCCTTCTCCACTCCTCAACGAGATGAGGAATGTGGAATTTACTGAACCATAAACTATGCCGGGGGAGCTGGGGAGGGGGCCGAAGACAGAGCAATTAGTTCATGCTCCAGTCCAGACACCCAAACATGGTTGGATTCCAGCTGCAAGGAATATTTGAAATAAATGAGCTGCCCAGGGCCAGGAGTTTGCTGTGTTTTCTGTACGGGGCCATGGCAACCAGGGAGGAAATCGTGAGCTAGGGACTGGGCTCTAGAGTCAACAAATGATGTCCTGGCCCAGCAAATGCAGAGGAAACCGCTCATGGCTCTCCTCGGGTTTCTCAGGATTCAGCTGCTGGCAGGCAGGACTCGGGCTGACCATCTCCCTGGTGCACTCAGACCGTGGTGTTCTCTCCTGGGTTCTGATTTTTTTTTTTTTTTTTTCTGGTAAGGAAAGAGAAAACTAACTCTTCTCTGGAACCTTTCTTCCTGGGCCAGAGAACAGCTGCTGTTGTTGCTGCCGGGCTGATAATGATTTTCCTGGGTAGAGGAATATGCTCCGTGGAAAAGCTCAGGCTGAGGGCAGCTAGCTAGACAGAGGTGGCACTGACCTTGTGCAGGGTTGTCTTCCCACCCCACCCCAACTGCAGCCTCTACTGGGTCTGCTTTGTAGGCAGGAAAGGCCAAGGTCTCCTCCAGCTCCCTTTCCCGGTGGCATTTGGAGGTGAACCTTAGAGCTGTCCCCAAGGATGTGTCTTACAAATGCATGTGAGTACCAGGACCCCATTGGGGATTTCACTCTGAAGTTCACAGATGCTCCCTGCATCTGAATCACCTGGGGGAACCTGGGTGGGCGGGGAAGCAAAATCCTGGTAAGCTTGATATGCAATAGGATGGGCCTGAGAATAGGCATCTTTGAACACCCATCGATGACTCAGATAACATTGCTCTGAAGGTTTCTGGGGTCCCAGCGTTGCATGCAGAGTTGCATCTATGCAGAGTTGCATGCAGAGCTGCACCTAGGCAGCCCTCTCTGCTGTATCCTCACGGTCCTTCAGAGTCCTGCCAGGGGCTGAGACCCACAGAAGCTTGAAGACCACGGGTGTAGAAGATTCTGTTCGAGTGGCCCTCCCAGCTCTCTCTGCTCTGTGCCTCAGAGCACAGGCACTCCGAGAGCTACCGATCAATGCATCAAAGCCAGGCACAAAAACTTCTCACCCAGGCACAAAAGTGCTCGTCTTAGGAATGAACAAAGTAGGTCCAAGGGAGAAATACTGGAGTCCAGGCAGGGAAACCTTCAGCTCTATCCTTTAGCCTCAGTTTCCCCAAGGAAATTAGACTCTGGAAAGCTGAACCAGGAGCTTGGAGACAACATTCGGGTCTACAAGCCACGGCCCACGCAAGACCCTCCCAGCAGGGCCATCCCCACGGGAACTGCTCAAGGGTATTTCCCACAACCTCAGCACAGCGTGTAGGGACAAGGGCCTCGTCAGCCCAGGTATGTGCCTCTCAGAGTGTGTCTTCCTCTCCCTTTACAGCCTAAGAAGCAAACATTTTAATCCTGGGCCCTACCTTTCGAAAGACGTTCAGCTTTGCCGATGATTTCTGTTAAGCAAAGTGGGGCGGCCAGGGTTTCTGATGCCTACAGGTGGAATCAGCTCCAGCGGAAAAGGAACCTCACCGTCCAGGCTGGCCATGTGTGGAGACTGAGTAACTGGGGAGAAGGGGCCTGGCTTCAGGACTGACGCCCGGCTTCCTCCTTCCTGTCTAGGATGCTAACTTTAAAGCCTGGAGACTTGGCGTCTCCATCTGTGAAATGGGAACAGTACTTTGCTCCCAGCAGGGCCACTGAGACCCATATGCTTAGGGCTGGGCACATCAGGGCCTGAGCCCAGGGTATTCCTATCTCACCCTTTGATTTGTAATTAAGGTGAAATTCACATAATATCAAATTCACTGTTTTGAAGTGCACACATCAGTGTGGCGTGTAGTACATTCACAATGTTGCGCAACTGTCACCTCTATCTAGTTCAAAACATTATCATCACCCCCAATGGGTACCTCACACCCATTAGGCAGCCACTCCCTATTCCGCTTCCCCAGCCCCTGGCAACCACTAATCTACTTTCTGTCTCGATTTGCCTATTCTGGACATTTCTTATCAATGGTATCAAACAATAGGTGACCCTCTGGGTCTGGCATCTTTCATTTCCAATTGGCTTTTTAAGGAGCTGCTCCCTGGCCCCTCCTCCGTGACTTCCCTGTGTCTTGTTTCCTTATTTCATCAAATGGGAGAACGTTTCCTCTTCTTAGGGTTGTGAGAATTAAGCCAGCCATGTATGCAAAGTGCTTAGAACGCTGGTCACTGGTCACAGGAAGTAATCAATAAAAATAGCTAGCCTAATTACTCCTCCATCCCCAGGGCACCCAGAGACCCTTGTGTATGCCCCTAAACTCACTGAAGTCACCTAGTCCATGAATGACCCTTTCCTAGAGGGTGCCTTGCAGGGAAATTGCCTGGGCCCAGGGGCCTCAGTTTATCAGATCCGGTTTTCTGAAAACCAGTCTGGTCACCAGGGCTAGCAGAGTTGGGTGGTTAAGAGCTCTGTGGCCTCGTGCGGCTCCTCTGATCCCTAGTTTCCAAACTATATTCATTTCCTGGGGCTGCTATAACCAAGTACCACACACTGGGTGACTTAAAACAATGCACATTTATTCTCTCCCCACTATGGAGGCCATAAGTCCAAAATCAAGGTGTGGGCAGGGCTGCACTCCCTCCAGAAGTTCTAGCAGAAGATCCGGCTCATGGCCGGGAGCAGTGGCTCACATCCGTAATCCCAGCACTTTGGGAGGCCGCGCTGGGTGGACCACTTGAGGCCGGGAGCTCGAGACCAGCCTGGCCAACATGGCAAAACCCCATCTCTATGAAAAATACAAAAACTTAACTGAAAATACAAAAAATTAGCTGAGTGTGGTGGTGTGCGCACACACGCTGGTGTAATCCCAGCCACTCGGGAGGCTGAGGCACAAGAATCACTTGAACCTGGGAGGCAGAGGTTTCAGTGAGCTGAGATTGTGCCAGTGCACCTCAACCTGGGCAACAGAGTGAGATTGTGTCTCAAAATAATAATAATAAACGTGATTTAAAAAGAAAAAAGAAGATCCGTCCTGGCCTCTTCCAGTTTCTGGCGGCTTTAGACTGTATGGCTTGTGGCTTGTGGCTGCATGGCTCCAATCTCTGCCTCTATCTTCTCATGGCCTCCTCCCCTCTGTGCCTCTGTCTGTCTTGTAAGAACACTTGTCACTGGATTTAGGGCCCACCCAGATAATCTGGGATGATCTCATCTCAAGATCCTTCAATCAATGACATCTGCTAAAACCCTTTCTCCAAATAAGGTCACCTTCACAGTTTTCAGGATTAGGACAAGACTTACCTGTGGGGTCCTAATTAGGGAAAAGGAGTCAGGCTGGCGGGACCAAGGGGAAGCAAAATGAGAAAGCAGATAAGCTGTAAATCTGTCTTTCTTCATGGTCCAGGACACAGCGCCCTCCTGCGCAAATAACTCTCAATCTTCCTGTGCCCAGCTATCACCAGACCCCCAACTGATAGGAAAATACAGGTTAGCTCACTGCAACCTTGGCATTTAAGTATTACACAAAGCCGTCTTCAGCACATGGCACAAGCACCATCCTGTAAAATCCCAGCAAGCCTTTGTCTCATTGCAATCAGCTCCTCTCTTGCTGATCTGCCCGTTGCACCCTTGCAACATATTGCCATATTTTCTCTAATAAATTTGCCTTTCTTTACCTACAATTGTCTTCTTGGTAAATTCTTCTTTTTTTTTTTTTTTTTTTTTTGAGACAGAGTCTCACTTTTTCGCCCAGGCTGGATTGCAGCGGTGCTATCTTGGCTCACTGCAAGCTCCGCCTCCCAGGTTCACGCCATTCTCCTGCCTCAGCCTCCCGAGTAGCTGGGACTACAGGCGCCGCCACCACGCCCGGCTAATTTTTTGTATTTTTTAGTAGAGACGGGGTTTCACCGTGTTAGCCAGGATGGTCTGGATCTCCTGACCTCATGATCCACCCGCCTCGGACTCCCAAAGTGCTGGGATTACAGGCATGAGCCACGCACCCGGCCCCAGTAAATTCTTCTTAACCTCACGCCACTGACTTGGGGAGCCAACATGCATCCCTCCACACACACCTTCAGAGCAAAGTGCATAATAGTACCCGCTCCTGGAGTGGCCACGAAGACCGATGAAACCATGCAGGTAGAAAAGAGCCCAGCACCAGGCCGATGGTGGGTGCTGCCCAACAGGCAATGACTCCCATCCTTATTCGCGACATGCCATCTGCCTCCTGCCCTGGCCTCTTGCAGCCAGTCTCCTGAGACCAGATTTGCTCTAGAATTAATTGGTCGATGTTCTAAGAGATGAGTACCAAGGGCTTGCTTAGAAGCCACAGGCTCGGACCAGAAACTTGTTCGACAGAGGACTTGGACTCTCTCTTGATCTCTCCTTGACAGGCTACAATGAGTGGGTTCTGGGCCCTGCGAAGGGTGGGCATTGCCCAGGAGTCACTGGAAATAGGGGCTAAGCTCAAGACATCATTCCCCAAGTGCCAAGCATCGCCTCCCTCCGTCTTTTACTGAGATAGACAGATGAAGCTTGCATCCCTGCAGCTTCTGCAGCCAGGCCTGCTCTAAATTCATCGTACAAGGAAATGGAATGTGAGCCCCAGGCTATTTAAAGAGCCAGGAAGACTGGGGGCTCGGCGGGGGCCCAGCCAAGCCAGGGTGCCTCGGATCGGCACAGGGCTCCTCTGTGCACATGGTTTGATTTACAGGAGGGCTGCGAGTGACTCCAACTTCAGACAGAGAACTATTTGAAGCAGCTGCCAGATGTTGTGTCTGAAATGGGTTTTTACAACTTGCTTACTGGTTAGCAGCCTGCCTCCCGCCAGAGTTCAGCTTGCCCCGGCGGGTTCAGGGTCCTGGCACTGGCCCACAGGCCTTTGCTCAGCAGCCTGATCCCTCCTGCTCAGCCCAAGTCTGTTCTGCCTCGAGTGCACTGGGGGTGGGTGCCTGGTTTCTGAAGCATCCCACCTTCCTGGGGTGGTGTTGGGACCCCAATTTCAGTACATCCTTCAGGCACCCTAAGAATGCTCTGGAATGTTCTGTCTGAGCTCACTGCAGGATCCTCTGGGAGAGGCAGAGATTTCACAAACAGCTTTCAATGAGGCACCCCTTGGAGCAGATCCTCCACAGCAGGACTGTCCCCAACCCCTTGAGCATGGCCTGGGAGGTGTGGCACGGACCGGCAGGTCCTGTTCTTCCATCCCGGTCCCTCCCACTCATTTCACTTTGGCTGATGCCAGCCTCTTTAATTGGACCATGGAAGGTCACAGGGGACCAGGGCTGGGACCCCAGTTCAGCTAGGGACTTCTGGAAGGATCCCAATGCTCTGGAAATCCCAGTGAACCAGGGAAGCTCCAGGCAGGCACCAGTGGAACCAACCTGCGGATGGAGGCCACTGTGTCCAGGCCAGACCCACCCTGTCAGGGTCGGTGGGATTTCTCCGAGCGAGACTACGGGAGTTCACTTGGAGTTAGAGGGTGTTTCTCAGCCCCTCCCCACTCTGGGGAGACCTGTGGCAAGAGGCACATGACTCAGTGTTCACTTCCTGAGGCCACTTGGAATGGACGTCTCAGAAGGTTTGCTCGGGAGCAAGGCGGGTAACCAGGGAAGCGGGTGGGGCGGGAGGTGGGGCGGGCGAGGCCCAGGACGGAGGAGGTTGTGTCATTAATCTTGTTGCATGTGAAACACACTTGTGTCCATCCAGGAATCCTGCAAGCGCCAAAGTGGACAGAGTGTTCAGTCCCCTCCCGAAAGCGCCAGAAATGTTTTGTCCACTGGGAAGGAAGACATCCTCTGCTTATGTACTCAAATTTGGCTCTCCCTCGCAGGAGCCACCTCGGAGGGCCCCATCTGAGCAGCGGGCCGTGGCTGCAGGGCAGGGTGTACGGGGCGTGCAGCCAGCCTCGAGCGCCCTGCCTCCCTTCGGGACAAAAGCAGACCCCTCCAGCCTGTGTTTTTGGCAGCCCTAAGGAACTCTTTCTGCACCACCCAGTCCCAGCCCCTGCTCCCTCTTTTTGCTTCTGAATCCTTCTGAGAATCAGAAAGAGAGGAGATCATGAACAGGACATCCTCTCCCAAGAGCCCAAAAATGGTGGAACTGAGCAAGTTCCCGGGCTGCCCTGCTGCAGAGGTGAAGGCTGCAGGAGTGCACAGAAGTGCAGGCCAGGACCCAGGTGGTCTGGGGTTTGGACTCAGAACACCAGCCGCCGCTGATCCCAGGACCCTGGACTAGTCACCACCTTAGGAAGCCTCAATTTCCTCTGCCTTCAAGTGGGAATAATGGGGAATAATGACGCCTTCCAGCCAAGCCTGTGGTGTTGTGAAGATCAAACGAGGCCTGTGTGTGGGCAATGCCTAGGGAGGCTTCAAAGCCCACACTCCCCAAGGGTTGTTTTTTTTTTTTTTTTGGACATAATTTCACTCTGTCGCCCAGGCTGGAGTGCAGTGGTGCAATCTCAGCTCACCGCAAACTCTGCCTCCTGGGTTCAAGTGATTCTCCTGCCTCATCCTCCTGAGTAGCTGGAATTACAGGCGCCCGCCACCACGCCCAGCTAGTATTTGTACTATTAGTAGAGATGGGGTTTTGCCATGTTGGCCAGGCTGGTCTCAGACTCCTGATCTCAAGCAATCGGCCCGCCTTGGCCTCCCGAAGTGCTGGGCTTACAGGTGTGAGCCACTGCGCCTGGCCCCAAGGTCTTAATCTAATAAAATTTGCTTATGGGAAAGAGAGAAAGATAAGCATCTCTAGGAATGTCTACGCCTTCTGGAGAAATCCCTCCTTCTGGCCCAGCGGCTTCTCCTCCTGGGTCTCCTGCAGCCGTCCCTGGACGCTGGGGGCCCTTCCGAGCAACCCCACCCCTAGCTTGCTGGATGAGCTGGGGATGCCATTTCCCCCGAGGGAAGCCCTGAGGCTGAGGCAGTAGCCCAGCCCAGACACTGCTTCGGAGGACAGCCCTTGAGGACGTCCTGGCCACTTAGGAGCCAGCAAGTGCCTTTCCCTTTCAGGGCCTAGCCCCCAAGTCCGAGAGGTCCTGTCAGGGTGGGGCATACCGGTGCTGCTGCAGACCCACAGTCTCCATTGTCCCATTTGGCAAATATATCATGACCCTTTTGTCCGTGCTGGATACATGGGGACATCAAGATTCAGACTCAGGGCCAGGCGCGGTGGCTTATGCCTGTAATCCCAGCACTTTGGGAGGCCGAGGCGGGCGGATCACCTGAGGCTGGGAGTTCAAGACCAGCCTGACCAACATGGCAAAACCCTGTCTCTCCTAAAAATACAAAACAGCTGGGCATGGTGGCGTGTGCCTGTGATCCCAGCTACTTGGGAGGCTGAGGCAAGAGAATCGCTTGAACCCAGGAGGCAGAGGTTGCAGTGAGCTGAGATACCATCACTGCACTCCAGCCTAGGCCACAGAGTGAGACTCCATCTCAAAAATATATATATATAATATAAATAAGTAAAAAATAAGATTCAGACTCGGAAAACCAGGATTCTGAGCAAGGAGTCCAGTGCGGGGCACAGACCAGGAAACACGAGAGAAGGGGTCTCAAGCGATGCAGAGGAGGGAGCGATAAACTTTGCCAGGCAATTAGGACAGGGATGTGCTAGCAAGATTCTGAAGGATGAGTAGGAGTTTGCCAGGGGAGGAAAGTGAGTTCATTTGTTTAGGTTCCTCTGTAAAGTGGGGACCTTGCTGGGTGGTTTTTCATAAGGTACTGAGAACAGGGCCTGGCACATGGTGCCATTTAAGTGTTGGGTGGATACAGTGACGATGATAGCAGTAATAACATGCTATCTATGCTCACAGCTTCTCTGCCTCCTACGGGCAGCACCTTGAAGGTGCCTGAAACCCAGAACTTCAGATCTCCAGGGCCATTTATTCTATTTAAGTTCAGAGGTTCTTCTGCCTCCAGGCAGCTCCTGGTCTGGGCCCTGACTCTGAATTCCCACTGGGTGCTCCCGTTGTGAAACCCACTAGCAGTCTATATCCCACGTGTTTTCCCTGGAGAGGCCGGCCCCAGCCTCTCACAGGAAGAACCTGGGCTGGGCGTGGTGGCTCAGGCCTGTAATCCCTGCACTTTGGGAGGCCGAGGCATGCAAATCGCTTGAATTCAGGAGTTCGAGACCAGCCTGAGCACCATGGTGAAACCCTGTCTCTACCAAAAAACAAAAACTTACCCAGGTGTGGTTGTGCGTGCCTGTGGTCCCAGCTACTCAGGAGGTTGAGGCAGGAGGATTGCTTGAGTCTGGGAGGCGGAGCTTGCAGTGAACCAAGATTGTGTCATTGCACTCCAGTCTGGGCAACACAGTGAGACCCTGTCTCAAAAAAGAAAAAAAAGAAAGAAGTCGGAGTTCTTAGAGGCGTGCTGACCAAGACAGATTAAAACCTTTTTCTTTTTAAAATAAATAAATAAAATGTAAAAAAGAAGCAGCCAGGCGTGTTGGCTCACACCTGTAATCTCAGCATTTTGGGAGACCAAGGCGGGTGGATCACCTGAGGTTAGGAGTTCGAGACCAGCCTGGCCAACACGGTGAAACCCCGTCTCTACTAAAATACAAAAATTAGCTGGGCGTAGTGGCGTGCGCCTATAATCCCAGCTACTCAGGAGGTTGAGGCAGAAGAATCGCTTGAACCCGGGAGGCAGAGGTTGCAGTAAGCGGAGATTGCACCCCTGCACTCCAGCCTGGGCGGCAGGGCAAGACTACGTCTGAAAAAAAAAAAAAAAAAAAGAAAGAAAGAAGAAGAAGAACATGGGCCTCTCTGGGTGGCTCCCTGAGCCCTGCCCTTTGGTTTTTCATTTTTCTGGGAGTAGCCACAGTGGCTGCTTGGAGCCCACTCAGTGCCATGTGGGGCGGCTGGCCCCAGAGTGTCCTGGATCCCAGACCTCCTGTGTGCCTGGAGATCAGCCCCTCGGGCACTCTGGGTGTGCAGTGGGCCAGCCGGGAGATGCCGTACAATGGAGCATTGCAGTGGATGGGAGCAGGACTCAGCACCTCCCAGGCTCCAGAACCGTCAAGTGCAAACCCAGACTGCCATCCTCCTGAATTCATTTCCTGGGAAGGATCCCAGGAGGAGCTGGAGTTTACTCCTCCCAGGGGTAGTAAGTTCAGAAAAAGAGATCCAGGTAGAAGACCTGGGACTCGGGTGGAAGACAGGGCGACAGTTCTGCTACTCGTCTGTGGGTCTCACCTCTCTCAGCCTCCGTAACTGCCCTCCCAAACAGGCATGATTATAATATTCACATCTTGCCAATAACATAATTCTGAGAACTCGCCCTGTCTAGGAAAAGCAATTTGCATGCATTAATGCATGTAATTCCTTACCAGCTCTCCATGGCAGGTGCTGCTGTGACCCCACAGGCTCAGAAAGGTTCATTCGCTTGCTCAAGGTCACACAGCTGGAACTGAAAACCAGGCTTCACTGGCATCAAACCCTGAGGTCTTGACCCTGTGCTACGCCACCTCCCTCAGCAGATCCCAGGCAGCTTGCAGGTAGTCCAGGGCTTCCTGAGACCCAGAAGTCTTGCTCTGATACCTTCAGCACTCACTCACCCTTGCTCTGTGCAGGACAGTGTATTTAGAGACACAGTGAATTCTGTGCTGGGGCTTTCCTGCCACAGGAATGGGAGGGGTGGTACTGTGTCCTCTGCTCCCTTGCTTGATCCTGGCACATAGTAGGTGTTCAATAAATGCACATGGGCTGGGCTCGGTGGCTCATGCCTGTAACCCCAGCAGATTGGGAGGCCAAGGCAGGTGGATCACTTGAGGTCAGGAGTTTGAGACCAGCCTGGCCAACATAGCAAAACCCTGTTTCTACTAAAAATACACAAAAAAAAAAAATTAGCTGGCCCTGGTGGCAAATGCCTGTAGTCCCAGCTACTCAGGAGGCTGAGGTGGGAGAATTGCTTGAACCTGGGAGGCAGAGGTTGCAGTGAGCTGAGATCACACCACTGTACTCCAGCCTGGGTGACAGAGCAAGACTCCGTCTCAAAAAAAAAAAAGGAGGGTGTTGGATAAATAAGAAAAGAGGATGGGACAGGAGCAGCTCAGCTGAATGGAGAAAGGCAGGGCTGCAAACTTGCTCTAGAGGATCTCAGAAAAGAACCGTGGGCTTTGGGCCAGGCTCAGTGGCTCACGCCTGTAATCCCAGCACCTTGGGAGGCTGAGGTGGGCAGATCAGCTGAACTCAGGAGTTCGAGACCAGCCTGGCCAACATGGTGAAACCCCATCTCTACTAAAATTACAAAAAATTAACCAGGCGTGGTGGCAGGCGCCTGTAATCCCAGCTACTTGGGAGGCTGAAACAGGAGAATAGCTTGAACCGGGAAGACAGAGGCTGCAGTGAGCCAACATCGCACTATTGCATTCTAGCCTGGGCAACAAGAGCAAAACTCCATCTCAAAAAACCCTGGGCTTTATCAAAGATGAAGGCTGAGGAGCCCCAGGCCGAGGCAGGAGGCCGGAGGGCAGGTCGGGAGGGAGGACTCCACACTGAAAGCCCGGGCGGCCTTCAGGGCGATGCAGAATGAACTGGCACCTCCAGCCAGGGCCAGGGTAAGGATGGGGACAGGACATGCACCGGGTACCAGGAAGGACGACATTCCTCTCTCCCCTGGTGCAAAGGAGGGGCTGTCTTTGAGTGCTGGGCTCGCCATGCCTGCAGAGTTCACCCGGCCTGGGTTCTGCTGCTGGTCTGTCTTGTTCTCAGGAGAAGCCAGGACGCAGGCATTCAGACCGCAGCCAGCGCTCCCTGGACACTAGGCACACTCCACCCCAGGCAAGCCTCGGGACCTTGCAGGGGAGCTGCTACTGTAACCGTTTCTCAGAAGCAGGAACACAGGCCCGGAGGGGTGCCGTGACTTTCGGCTGAAGGGCAGAGCTGCAGCCCAGCGTTCCCCTTCTGCTATGCTGGTTCCTGAGGGGAGCGCTGTCTCCCGACCAGGTCTGGGCCCCTCTGCGTGCTGCCCAGGCAGTGTCCACACAGAAGCCTTCGCTGCAGCTGCTTGGCCCCTTGGGAAGGGCTGGGTCAAGGCCAACATTGTTGCCTTCTCTTCCTTCCCTTTCCCAGGAATTGACTTTTCTGTTTGGAGCTGAGAAATGGGTCCCCTGAGGATGCCAGCAGCGAGGGGATCTTCCCAGCCGACCTCCTCCTCTCGCGTTACTCATGCAGGCGAGAACTGTTTTGCTCATTCCCCGTGGGTCACCCTCGGAGTCAGGCTCTGAAGGTAGGGGGCAGCGCGACGGAGGGAAAGCCAGGGTCACAGTGGCTGGCATCAGTGACGCCCTTCTGTGTGTTAGCACTGCCTAACCTCCTTTAGCCCCTCATCCCTGCAGTCCTCACCCTGAGGCAGAGGGTCTGCGCTCATCTCCACTTTATAGATGAAGACACCGGGGCTCAGGGCAGCTAAATGCACAGCGAGGCCACAGGTCAAGCCTAAGCCCACTGTGGTCAGCCCCACAACCCCTGCCTCTGGGAGCTCCAGGAAAGGAAGGGAGACAGAGTCGTCACAGCCCATGGGCTTCCAGGACCCCAGCCTGGGATGCCAGCTGCCAGGGCTTCCCCGAGGGGGGACTCTGGGATGGATTTCCCAGGGGGCACTGAAGGTACCCTGTGCAGAGCAGATGGAGTGGGGACTCCAAGGAGGGGAAGATGGCCCCTGGGGCGGGAGGAATGTCATCTCCAGGCTCGGGGATGCAGACCAGGGGGATAGGAACTGGCGAGGGGAAAGGCTGACAGCAAGGAAGCCTGAGCCCCGGGGTCCTCCCTTCTCTCACAGGCACTGGGCAGCTCTTTCACTAAGAGAGTGTAGCCTGGGCAACATAGGGAGACCCTGTCTCAAAAAAAAAAAAAAAAATCAGGCCGGGCACAGTGGCTCACACCTGTAATCCCAGCACTTTG
>NW_012114588.1:374424-386690 GCF_000951035.1 Colobus angolensis palliatus
TCTCCTGACCTCGTGATCCGCCCGTCTCGGCCTCCCAAAGTGCTGGGATTACAGGCTTGAGCCACCGCGCCCGGCCGTTTTTGTGTTTTTAAGGCAGAATCTCACTCTGTTGCCCAGGCTGTGGTGCTGAGGCGTGGTCTCGGCTCACTGCAGCCTCCGCCTCCCAGGTTCAAGCAACTCTCTTGCCTCAGTCTCCCAAGTAGCTGGGACTACAGGTGCGCACCACCAAGCCCAGCTAATTTTCTGTATTTTTAGTAGAGACGGGGTTTTGCCATGTTGCCTAGGCTGGTCTCGAACCCCTGGCCTCAAGTGATCCACCCACTTCAGCCTCCCAAAGTGCTGGGATTACAGGCGTGAGCCACCGCACCTGGCCTTGGGGCTTTAACTCTGAACTCCAAAGTCAGAGCTCTACCCACTGTTCCCTGGGCCCAGGCCTGCCCTGGGACAGGCTGCAGGACCCACACCCGGGACTGCCTGGGATTACACCCAAGACAAAAGGTGCTCAGCCCAAGAAATGAAGGCCTGAAAATGTAGGGATTTTCAGTTGCTCACCCCTCCTCTCATGGTCCTCGCTCCCTCCATTGCTTACTCACTGACTGCTCCTTCTCTTGCTCCTTGAACAGTGAATGTCTGTTCTTGAGGAGCCGGGATAGGGTGGGCTCAGGTCTCAGGGCAGCAGACGGGCGGAGGCAGCCGGGGTCCTGAGCTCAGTGGCCACAGCGCTGTTGCACACATTATGTGGGTGTGCCAGGGTGTGCAGGGTGTACTGGCATCTCCCTGTGTGTCCAGGCCAGTGTGGAGCTTCCTACTCCAGGCCACAGGCACAGGCCCAAGTCTCCACACTCACCCACATGCTCTCAATCGATTAGTTTACATCTACACTGAGAATGGCGGCCTGGTGGGTGAGATACCCTACTGCAGTACACAACCTGAATACCTGTACAAGGCAGCCCTACGCCACCTTCCCTCCCTTCCCCATTCGGATCAAGTCTCGGGAACAAAAATCCTGGTTGCTCTTTGGGTCCGTAGAGTCTTCATTTTGGCCTCTCATGTGGATGCGGGGAGCCACGGGGAACCGTGGGTGAGCAGAAGAAGGAGAGTTACACAGAACGAAGAGGATTCTGTAAGATGGAACTGGCTGAAGGTGGGGAATAGGGCCGTGGGCTGGATATGACCCAGCACACCATATGTGCCCTACAGATGGGGTAGTGCTTCTGTTTTCATTACGAGTGACCGGGGGACCAGGTCCCTGCCATGCAGGCTCCTGATCCAGTGCTCTGGCCCATCCTGGAGGGGAGGCTTCCCGAGTGGGAAGTGATAACACCACGCTGACTTCCTGTTCCGCAGCCCTGAGGCTCTCCAAACCCTGCCCCTCCATTCACAGAGAGCGGGGGCCTCAAGAGCCAAGCCAGAGGAAAATGGGGGCCATGGGCTGACCCTCGGAGGGACAATGCCAGCACAGCACATCCTGAGAAGCACTGAGGCCCTCCCCCACTCAACAACAGCCAGGAGGACGCATGGGTCCTTCTGTTGGGATCCCTGCTGACCTTCTTTATCTAAACGGCTTGTTTAGTTATGTATTTATTTATTTTGAGACGGAGTCTTGCTCTGTTGCCCAGACTGGAGTGGCGCAATCTCAGCTCACTGCAACCTCCACCTCCTGGATTCAAGTGATTGTCCCATCTCAGCCTCCCGAGTAGCTGGGACTACAGGGGTGCGCCGCCACACCTGGCTAGTTTTTGTATTTTTAGTAGAGACAAGGTTTCACCATGTAAGCCAGGCTGGTCTTGAACTCCTAACCTCAGGTGATCCACCTGCCTCAGCCTCCCAAAGTGCTGGGATTACAGGTGTGAGCCACTGCACCCGGCCTAAATGGAATCTGTAGACCTAAATGTTCAGTAAGGAATTTCCAGAATCATGCCAAGCAGATCTGTGATGGGGCGGGGCCATCCCACCAGTCCCCGGCTCAGGGCAGGGCTTTTCAGAGGGAAGGGTGCCTGCAGGCCTTCATGAAAGGGGCTTCACACACTGGAGGTTTTTCTGCTTCCCCTCGCTCTCTCACCTTCCACCAACAGTGCACAAAGCGAGAAGAAAATGCCTCTCTGCCCAAGTACTCAATAGTAACGATGTTAGAAGAGGAGCGAGTGAGAGCCTCCTGTGGCGTCAGCTTCTACTCACGTCATGACACGGAGACTGACCACCAGGCCAGGTGTCCCCTCACCTGCGGGAGCCATGGAACCGGCTTTGCTGCGCCCCCAACTTCCTGCCCCACTAGATGTCTCCCCGTCCCAGCTGCAAGGAAGAGAATCAGAGAAAATACTGGGAGACGCAAGGGGGTTACAGAACAAGGAACGGTGAAGAAAAGAAGGGAAGACCAGCCACTCATCCCTTCTCCCCAGGGACAGGAGTGGAGGGAAGAACGGAGGTGAAGATGGCCCCTCTAGAAAGGACTAGGACCAGGGCAGGACCAAACCGGCAGGTCTTTTGATCACCAACCTTCCCTTCTCCAACACACAAGAGGAGCTAAATCAGAAGCAGAAGGGAAGAATGAAGAAGAGAATAGAGCATTTCAATGCACAGGCCTGAGCATTTTACATTTGAAATTGATGGGGGCTGGGCACAGTGGCTCATGCCTGTAATCCCAGCATTTTGGGAGGCCGAGGCGGGTGGATCACTTAAGGTCAGGAGTTTGAGACCAGCCTGGCCAACATGGGAAAACCCCGTCTCTACTAAAAATACAAAAAAAAAAAAATTGGCCGGGCGCAGTGGCTCAAGCCTGTAATCCCAGCACTTTGGGAGGCCGAGACGGGCGGATCACGAGGTCAGGAGATCGAGACCATCCTGGCTAACACGGTGAAACCACGTCTCTACTAAAAATACAAAAGCTAGCCAGGCGAGGTGGTGGGCGCCTGTAGTCCCAGCTACTCCGGAGGCTGAGGCAGGAGAATGGCGTAAACCCGGGAGGCGGAGCTTGCAGTGAGCTGAGATCCGGCCACAGCACTCCAGTCCGGGCGACAGAGCAAGACTCTGCCTCAAAAAAAAAAAAAAAAAAATTAGCTGGGTGTGGTGGCACACACCTGTAATCCTAGCTACTTGGGAGGCTGAGGCACAAGAATTGCTTGAACCCAAGAGACAGAGGTTGCAGTGAGCTGAGATTATACCACTGCACTCCAGCCTGGGTGACAGAGACTCTGACTCAAAAAAAAAAGAAAAAAAGAAAAAAAAAGAAAATGATAGGAAAATCTGTGAGTCAAAGAACAGGGAAGAGTAGTTTGGCCTTGCACAGCTGGCAGACAGGAACTGGAGGAAAAATCAAAAGACTCCAGGCTATTCCATAAACCAGCTCCGAAAGCCCCATGCAAAGCCCCCCAGAACATTCCACCACATTTAATGCTGGCAGCACTCCTACGAGACTGCAGTTCTGTCCTCTTTTTACAGAGGGGGAAACTGAGGCACAAAAGGGGAACGCCTTGACCAAAGTGTGACTCACAGCTGGCAGGGGGCAGGGCCAGAGTTCAGACAGAGGCTGCTCTGACTCCATGCCGCGCCTTGGCCCCCTCGGCCTCTCTGTGCCGCGCACCGCCTGGCACTGTGTTAGCTCAAGACGTGTTTATTCAATGCACGATCTGGAATAAACAAAGCCCTCCCGCCTCTCACATCAGCCGCTCAAACAAGCATTTGTTGAGGATGTTGAGGGTGACAAAGGCAGCATTCGACCAGCAGCCCTGACAGCCTCCAGGCTGGCCAGGCACAAGCTGATCTAAGAGGAGACAAAAGGGAGACATCCGCAGACAGGATAATTGACGAGTGCCCCGCTCCGCTGCAGCCCTGGGGAAGCTCAGAGGCTGGGGTTTTAGATTTGGGCATGGCACTTGCTGAATATCTCCTAAAACCTGGGTAATCTGCTCACATCCAAAGTCCCACTAGAGCCTCTCAAAAAAGGGGAGCAGGCCCCCTCTTTACAGCAGGAGAAACTGAGGCCCAGAGGGTTCAAGGGCGGTCCAGGTTCACATAGCCTGATAGTAGGCAGGGTTCCCCCAGAGCCTCTGTGGGGAGCATCTGGGCCCACCGTGCCTGAAGCTGGAAGGGCACACTTTGAAGCAGCAGTTTGGCCAGCCGGGGTGGAGCTGAGTCATCCGTCCCTGGGGAAGGTTTATGGTGTTGAAGTCCTTGGGACCAGGTCGGGGGTGAGGACTAAACTCTGACCTTTTTTCTGTCTTGCCCAAATTCGCATCTAAGGGGCCTGGGGAGTGTGAAAGGAACATAAATCTTGGGATCCCAAAATCACTAAGCTAAAGGGAAAAGTCAAGCTGGGAACTGCTTAGGACAAACCTGCCTCCCACTCTATTCCTCAAAAAAAGAGCTACTAAGATAAAAACAAAACAAAACAAAAAGCTACATGGCTGGGCACAGTGACTCACGCCTGTAATCCCAGCACTTCGGAAGGCCGAGTCAGGTGGATCACAAGGTCAGGAGATCGAGACCATCCTGGCTAACATGGTGTAACCCAGTCTCTACTAAAAATACAAAAAATTAGCTCGGCGCAGTAGTGGGCACCTGTAGTCCCAGCTACTCGGGAGGCTGAGGCAGGAGAATGGCGTGAACCCGAGAGGCGGAGCTTGCAAAGAGCCGAGATTGCGCCACCGCACTCCAGCCTGAGCGACAGAGTGAGACTCCACCTCAAAAAAAAAAAAACCACATGCCTCCCTCACAATTTGTCCGCAAGGAAATTCCTTGTGGACAAAGGACAGACCAAACTCAGTCATCCTTTGCACACTGAGATCAATGCATATCTGATTGCTTCCTTTGGAAAGGCTAATCAGAAACTCAAAATAATGCAACCACTTGTCTGTTAATCTACCTGTGACCTGCAGTCCCCCTCCCCACTTCAAATTGCCCCACCTTTCCAGACCAAGCCAATGTACATCTTACATATATGGACTGATGTCTCATGTCTCCCTGAAGTGTATAAAACCAAGCTATGCCCCGGCCACCGTGTATAATTCACACGTCATCAGGACCTCCTGAAACTGTGTCACAGGCATGTCCTAACCTTGGCAAAAGAAACCTCCTAAATTAAGACTTGTCTCAGTTACCCTTTGGTTTATAGGAGTCACGCCCTAGAAACCGTAGAATCTCATCAGATGGGTTTTAGTTAACCTGATATAACGTGGCTTACTTTTCAACCTGACTCCAACATAACATCACATGACAGATAAGGAAACAGATAAAGAAGGAAGTAATCTCAGCACTTTGGGAGGCTGAGGCAAGAGGATCGCTTGAGTCCGGGAGTTCGAGACCAGCCTGGGCAGCATGGTGAAATCCTGTCTCAACAGAAAATAAAATAAATAGTCAACATGGTGGTCCTAGCATGTCTGTAGTCCCAGCTACTCGGGGAGGCTGAGGTAGGAGGATGGCTTGAGCCTGGGAGGTGGAGGCTGCAGTGAGCCCTAATCACCCACTGCACTCCAGCCTGAGTGAAGGAAAATTTGCATCTGTAAAGAATCTCTATTAACATCTCTATTAACATAATTAAATTTTTCCTCCCTTCCAAGCCCTCCCAATCCTGAAGAGATGAACTGAGAGTCTTGCACCTTTTAAGGGTCTGAGGAGGAAACATTTGCCATCTACTGTCTCTAAGGGTGCTCACCCAGGAGACTTCATAACAAGCTTGGTCTCCACAACCCCTTATCTTAACCCAAACACTCCTTTCTACCGATTCCAGGCTTTTAGATAATATAACTCTTTCAACCAATTGTCAAGCAGAAAATCTTTGAATTCACCTACGACCTGTAAGCCACACTCCTGCTGCCCCGCGCCCCCACCCTTTAAGTTGTCCCAACTTGCTGGACTGAACCAATGCATTCCTCACGTGTGTTGCTGATGCCTTATGTCTCCCTAAAATGCATAAAACCAAGCTGTCACCCAAACACCTTGGGCACATGTTCTCAGGACCTCCTGGGCTATGTCTTGGTCATGGTCCTCACATTGGGCTCAGAATAAATCTATTCAAATATTTTACAGAGTTCGGTTTTTTCAACAGGGGAACGATTCCCATGTGGCAGCCTGTGTCTTCTCCATCCAACACAAAACATCCAGGTGCTTGCCTGTCCCTCCCCAAACAGCTTCTGACTGTCCCCTTACCCCTCCTCAGCCTGGGAGGACTCCTGCTGAAACCACCTTTGCAAAGTTATGACTGAGAAAGTGCCAGAGATCTAACTTAACCAACTCCATCTTGCTTCTAGCCTCCAAGCTGTCCTTGTTCATTCCTGGGCGTAGGCTGAACTAACGTTGGGAGAAACTTAGTTTATAGTTTAAACGTAGACAGTCACAGCCCTTTCCTAAAGCAGACTTCCTTCTTGAATGGGGACTAGATTGTCTTTGTAGGATTAACATTAGCCACAAGAATAGAAATGATGGTTTAGGAGTCATATAGCTGGAGTCTACAAGATTCTGGCCCTTCCTAAACTGCTCTGAAGATCAGTGCTTGAGGCTCGGCGTGGTGGCTCATGCCTATAGTCCCAGCACTTTGGGAGGCTGAGGTGGGTGGATCACCTGAAGTCAGGAGTTCAAGACCAGCCTGGCCAGCATGGCGAAACCTCTTCTCTACTAAAAATACAAAAATTAGCCCACTGTGGTGGCGGGCACCTGTAATCCCAGCTATTAGGGAGGCTGAGGCAGGGGAGTCGCTTGAACCTGGGAGTTGGAGGTTGCAGTGAGCCAAGATCTTGCCACTGCACTCCAGCCTGGGCAACATAGCAAGACTCTGTCTCAAAAAGATAAAAATAAAAATAAATCATCAATGCTTGAAACATTTTGCAGACCCCGCACCTGATGGATCAGCTGGCCCCACCCAGATCGATAAACTGGCTCATCTGATCTTATGGCCCCCACCCAGGAACTGACTCAGCACAAGAGGACAGCTTTGATTCCCTGTGATTTCATCTCTGGCCAATCAGCACTCCTAGCTCACTGGCTTCCCCCACCCACCCAGTTATCCTTAAAAACTCTGTTCCCCGACTGATCTGAGTAATATTAAAACTCTGGGTCAGCATAACTGGCTCTGTGTGAATTACCCTTTCTCTATTGCAATCCCCTGTCTCGATGAATCAGCTCTGTCTAGGCAGCAGGTGAGGTGAACCCCCTGGACAGCGACGCTGCAACATGGAAGAAGAAGCCCCACTCCCACGTCCACTCTCCCCCTTCCCCTCAGCTCTGTCTCTTTCCCTGGCACACTAGAGCTCTGGAGCCCAGTCTGCACCTGTTCTTCCCAGAAGCCTCACAGGTGCCCTGACTGCCCTCTGGGAAGCCACCTTCCAGGCGTGTGACCCAGTCCACCAGTGTCTTCCCTGAGACCCTCGCAGGCACTATGGGGAAAGCAGCTCTCTTTCTGCTGAGGCTGGAGTTGGTAGGATGAGGGTCTGGAGACACCGGGAGGCATCATAGCCCTGCTGCTGCAGAAGGAACCGGTTCCCGGCGGAGACAAGGCATTGAGATGGGGGCTACGCCTGTTCCAGGCCAGCACGTGCACACCTGAATCCAGAGGTGCCTCAGGCCAGGCCACCCCCAGGACCTTGACGCACAGGAGCCAATACATTCTCTCTTTTGCTGACACCAGTTGGAGCTGGGTTTCTCTCACCTACAGCAACCACGCAGTCAGGCCCCCCTCTTCCCGAAGGACCCAAAGGACCCCTCCCAGAGGCAGAACTGGCTTTCCTGGGACCCTGAGAGGGAGGACATTGCCTATGACATTGAAGCCCCATGGTCAACAGCACAAGTCTTAAGGCCAACTTTGGCCCTATCTCAGCTGCAAGGCCTCGGGCAAGCACCTTGGCCTCCTGGGGCCTCTGTCCCTTCATTTCAAATGGGAATGACAGTAATTGTGGGGATGGAAGGAGACGGAGTTGGTGCTCCATGCCAGTCACTGTACCCATCAGTGTCCCAACAGGAAATGACAGCAGCTTCAGGATAATTCTAGGAGAGCTTATTTACACGGCGGGGCCCTAGGGGAGACCCACAAGAGAAGTGGCAAATGAAGGAGCCCAGGGCTGGCGATGGCAGCTCTGTCTCCACTCCTAGACCCAAAAGGACAATGGTGGGGAGCAATTACCCAAACCAGAATGTAAGCCGGGCACAGCAAGACACCCTCAGGGGAGCAGTGCCCTTCAGTCAAGGGACACGGCCAGTCCAAGGGGGCCTTGCGTCGGGCTGACGCATATCCTCAAAGATTCACACCCACCCAGAACCTCAGAATCGAACCTTGCTTGAAAACAGGTTCTTTGCTGAGGTAACCAGTTAAGGATCTAGAGATGAAGTCATCCTGGTTTTAGGGGGTTCCCTAAATCCAGTGACGGGTGTCCCTATAAGAAGAGGAGAGGGCCGGGTGCAGTGGCTCATGCCTGAGGACTTTGGGAGGCCGACGCAGGTCGATCACTTGAGGTCAGCAGTTGGAGACCAGCCTGGCCAACATGGGGAAACCCCGTCTCTACTAATAATATAAAAATTAGCCAGGCGCGGTGGTGCATGCCTTTAGCCCCAGCTATTTGGGAGGCTGAGGCATGAGAATAGCTCAGACCTGGGAGGCAGAGGTTGTAGTGAGTAGTGAGCCAAGACTGCACCACTGCACTCCAGCCTGAGCGACAGAGTGAAACTGTCTAAAAAAAAAAAAAAAAAGAAGAGGAGAGGACACACAGAGAGAGGGGGGAAGGTAGAGCCAGGATCCGGAGGGACAAGAGAAAGGTAAAACAGAAGAGTTATTGTTGCAGTGACATCCCACCCAGATGTCTACAGGACGTCTGTGGCTCTTCTCTTCCTACTGCATCCACAGAGACCCTGATGGCCCCTTGTCTGGCAACCTGGCTGTCATGCTGCTGTTGCTGAGAACATGGGCATCTTGGTCTATTTCCTCTCTGCTGGTTATCACATGTGCATCCACGAGATTTCTCCAGAGACCCACCCTTGCTTTCTTCTCCCATGCCCACATGCTGTTCTAGACCATCTTGGAACAAAACATCAGAAAACAGGGTCTCCATTGGCCTGAGAGAGAACCGAGGTAGGTGTTCACCGGGAAGGGGCAAAGCAAGGAGAGTTGCAACTCTTTTGTTTCAATCATCTTTTGCTAGCTCCTCTACCAAATACCAAACCCCGAGCCCCTCAACCACCCCCTGCCAGGGTCCCGGAGAGCAGCGAACACACCCCTAACTGGTTTCGTGATCGCCAGCTCCAGTGGCTCCCACTGAGTGCCAGGAACAGAGTTCTGCACACGTTTCCTGATTACAAATTGCCAGGAAAAGGCTAAACGTGTCCAACGACTCTCTGGCCTCCGAAATTGCAGTTCTCCATTTTTTCCCATGCCGTAGACATAACAGATGGAAGACATTCACGCAAGAAGCACACTCCGATTTTAATGGAAGTTCCCAAAATAAAATTGTTCAGAGAGCAGTACAATAATTCATAATTACCCCCAACAAACACTAAATGGCAGTAACTGACATAAAGGTGGGTTGAGGGTCCCACACAGCTGGCCAGAACTCCACCCTCTCTCCCACCTGAGAATAGGAATGGATGGAAGTGACATTCGGGTAGGGCTTTGGAGATTGCAAGTAACAGAATCCTACCTCAAACGCGGTTAAGCAAAACAGGAGCGTTAGTGTTTTGTGTATCAGAAAAGCTCAAGATCACTTTGATTGAAGCTCGACTAGAGTGACCAGGGAGCACCCACCCTGTCATCTCTCTCAGCTCAGGGTCCCTGGTGAAAACCAGGGACCTAGATGCACGGGGTCCATCTAGAGGTGGGCTCTCCCACCACAGTGCCAAGGCAGCTGCCAGCCCCTCCGGGCTTACACTGATCCTCAGCCACCTGAGGGAGGAGTGATTTTCTCTTCCCCACGGTGTCTATAAATGTCCCCAAACAGAGCCCTGTCAACTCAAGGCCGCCTGCACTGTGACCAGGGAGATGCCCTCTTCTGATTAATTTTCTGTCACATGCACCGAGGAGCTGGGGCATGATGGGCCAGCTCTACCCAAACCCAGGACTGAGAGTAGGGAGTGGAGTTTCCCAAAAGAAGGTCCAGGAGCTGTCACCAGGAGAAGAGGAACCAATACCCGGCAGGGCAGGCAAGACCATGGATGGCCCCTGTGAGGTTCTTGAGGCTGCTGTAGCACACAGTCACAAATCAATGCTTAAAACAACATAAATGTATTAACGTACAGTTCTGGAGTCGAAACGCTGGAAGCAATGCGTCAGTTGGGCTGGTCCCTTCTGGAAGCTCTAAGGGAGAATCTGTTTCCTTGAACTTTCCAGCTTCTAAAGGCCACCCGCATTCCTTGGCTCTTGGCCCCATCCTCCCTCTTCAAAGCCAGCAGAACATGACATCTTCCGGTCTCTATTCCTTTCTGTCTCTGTCTGTCTCTGACCCTGTTTCTATATGTGTGTGAGTCTCTCTCTCATCTGTCTCTCTCTTTCTTTCTCTCCCTCTCTCTTTCTGATCCTCCTGCCCCTAGCTTATAAGGACCCTTGGCATTACATTAGGACCACTTGGGTAATCCCATCTCAAGGTCTTTAATTGAATCATGGCTGCAAAATCCTTTTTGCTGTGTAAACATCTTCACAGGGTCATTATTCTATCCACCATGTCCCAGTGAGAATTAGCCTGACCTCCATCTGCATATGCTTATGGCAAAGCCCTAACTCTCACCCACCACAAGTTATTCGTCCCTGCCTCGGAGGGCTGTCTGACAGGTCAGACCCCCACAGTGGAGAAGCCTACCCCTGACCTTTGACCTACACACGCAGAGTCCAGCACTTGGTCTGGTAGCAGACAGAGAACCTTCCCCAGAAAGCCCCAGGGGTTGCAGGGTCAGAGGCCCAGTGACCAGACCCAAGGGGAACTGTGTCCTTCAGGTCACACTGTCCCAGCTCTCCAGGAAGTCACAGGAAAGTAAAATCATGGAGAAGAATCCCTGGGCAGAGGAGAGAACTCCACTTGCCTCCTCACTTCCACTTGCATGGGGTCTTGGGGCAGAATTCCAAGTCCCATACAGAGTCTTAAGATTTATTTTTAGGCCGGGTGTGGTGGCTCACACCTGTAATCTCAACACTTTGGGAAGCCAAGGCAGGCGGATCATTTGAGGTCAGGAGTTCAAGACCAGCCTGACCGACATGGTAAAACCCCGTCTCTACTAAAAATACAAGAATTAGCCGGGCATGGTGGCACGCACTTGTAATATCAGCTACTCAGGAGGCTGAGGCAGGAGAATCACTTGAACCTGGGAGGCGGAGGTTGCAGTGAGCTGAGATTGTACCATTGCTCTCCAGCCTGGGCAACAGAGCAAGACTCTGACTCAAGAAAAAAAAAATATTTTTTGGTTAGGCACAGTGGCTCACACCTGTAATCCCAACACTTTGGAAGGATGAGGCAGAAGGATCACTTGAGCCAAGAAGTTCAAAAGCAGCCTAGGGACTGAGCATGGTGGCTCACGCCTGAAATCCCAGCACTTTGGGAGGCCGAGGTGGGTGGATCACAAGGTCAGGAGATGAGGCCATCCCAGCTAACATGGTGAAACCCTGTCTCTACTAAATATACAAAAAAATTAGCCAGGTGTGGTGACGGGCGCCTGTAGTCCCAGCTACTCGGGAGGCTGAGGCAGCAGAATGGTGTGAACCTGGGAGGTGGAGCTTGCAGTGAGCTGAGATCTGGCCACTGCACTCCAGCCTGGGTGACAGAGTGAGACTCCATTTTCAAAAAAAAGAAAAATTAACAAAACAAAAAACAGCAGCCTGGGCAACGTAGGGAGACACCGTCTCTACCAAAAAAAAAAAAAAGGTGTATTGTTTTTAAAAAGGTAAACTATTTCTAATATGAAAGGAACGGTGAATCCTGACTCAGGTCACCCTTCCTAGAGTTGACATCAACAGGAGTGACTCCCTCTCCCCATTCCAAGAAATGTGGGATCGTGGGGTCAGCAGGATTCAGGCTTCCCACCCCTGGACAGTTTGGGCCTTGGTAAAGGTGCTATTGACAAGGGGCTGGGCCCTGCCAAACATGTCCCGGGATGGTCTCAGCTACCCCCAGGAAGAGGAGAGGAAGGAAAATGCTGCCCAAAGACAGTGCCCAGCAGACGCGCTGCCCCCAGCCCAGCTGCCATGCTGCCCACCCCATAAAAGCCCAGGGCCTCGCTGAGTCCTGGTAAAGTGGACTCCACGGGAACTGAGGCCTCACACAAGCTGAGTCCCCAGGCTTGGGCATGGCTCCCCTCCTCCTCCC
>NW_012114588.1:386854-400022 GCF_000951035.1 Colobus angolensis palliatus
TCTCTCTCTCTCTCTCTTTCCCCCTTTCTTTCTGACAGGGTCTCACTCAGTCACCCAGGCTGGAGTACAATTATGCAATCATAGCTCACTGCAGCCTCAACCTCCCAGGCTCAAGAGATCACCCTGCCTCAGCCTCCCGAGTAGCTGAGACCGCAGGCATGCACCGCCTCCCCCAGCTAATTTTTTATTTTTTGTTTTTTTAGTAGAGACAGGGTTTCACTATGTTGCCCAGGCTGGTCTCGAACTCCTGGACACAAGCCATCCTCCCACCTCGGCCTCCCAAAGTGCTGGGATTACAGGTGTGAGCCACTGCGCCTGGCCTGGCCCTTGCTGTTTCTTTCCTCCAGGAGGAACAAGGGCCTTATGGGACGGGGGCTTCCACTTCCCCAAGCGGAAACCTCAGCCCGGGCTTGGTCAGAGCTGGCTTACGAGCTGCAATCAGCCCAGTCCACCTGGCCAGAGACTTCGACGGCCCAGGCCATGCCAGCCTCGGGGGACCTGAAGGGAAAAGTTCAGCTCTGATACCTCTGGCTCCTGGAAGAGGAGGTGGGCTCCTGCAGATGTGTGCCCTGGGACGGATTCTAGAGCCCAGGGTCCCCTGTCCAGGCCTGGACGAGATTTTTAAAAATTTTTCAATTAAGTCAGTGAGAGAGCTCAGAAGCCACCCCTGTGCATGGCGTTCTAGTCCGGGCCCTGCAGCAGCAACTCAGTTGGCAGGGGCCTCTCACTGGGCCCGCCAGCCACACCCTTGGACAAGCCAGGTTTTTCCTGAGTGGAAGCAGGGTTCAGGCCCTGTGTGCCCTGCAGGACTGAGGAGTCCAGCAGGCTATCCGGGTCCCATAGAAAAGGTGGGGAATTCTGGCCAGCAGCCGGGGAGGGGACAAAAGAGGATGCTGAGAAGCTTTCAGGCATTTCTCCACCCTCCTGAGTCACACGGGAATGTCTGAGACCCGGAGGCAGGTCGGGGGACTGGGCGGGGGTGTGCTTTTTTGTAGCCTCTGCCAGGATCCCAGTGGGGGCAGGAGGAGAGACAGGCCCAGAGCTGGGCGAGGAGAGCTGGAGAGAGGCTGAGGAGGATACAGCTGCAGCCTCAAGCCCAGACACCACTTCCTCTCTCCCACCCCTCCCTCCTTTCCAGTGATGTGGTCCACCAAAGACCTCATCCTCGGGAAGCGCAGCCAGGTCCCACCCATGAGGGCAGGGGCCTGGGGCTCCCCATCTCCAGCTGAGCTCAGGGCAGCACGAGGCCTGGCCTCACCTCCCTCTGCTCTCCCACCCGTGGGGGCTGCTGCTCTCACCCGTGGCTTCTAGATGATAGCCTCCCCCTTCATCCTATCCTCAACACTTCGCACAAGCTGGGCATACAGCTACGGCTTAATAAATGCCAGTTTCCCCTCCTCTACTGCACCACACAGAGATGATCCAGGTCCTCACTTTGCCTGGTAGGCTCATTGCAGGACATGGACAAATTAGAAGCTATTTTATTTGTTTGTTTATTTTTATATTTATTTATTTTTGAGACAGAGTCTTGTTCGGTCGCCCAGGCTGGAGTGCAGTGGCGCCATCTTGGCTCACTGCAACCTCTGCCTCCCAGGTTCAAGCGATTCTCCTGCCACAGCCTAAAGGGATTACAAGTAGCTGGTATTACAGGCACCCGCCACCACACTTGGCTAATTTTTGTATTTTTAGTAGAGTGGGGTTTCTCCATGTTGGCCAGGTTGGTCTTGAACTCCTGAGCTCAAGTGATCTGCCCACCTCAGCCTCCCAAAGTGCTGAGATTATAGGTGTGAGCCACCATACCCAACTTTTATTTATTTATTTATTTATTTATTTATTTATTTATTTATTTATTCATAGATGGTGTCCCACTCTGTTACCCAGGCTGGAGTGCAGTGGTGTAATCTCAGCTCACTGCAACCTCCGCCTCCTCGGGTCAAGTGATTCTGCTGCCTTAGCCTCCCAAGTAGCTGGGATTACAGGCGCCTGCCACCATGTCCAGCTAATTTTTGTATTTTTAGTAGAGACGAGGTTTCACCACGTTGGTCAGGTTGGTCTTGAACTCCTGACCTCAAGTGATCCACCTGCCTCGGCCTCCCAAAGTGCTGGGATTACAGGTGTGAGCCACCACACCCGGCCCAAATTAGGAACTAAATCATCAGCAAAAGCTGAGTCGTTCGCCCCTGGAAGAGGCAGCTGAGGACCAGCTGGGGCCACTTGACGTTGGTGGGGGGGGTCCCTGCCCTGCTCCGCCCCAGGGAGGTGCTGCTGCAGACCCTGCCTGTGCCGCAGCCTGAGGCTGCCCTCAAACCCCCACTTCCAGCAGGATCCCCGCTGTCACTGAGATCCAGACCTTCCACTGCTTCCACATCATCTTTGTTTGCTATTTGGTGCTTTGGGCAAGCAGAGCTGTGTTTTGCCAGCTGCCGGCTGGCAGCTCAGCCCATCCTGCAGCTGGAGGCCCGAGCGGGGGGCCCAGGGAGCCCTTTGAAGTCCCTGTCTCAGTTGACAGCCCTCCCCTCTTGCCTCCCACCAGGGAATCCCACTGCCTCTGGTATGGACAAACACTCGCAAAGCTCAGAAAAGTGTAGCCACCTTTCCTGAAAATATTCAGCCCGGCCCAGCCCTGCTGGAAGCCACTGCACACGGTTCTTGGGGCTGAGACCATGGCTTTCTGCAAACTGACGTGGCCCTTGGGTGCTGCAATGGAGCCAGAAGACATCAGGGTGGCCTCCACCTAGAAGCCAGGTCCCGGCCACCTCTCACACAGGCTGGGCTAAGGGGAGGCTGCAGAGGAAGTTCAGTGGCAGCTGCTCCCTTTGCACCAGGGACTAGAGGTTGGACAGCTGGGATTAGTCAGAGGTTCCGAGTTGTGTCCTCCGCCAGCCCAACCATGGGGACCTTCTCCAAGTGGAAACCTCGGCCTGGGCTTAGCCAGAGCTGGCTTATGAGCTGGAATCAGCCCGATCCACCTGGCCGGAGACTCTGACGGCCCAGGCCATGCCAGCCTCACGGGGTCTGCGGGAAAATAAGTTCAGCTCAGAAATCTCTGGCTCCTGGAAAAGGAGGTAGGCGCCCGCCTGCCAGAGCCAGGTGATTTTAATTCAGCTACCCGGCAAACCTCCCTGGTCCCTGCTCTGTGCCAAACCCAGGGCAGGTGCCAAGATACAGAGATAGACAAAACTCAATCCCTACCCTAGAGGAATTCGCAGTCAGGTAAAATAATGGCCACACAGTGTGTCTGTGCCTGTGTGGCAGAGGCCCAGAGAAGCAGCCTGGGACTGAGCTGAGCTGATGGCTTTGCAGGAAGTGGTGAAAGTGCTGTAAGAGGCCTGGCAGGCAGGGGACCAGGTCTCTGGCAGTGGGGGTTCTTTCTTTAGCAGTCCCCTTCTAGCACCCACAGAGTGCCAGGCCCTGGGAGGGTCAGCTCTGCACCCCAAAGCTGCTAAGTCTGTGGTCCAGGAGGCGGGTGGCCGCAGCTGCACCTGTCCGTCCCTCAGCCAGGGGAAGTGACTCGCCTCTGAAGCTCCTGCAGGCTGCCTCCCGGGGGAGTGTGCAGGAAAGAGTTTGCAGGTTTTATGGCCAGTGAGGTCCGGCTCAGGCCTGAGGAGGGTGCAGGCCAAGCCGGCCGGTTCTAATTAGGGGACTGGGCTCCTTGCAGCAGCACAGGGGCCTGTGGGCTTTGCCAGCTTGTAGAGCAGCCAGAACTGTTTTGCACAGCGTCTCCCAGCAACGGGGGCCACTCCAATGGGGAGCAGGGTACCCTGGGAGCTATTGTGGGCAGCAGCCAGCCACTCAGCCTGGGCTCACGCATGCGGTCCCCTCCAGGTACTTGCACACTACCAGACTGACCTCGGGGGACACAGATCCCTGCTAGAGCATGGGGCAAACTGCCCTCTCCCAGCCCGGGTCAGTGCTGCCAGAACCCAAAGGGACTGGGAACAGAGGCTGGGTCTGTGCTTCCCCTCACTACCTCAGGTTACCCTGAGTGAGCATTCTAAAACAAAAGGAGGCTGGGCACGGTGGCTCCCGCCTGTAATCCCAACACTTTGGGAGGCCGAGGCGGGCGGATCACTTGAGGTCAAGAGTTTGAAACCAGACTGGCCAACATGGTGAAATCCCGTCTCTACTAAATATACAAAAAATTAGCCAAGCGTGGTGGTGTGCGCCTGTAGTCCCAGCTACTCAGGAGGCTGAAAAACAATAATTGTTGAGGTGGAGGTTGACAAAGGGGGCAGAGGTTGCAGTGAGCCGAAATCGTGCCACTGCACTCCAGCCTGGGCAACAGAGTGAGACTCTGTTTCAAAATAAAATAAACCAAGAATGAGTACCGACGCCTAGTGTCTAGACAATGCGTAGCACACAGTAGATGCTCAAAGAATGCAGAGTGAATAACCAAGCTCAGTTCTTGGAAACCTTGCTGGCACACAGTAGGCTCACAATCCATGTGCTGAACACAAGAAGGAATGAAGTTTGTCTTCAGCCCCATGGAGTGAATTCTAGAAAGCAGGTAGCCTGCTGCATTCACCTTGCGTCTGCAATGCCTACTACAGGACCCAGGACTCCCCGGGCCTGGCAGGACCTGCCACAGCAGAGGTTCCCGTCCTGGTGGGGGGGGCAAAGGGGAGGGAGGGAGGCCGGCAGGCGGCTGGTCAGACAGTGTGAGTCTGGCCTTTGAATGCTATTCCCGGCAGTTCCTCTGATTCACAGCTGTCCCAGGAACAGTCATGGCTGTGTCAATAAATATTGGTGACTCTTAATGACCTCTCCGTCTCGCAGGGCCGTGCGGGCCTTCCTGCCCCTCCAAAGACCCGGTCCAGGCTGTTGTTTTTCTAGCCAGCATGTAGCGCTCCGTGCCAGTGAGAGGGCCTTGGGGACCGAATGGCCCCCGCAGGCTGATAACTCAGAAGGCATTTTCTGTCTCCTAGCTTCACATGCTCCTTTCACCAGAACTCCCCAGACCTCCTGGGAACGACCCTGAGTGCAGAAGGATGGGCAAAAGCAGAGGCCCTGACTCGGAAAGAGGCAGAAGGGAGCCACCACCTTGGTCCCCCCTGCCCTTCCCCCTACAACTCTGCCTAGGTGTCTTGTCCCTTCTCCACGCTAGAAAAGGATGTCACATCTCACGCCGACACAACATGCCAGGCAATGATAAACTGCCTTTCCTCCTTCCACACTTTCACACTTTCCACGGTTTAGGCCGAGTGAGACTTTGAATTAAAACTCAACTGCAGCACGGCTGGGCACAGTGGCTCATGCCTGTGATCCCAGCACTTTGGGAGGCTGAGACGGGTGGATTACCTGAGGTCAGGAGTTTGAGACCAGCCTGGCCAACATGGTAAAACTCCATCTACTAAAAATACAAAAATTAGCCAGGCATGGCGATGCATGCTTGTAATCCCAGCTATTTGGGAGGCTGAAATGGGAGGACCGCTTGAACCTAGGAGGCGGAGGTTGCAGTGAACCGAGATGGGGCCACTGCACACCAGCCTGGGTAACAGAGTAAGACTCCATCTCAAAAAAAAAAAAAAAAAAAAAAAACCTCAACTGTAGCCCTCTTTACTGGACGACAGATTCTATCATGAAAGTAAAGAACGGTTATGAGCACACAGGATTTGTGTCATCTCCTCAATTCTACTTCAAAGAATATTTTATACATCAAGCACTCTGGGGTGGTGGGGAGGCCACAAAACCCAAGACAGATTTGATTCTGCTCTCAAGAGCTTGCAGTCCAGAGGGAAGGCAGGTGGTGCAGGAAGCTGCTGTACACAGGGGACTGCAGGTCCTCAGCGAGGGGTGTGGGTGCTGCAGGGGGACTCACGGGGACTAAAGGGACGTGCAACCAAATGCAATGTGTGATTCTTTTTGGGTTTTTGTTTTGTTTTGTTTTTTGGGCTTTTTTGAGACGGAGTCTCCCTCTGTCACCCAGACTGGAGTGTAGTGGCACGATCTCAGCTCACTGCAACTGGTTCAAGTGATTCTCTTGCCTCAGCCTCCTGAGTAGCTGGGACTATAAGTGTGCACCACCATGCCTGGCTAATTCTTGTATTTTTTATTTTTTTAGACAGAGATTCACTCTTGTTGCCCAGGCTGGAGTGCAATGGCGCGATCTCGGCTCACTGCAACCTCCGCCTCCAGGGTTCAAGCGATTCTCCTGCGACAGCCTCCCTAGTAGCTGCAATTACAGGTGTGTGCCACCACGCCCAGCTAATTTTGTGTTTTTTAGTAGAGACAGGGTTTCTCCATGTTGGTCAGGCTGGTCTCAAACTCCCGACCTCAGGTGATCCACCCACCTTGGCCGCCCAAGGTGCTGGGATTACAGGTGTGAGCCACTGTGCCCGGCCACTTTTTGTATTTTTAGTAGAGATGGGATTTCACCATGGTGGCCAGGGTGGTCTCGAACTCCTGGCCTCAAGTGATCTGTCCACCTCGGCCTCCCAAAGTGCTGGCATTACAGGCGTGAGCCACCGTGCCTGGCCCCAGTGTGTGATTCTTGACTGGAACTTGCATTAAAGCAAAAGAAGCAGCTGCTTTCAGGGTGTTTTGGAGAATTTAATGATGGATTGCATGTTACATAATATCCCCTGCATCAAAGCTAAATTCCTGAGCATGGAAATGGACTTTTGGCCATGCAGGAGACTGTCCTTGATTTTGGAAAGTACCTGCTGAAATATTGAGAAGGGCCGTGTCATTGTGTCTGTAACTGACTTTCGAATATTTCGGTGGTCTTCCAGAAGGCAGACTCCTGTGGGCTGAGTGGGAAGTAGCCTAGCAAAGCAAGGAGAAGAGTGTGCATAGGACCGAGGGTGGCCCAGCAGGGGCCCACACCCAGGAACTGCTGCTGGAGACGAGGTTGGGGACAGGGCCAGGTCATGGCAGGGAGTAATCAAGCCACAAGGAAGGCACGCTTGGACCCAGAGGGTGGCCATGGGCATGGAGGGAGTTGCGAGGTATTTGGGAGGTCGAATCTGCAGGAGCAGCCAGGATGTGGGGAGAGAGGGTATGGGACGGGAGAGAACTCATGCCGTCTGGCAGGAGAACCAGGAGAAGGAAGGTGCCACTCACGGAGGTGGAAGACTCAGGGAGCAACAGGCTTGGAGCGGGAGAAGGTCAAGGGCTCAGTTCCAGACATGCTGGGGCTGTGGGGCATCTCCAATGGGGTACCAGGAATTTGAAGGTGTGTTTGCCCAAATAACCATGGAACCAGTACACTGTCCTCAGGCATGGGTATTGAGGACGTCTTATGGCCATGCCAGCCAGGCGTGGTGGATGCCGCAGAGGTGGGGCCAGGTGAGGACAGCCAGTTGTGCCTTGCTCATCCTGCATTTGTTTTGCAGGCTCCTCTCTGTCTGCCTTAGAGGAACGGATCAAGACTATTCACCTCACAGGCCCTTGACATGAGTCAGGATTCAGAGCTGCCCCCTGTGGCCACCCACCTCCTGTCACAGGCTGGAAAGGAGCTGATTGTCCAGAACTCAGCTGAAAGGAGGCCACACATTTCAGCCTGGGTTTCTATGTCCCCTTGTGTCTTGTTTATTTATCACTGGGGCAATCTGGGTGGCTTGGTCCGTGGGAGTGGGATGGGCCACCCTCCTGAATGTTGGGCGTCTGGTCCCATACCAGCCCCTGCAGGCGAAGACTGTTCTGCCATCGTGTAGCCATTTAGCACATAATTGTTGAGCTCCTGCTGTGTACTAGGCATTGTTCTAGATGCTGGGAAGATAGCAGAAATAAAAGTCCAGTCTATAGGAATAATAACTTCTCATTGTCGTAAATAATTATTGTGTAAAGATGTATAACATACGTGATGATCATTCCTACCATTTATTGAGCACTTAGTATACACCAGACACTGTGCTGAGTGCCCCATTCCCCTGTAATCTTCATAACCACCTATGTTTAGTATTAATATTACCATTTGACAGATGGGACAACAAGGGCTCGAGAAGGAAGGTAAGTGGCCACCCAAGATCACAGCTTATAAGTCAGGGTGAGGGTTTGAACTCACACCTGGGGCCTGTGCTTCCAAACTGTCAGCCTGCAACTTGCCAGGGCCCAGCTTGCCCTTTGGTGGGTGGGGGTGATTGAGTTGGAGGCCCCGTCCTGTTCAGGTCCAGCTCTGAACCTCACAGGCCTGGCCTGACACCTCCACTACTCTGTGTCCTCCCCATCCTGGACTCCTCCTTGCATCTGGTTCTGACCCCAGATTCCTGCTTTCATGCTGAGCTTGGCCTACCCAGCCCATCTCACTCAGCAGCTAACCCACCCAGGGGAATGGCTGGAGAGAGGGAACACTGGCCAAGGGACCAGCTCGGGCAAGTGCTGGCAGTGTAGTTGCCAGACGTTGTACAGGACATACACTAAGAAGTTGTTTGTGGGCTGGTTGCAGTGGCTCACGCCTGTAATCCCAGCACTTTGGGAGGCCAAGGTGGGCGGATCACTTGAAGTCAGGAGTCTGAGAAGAGCCAGATCAACATGGGGAAACCCCATTTCTACTAACAATACAAAAGATTAGCCGGGTGTGGTGGTGCATACTTGTAGTCCCAGCTACTCAGGAGGCTGAGGCAGGATAATTACTTGAACCCTGGAGGCGGGGGTTCCAGTGAGCTGAGATTGCGCCACTGCACTCCAGCCTGGGTGCCAGAAGGAGACTCTATCTCAAAAAAAAAAAAAAAAAAGTTATTTATGGATTATCTGAAATTCAAATGTAACTGAGTGACCTGTCTACTTGCTAAATCTAGCTACCTAAGGGGTGGGGGTGCAGAACACCATGAGGGGATTTCAGCTAGGAAGGGGCATAAGAAGAGGGTTTGGATGAAATGCTCCAGGAAGAGTGTCCTCAGATATTCAAGAATCTTTCATTCCTCCCTTGTAGACATTCAGGTGCGAACTTCCTGTCTCCTGATCATTTTCACTCAACCAACATGTGCTTATGTGCTTAACTAGAATGCTGCGCTTAGAGTCACTATTTACATATCTTCCTGATCAGGCCCGTCTCTTCCCGCACCTGCTGTCACCCAACAACCATCACCACCAACTCCAGCAGCCCTCTCAAGTTTCCAGGGCCTGTTTCTTTCGCCAAGAATATTCTTGCTCCCCACTCTGCCTTTCTCCTGGGAGCCCTCCCGCACCCCCAGCCCATCTGTTGCACCCTGAACTTCCTGTCATCACACTGACTACACTCTATGGTAGTGTAGTCACCATAGAATCACTTGAGCTCAGGAGTTCAAGACAAGCCTGGGCAACATGGTGAAACCCCATCTCTACCAAAAATACAAAAATTAGCTAGGCATTGTGGCGCACGTCGGTGGTCCCAGCTGCTTGAGAAGCTGAGGCAGGAGGATTGCTTGAGCCCAGGGGGCGGAGGTTGCAGTGAGTCGAGATTGCACCACGGCACTCCAGCCTGTGTGATAGAGTGACACTCCATCTCAAATAAATAAATAAAGTAAAAGAACTAGTTCCAGCTGGGCGCAGTGGCTCACATCTGTAATCCCAGCACTTTGGGAGGCCAAGGTAGGCAGATCACGAGGTCAGGAGTTCGAGACCAGCTTGGCCAATATGGTGAAACCCTGTCTCTATTAAAAATACAAAAATTAGCCAGGCGTGGTGGTGTGTGCCTGTAGTCCCAGCTACTCGACAGGCTGAGGCAGAAGAATTGCTTGAACTTGGGAGGAGGAGGTTGCAGTGAGCCAAGATCGTGCCACTGAACTCCAGCCTGGGCGACAGAGCGAGGTTTTGTCTCAAAACAAAACAAAATAAAACTAGCTTCCACCTCATCTCAGACACACATGCCGCCTTTCCAAAGGGCTCCAGTCACAGGGCCATCACTGAGCTGACATCGTGGAGCCCTGTCTCTGTGGTAAGAATTTTCACATCCATGGCCACATTCTGTGCTGTGCTGGGTAAATGCTGAACAACCAGCTATCTGGAGGGCAGGGTGGGATGGGGGAGAGTACGCATACATATGTGAACATAGAGAGTATAAATCCTACCACAAATAAGTGCTTGATTACTACCTGGCCCAACAACCAACAAAAGAAACAGCTCATAGCATTTTTTTTTTTTTTTTTTGAGATGGAGTCGCCCAGGCTGGGGTGCAATGGCGTGATCTCAGCTCACTGCAACCTCCACCTCCTCCCGGGTTCAAGTGATTCTCCTGCCTCAGCCTCCTGAGTAGCTGTGAAGACAGGCGCCCAACACCACACCCGGCAATTTTTGTATTTTTAGTAGAGACAGAGTTTCACCATGTTGGTCAGGCTGGTCTCAAACTTCTGACCTCATGATCCACCCACGTCGGCCTCCCAAGGTTCTGGGATTACAGGCATGAGCCACCATGCCTGGCCCAGAAATAGCTCATAGTATTGATGAACGAGTGTGGTTCTAATATGAGGGTTGATTGGCATTTTCATTTATGTCAATGAGTAAGAAACAGTGAAACAAAAAAGACATTCGGCAGGCCCTTTAAATCTGTGGATTTCACATTCATGGATTCAACCAACCATGGATCTAAAATATTCACTCAAAAAAAAATGGATGGTTGCATCTGCACCAAACATGCAGAGACTTCTTATTTTTGTCATTATTTCCTAAACAATACAGTATAACAACTATTTACACAGCATTTACATATTAGGTATTATAAGCAATGTAAAAATGATTTAAGATATACGAGAGGATATGTGTAGGTTATATGCAACTACTACACCAATTTATATAAGGGATTTGAGCATTCGTGGATTTTGGTTCCCAAGGGAGGGTCCTGAAACTAACGGATCCAGATGGGACAACAAGGGCTCAGAGAAGGAAGGTAAGCGGCTGCCCAAGATTGAAGCTTATAAATGTCAGGATCTGAGGTCGGGAGTTCAAGACCAGCCTGACCAACATGGAGAAATCCCGTCTCTACTAAAAATACAAAATTAACCAGGCATGGTAGTGCGTGCCTGTAATCCCAGCTACTTGGGAGGCTGAGGCAAGAGAATTTCTTGAACCTGGGAGGCGGAGGTTGCAGTCAGCCTAGATTGTGCCACTGCACTTCAGCCTGGTGACAGAGTGAGACTCCGTCTCAAAAATAAATAAATAAATGTCAGGGTGAGGGTTTGAACTCACACCTGGAGCCTGTGCTTCCAAACTCTCGGCCTGCAGCTTGCCAGGGCCCAGCTTACCCTTTGGTGGGTGAGAGTGATAGAGTTGGAGGCCCCATCCTATTCAGGTCCAGCTCTGAACCTCACAGGCCTGGCCTAACACCTCCAATGCTCTATGTCCTCCCC
The DNA here is from genome assembly GCF_000951035.1 of Colobus angolensis palliatus. NCBI lineage: Eukaryota > Metazoa > Chordata > Mammalia > Primates > Cercopithecidae > Colobus > Colobus angolensis. The sequence continues at coordinate 398,119 of NW_012114588.1, forward strand.
ATCCTGGGCTCCTTCTTCCACCCTGGGTGGCTGGGTCTGGTATACCAAGGGACAATTATGTATTGGAACTTTACTTTTTTTTTTTGCTAAACTGAATAACAGCTTTGAATACTGGGAGAATATTTCCTTATTTTTTTGTACTATTCGCAGTGTTATTGCTAGAAGTATAATTCACTTTCAAGTTTAATTTGCAATATTAACTTTTTGTTTTGGAGTCTCACACTGTGGCCCAAGCTGGAGTGCAGTGGTGCAATCTTGACTCAGTGCAACCTCCACTTTCTGAGTTCAAGTGATTCTCCTGCCTCAGCCTCCCAAGTAGCTGGGGTTACAGGTATGTGACACCAAGCCCAGCTAATTTTTGTATTTTTAGTAGAGACACGGTTTCATCATGTTGGCCAGGCTGGTCTTGAACTCCTGACCTCAGGTGATCTGCCCACCTCAGCCTCCCAACCGCTGAGATTTACAGGTGTGAGCTCCCGTGCCCAGCCAATGTTAACATGTTCTCCATTGCTTTCTTCAATCTAGAAAATCAACAAACGAGTGAAGAAAGCCCTGACGGAAAGCATTTGTCCATTTCTGTGGTATAAATACTCCCAGCAGTTGATTTCGAGGTCCCAGTGTGACATTGTTGAATGTGGAGTTGGGAAGAGGTATTCAGTAGCCACCACTACTAGTATTTCCGCCAGGCAGAGACCATGGATATAAATAACCTCAGGGCACAGGTAAAATGTAGTAAAATAATTAGGAAGCCAGGAGTCTTGAGTCTTTAGAGTTTTGTTTTTAGTATAATTTATTTAATCGTAAGTGTATAGAACTTAATTGTTAATGATGGCTGTATTTACAAACTGGCTCCAGCGATTTCTGAAAATCATCAATCAACCCTCCTGAGTCAGTACAAGTCGCTTATACTGGGCAGCCGCTTACCTTCCTTCTCTGAGCCCTTGTTGTCCCATCTGGACCCATTAGTTTCAGGACCCTCCCTTGGGTACCATGCCGGTGAACTCATTTCCCTGCAACTCTACAGGAAAGGTCTTACTAACTCGATTTTACAGTTCAGGAAGCTGAGGCTCAAAGGCCACACAGCAAGGCCTTGAGTGCAGGAGGGTTTAATGCTGAGATGACTGGAGTCCTGCACAAGTTACTTGAGTTGGGTAGGGTGAGCAGAAACTGAACCACAAGTGTGTTTAGGGATTTGTGGTGTCAGGAAACACTTAAGACACTTCTCCACCAGTCTGGTCTGGCCTCCAGATAGCACAGTCCCTGCACGTATAATCCACCAGAATAAAGTTGCAACAGTCGACCTGCAAAAGAAGATAACACAGTGGCAGAAATCCCTTTGACCAGGACACTACCACACTACCACAACACCACACTACCACAACACCACACCACCACACTACCACAACACCACATCACTACAACACCACACCAACACACCACCACACTACAACAATACTACACTACCGCACCACCACACCACACTACCACAACACAACACAACACACACTACCACAACACCACACCACACTACCACACCACACCACCACACCACAACAATACCACACTACCACACCACCACACCACACTACCACACCACCACACTACAACAATACTACACTACCACAACACAACACCACACTACCACACCACCACACCACCACACTACAACAATACTACACTACCGCACCACCACACCACACTACCACACCACCACACTACCACAACACCACACTACCACAACACCACACTACCACAACACCACACTACCACACTACCACACCACCACAACACCACGCTACCACAACACAATGTAGGAGAGACCTGCCCACCTCTCACCGTACCACCACACCACACTACCACACCACCACACCACACTACCACACCACAACACCACAACACGACAA
>NW_012114588.1:400302-400806 GCF_000951035.1 Colobus angolensis palliatus
CACACTACCACAACACAACACCACACCACCACACCACCACACTACAACAATACTACACTACCGCACCACCACACCACACTACCACACCACCACACCACACTACCACAACACACCACACCACCACAACACCACACTATCACACCACACTACCACACCACACTACCACAACACCACACTACCACAATACCACACCACAACACCACACTACCACACCACACTACCACAATACAACACCACACTACCACAACACCATACTACCACACCACAACACCACACCACCACACCATAACACCACACTACCACAACACCACACTACCACAACACCACACTACCACAACAGCACACTACCACACTACCACACCACCACAACACCACGCTACCACAACACAATGTAGGAGAGACCTGCCCACCTCTCTCTTTCTTTTCTTTTCTTTTTTTTTTTCTTTGAGACAAGAGTTTCGCTCTTGTCGCCCAGGCTGGAGTGCAATGGCATGATCTCGGCTC
>NW_012114588.1:401827-407855 GCF_000951035.1 Colobus angolensis palliatus
AGCCATCAATTCTGGGGCACCTTGGTGTCTGAGACCTCCTTAAACCATTAACAATGGTTTTTAAAGTACCATCTCAACCTAAAATAAACGTCTAATGGATTCAAGGGGACATTGCTAAACAAGGTCGTCTGACATTCCAACACACCAGCCCGGTCAGGAGACCAGGTCTGCAAAACGTTGTTCTCCTCCCCAGTGGGGCTGGGGCTTTAGATGTGAGAGAGACGGCAACGATGTCTGGGGCAGCGGGTGAGGGATGGGGTGACCAAAAAAAGTACGTATTCCGCACACAGTGGATGTTTAGCAGATGTTTTTCGGAGAGACTTAAGTTTTTAGACAATGAAACAAAAATAATTCTTCCCATCATCACAAAATAAAAATGTGACCACATCCCTATGCCGCGTCCCCTTGGGGCTTGGGAAGAGTGTCTGTCCCATAAATCCTCCAATAGGCCTTTTGTGTGCCAGGCACCATGCTGGACACTGGAGCACACTTACAAGGGCAGCTCCTGGGCGCCTGCTCCTGCTCTGGTCCCCAGCCCAGCCCCGCACCAGCCCTGTCCTCACCCTGACCCAGTAGGGAGGGCCCTGCCGGCCTGACCTGTTTTGCCTTCTAAGTGGAAACAAGCCGCTGAGCTGCAAGGGAAAGTCAGCTCTGGGCAGAGCCCAGTGACTCTCGGCTCATACTCACCTCTGACCAAGAAAGAAACACAGCTGTGGTTATCAGAAAGCTGCTAGAGCTCAGGATGGTGGGGGTGGGGCGGAGGCTGGGAGGAGGAGGGCGGGTGTAGGGGGAATAGAGAAGTTCTGAATCACAGAATCTTATTCATGGGGACAGATGTGGCCACAAGCTGGGACGGGACTGGGGTGGGGACAGGGAGTCTTATCCCCACAGGGTGCCTGGCATTTCTTAGGAAGAGCAGAGAGCCCCTGAACCTGGGAAGGGTGAGCTGGCCTGGCCTGTGGGGGTGAATGAGTCGCTGGCCCTGCGGGGTCACTTAAGTGCTGCCAACAGATTCCCAGGGGCCCAGGGCGGCCAGCTCTGGCAGAGCCTGGTGGCAAGTACCCCACCTGAGCAGGGCAAGACCGGGCAGGGCCCGGCAGGCCCCGGCCCCACCAAACCTCCGGGGCCAGATCTGCTGCTGATTGGCCAACCCGTGGAACCGAAACGGAAAATCCCCCACCCGTGGCCAACAACTGCCAAAACCACTTGAAAGAGGCAAAAGTCTCTCACGGGTTAGAGGCTTCAGATGTTGCAAAGGTCAGGATTCATTCGTACATGGTAGCTCAGAGGTCCCTGGAAAAGGAGGCAAGAGGCAGGACCAGGGCCCGGAGGCTGGACTGGAGAAGCTGGGCCTGGGATCCATGAGGGGCAGCGTTCTGCTGGAGGATGGTGAGGTGATGGGCTCACCCTGGCCTGAGATCCTGGGCAGGGAGCAGCTCTCACCCCACAGGCCTGGGCCAGCCGCCCAACGCTTCCCAGAGCTGCAGGGAACTTCCAGGGAACTGAGACCTCCAAGCCCAGAGAGAATGCCTCCAAAATTCCTTGGGATTTTTCTTCCCCAGTCAAAAGCCTATCTATTTATAGATGTGGAAATATGAGTGGAGAAAGGACTGGAAGGAAATACATGAAATGTTAACATGTTTTTCTTCTTCTCCTTATTCATATTGTTTTACAAAAAATAAACATGACTTTCAAGATAAGAAAAAAGATATTTTTAAAGTATAATTAATCTTGATATGTTATTCATGTTGTTAGAGAAAAGTGGAAAGTTGAACTTAACCATAGTGCTGTTAACCACGAACATTTGGCTGTCTTTTTTCTTTTCTTTTTTTATTTTTTCGAGACAGGGTCTCACTCTGTCACGCAGTCTGGAGTGCAGTGGTGCAGTCTTGGCTCGCTGCAACCTCCGCCTCCTAGGCTCAAATGATCCACCTGCCTTGGCCTCCCAAAGTGCTGGGATAACATGCGTGAGTGACTTTGCCTGGCCTCCTGTGTTTTCTTTTGCTGTTTCTCCTATGCAGACATTTGGGTGTAAGGTTGTTGTTCACGCTGTATTTTATTTTATTTTTGAGACAGGGTCTTGCTTTGTCACCCAGGCTGGAGTGCAGTGGCACAATCACCCTCAAGCAATCCTCCCACCTCAACCTCCTGAGAGCTGGGACTACAAGCACACGCCACTACACCCAGCTGACTTCTGTATGTGAGACGGTGTCTCCCTGTGTTGCCCAGGCTGATCTCGAACTCCTGGGTTCAAGCAATGCTCCAGCCTTGACCTCTCCAAGTGCTAGAATTTATAGGCATCAGCCACTGTGCCCAGCCTCATGCTATATTTTACATTATTACAAAACTTTAGATGTTATCAGAAGGGCATCATAACCATCTTTTAAAATATCTATCTAGGCCACGTGCGGTGACTCACACCTGTAATTCCAACACTTTGGGAGGCCAAGGTGGGTGGATCACTTGAGGTCAGGAATTTGAGACCAGCCTGGCCAACATGGTGAAACTCTGTCTCTACTAAAAATACAAAACTTAGCTGGTTGTAGTGACACATGCCTGTAATCCCAGCTACTCGGGAGGCTGAGGCATAAGAATCACTGGAACAAGGGAGGTGGAGGCTGCAGTGAGCTGAGATTGCAACACTGCACTCCAGCCTGGGCAACAGAGACTCTGTTTAAAAAGAAAAAAAAGAACTCTAGTATTTATTCAGTAGATAACACCATTACTCATTTAGCCATTCTCCCATTTGAAGGTATACCTATAGGTAGATAGTTTCCCGTTCTTTGCTATTATAAATAATACTGTTGTGAACATCTTTATGTGGAACATTCTTTCTTTTTTTTTTTTGAGATGGGGTCTCGCTCTGTTGCCCAGGCTGGAGTGCAGTGGTGTGATCTCAGCTCACTGCAACCTCCACCTCCTGAGTTCAAGCGATTCTCCTGCCTCAGTCTCCCAAGTAGCTGGGATTACAAGCACCTGCCGCCTCGCCCTGCTAATTTTTCTATTCTTAGTAGAAATGGGGTTTTGCCCTGTTGGCCAGGCTGGTCTTGAACTCCTTCCCTCAAGCGATCTGTCTGCCTCGGCCTCCCAAAGTGCTGGGATTACAGGCATGAGTCACTGTGCCCGGTCATTCTTTCGTCTTTTGAGATGATTAGATTCTCTTAAGTCAAATTCTCGTATTTCCAGATGTGGGATTACAGCATGAAAGGTTGTCACACACTAAGCAGGAGAGTGAACTTGAACCCAAGTTAGTCTAAGTCCAAAATCCCCATCTTTAATCCTGCCAAATGTTTTTGTTGGTGATGGTGGTAGTGGTGGGTTTTGTTGTTGTTTGTTTGTTTGTTTTTAAAACGGAATCTTGCTCTGTCGCCCAGGCTGGAGTGCAGTGGCCCAATCTCAGCTCACTGCAACCTCTGCCTCCCAGATTCAAGCAATTTTCTTGCCTCAGCCTCCCAAATAGCTGGAATTACAGGCGCCAGTCACCATGCTCACTTAATTTTGTATTTTTAGTAGAGACGGGGTTTCACCACGTTGGCCAGGCTGGTCTCAAACTCCTGTCCTTAGGTGATCCACCCGCCTCAACCTCCCAAAGTGCTGGGATTACAGGCGTGAGACACCGCGCCCAGCCCCAAATGTTATTATATTTAAAGAAAAATAGGAATGAGGCTTCACTGAAGACAGGTAGGGGGTGGGGTCTCTCCTGCCCCCAACGTCCCACCCACACACATGGCTTTCACCATCAACAATGGTATTGACCTGGAGCCTAGCCTGGCCCCGTTGGACAGGAAGGTGAAGTCGTGAGAGACTCCCCAGTATAGTTGAGAGTCAAGATCTGTGCAAATGAACAGCTTAGACCAGGCAGGAGAAACCCTGTGCATGGCTTCTCAAAGGAGGTGAGGCCTAAACCACGTCTTCAAAGATGCGCAGGGTTTTGACAAGCTGGGTGAGGGAAGGCATGGGCCAGGGCAGGGGACACGGTGTCCTGGGTTGGCAGCGAGGCCACATCCAGAGTAACCCGGAAGGCAGAAAGCAGTGAGACACAGGCTGAGGGTGGGTGGGGACAGCTCCAGAAGGGCACATGCTTAATGTGTCCCCTGTGCATCCCCGGGGACATGAGACAAGATTCCCTCCCCCTTTACTGTTCAGTGATTTCAAAGTTTCTTGACCTGTCGTTCAGCTCACCTCTTGGTTGCCCCGCAAGTCTCCGAGGTACCTCATCTTTCCCACACCCATTTCCCACCCCACGCTCCCTGCAGCTCCCTCAGCCACAGCCTCCTTCCCACGCCTTCTCCAGTTTCCACTTTCCTACGGTGACTCCGTCATCTGTCCCAACCCCAGGAAGGCCGCCATGCCCCAAGCGCAAACCCCAGGACCACTATGTGTCCTGGCTGGACCAGAGGGAACAGAACTTCCCCCTACACATGCACACTCACATTCGTACACACCACACACGCACACGCTCACACACACTCCTCCATCTTCACATGCTCACACTCACTCGCTCACATTCACACTCACTCCTCCAGTTGCTCAGAACAGCCATGCCCATACTGACCCACACAGAGGAGCGGAGAAGGAGACACTGTTGGTCAACCCGGAGCAGCTGGTTGGCAAAGGGCTGAGGGCCTGGCCACAGGGGTAGCCACTGCCCCACTTCTAGGGTGAGGGCCCCGGGCATCCACCTCTCCCTGCGGCTGCAGACCCTGCTGCAACTCTCGTCCCCTCCATGGGGGCAGGGTGGCTGCTTAGGAACGTAAACTGAGAAGAAAGACCCAGGTCCAAATCCCCGTTCCACCCTCCACCACCTTCTCCCAGACTGGATTCTGAACCTCGGTGTCCCCCTGTGCGGGTGTGGCGCCTCCATCACGGGAGTGCTGGACGACCACATGACCTAATACATGCTAAGGGTTGGACATGCTAAGCACTGCGCAGGTCACACAGATGGAAAACGCCTCACCACTGGAAGAGCTTCAGTAGCCTCATTATTGGAGACCCTCAGACGTCTCGCTTCAGCATCCAGAGGCCTGAACAAAGTCTCACGGAGTTGATTCTTGTTCCAGAGTCGTCCATACAACAATTCCATTTACTAAGAAAAGTGCCCTTAGGAAAATAGGTGTCACCCTAGCTCTCCACCCAACCCCATCACCACCAGGACAGCCTCCGGGGCCCCGGGAACCCAGGAACCTGCAGCTGCTGTCTGTACTCTGCAGACATAGAAGCCCAAACCCAGTGGCCGAGGAGGTTCTGCTCCGCTTCCTGCCAGTCACAGACACACCCAGACACTCATCCCCAAACTGGGGCAGCTTCCTGGGACCCCTCACCTCCCCCACCCCACCACCTACCAGCCTTGGTCGACTTCCTGCCGCCCGGGTCGTTTAATAACGTTTGTCGCCTGGTGGTAACTCTCTTGCTCTGGTTCTTTGATGGAGTGACTTTGGTGCTTTTCCCTCTTCCCATCAGCATCTCTCTCCCCAGGCCTCAGGGTCGTCTTTCCCACTAAGCCCACTCCCTTCAATCTAGGAGCAGAGCCAGCCCCACCCTCCCTGGCACCCCTGTCTGTACAGTGTCTTCCTAGGACCCCTCCTCCAATGGTCCCCTGGCCCCCACCAGGCCACCTACTCAGACAACACCAGTGCTCTGGGAATCCAGCTAACATCTCAGCCAAAGAGGGTCTTTTCCTGGAGTAGTCCCTTGGCAGGTAGAAAAGCAGAAAATTCCAGCAGAAGCTTCAGGATATCAGAAATGGACATGACCAGAGTGACTCAGGCACAGGAGCCACACCTATGCCCATCCTACAGGAGATCCAGATGGTGGTGTGATGTCTTTTTTTTTTTTTTTTTTTTTTGAGATAGAGTTTCGCTCTTGTTGCTCCAGGCTGGAGTACAGTGGCGCAGTCTCGGCTCACCACAACCTCTGCCTCCTGGGTTCAAGTAATTCTCCTGCCTCAGCCTCTCAAGTAGCTAGGATTACAGGCATATACCACCATGCCCAGCTAATTTTGTATTTTTAGTAGACATGGGATTTCTCC
>NW_012114588.1:408051-416376 GCF_000951035.1 Colobus angolensis palliatus
CAGGAGAGAAAAAAAAATGCAACTGGGGGAGGTAGCCACACACACCAGAGTCAGAAAGAACTGGAGGCCAGGTGTAGTGGCTCATGCCTGTAATCCCAGTACTTTGGGAGGCCAAGGCAGGTGGATCGCCTGAGGTCAGGAGTTCGAGACCAGCCTGGCCAATATGATGAAACTCCATCTCTACTAAAAATACAAAAATTAGCCAGGCATGGTGGTGCATGCCTGTAGTCCCAGCTACTCGGGAAACTGAGGCCGGAGAATCGCTTGAGCCTGGGAGGCAGAGGTTGCAGTGAGCTGAGATTGTGCCACTGCACTCCAGCCTGGTGACCGATGCTTCCAAAAAAAAAAGAACTGGAGTAAAACCTCAGCCTTGCTACTTATCGGTGTGACCTTGCAAATGTTACTCTACCTCCTGTGCCTAAGTTTTCTCATGTGTAAAAACACAGCTAATAACAGAACCTACCTATGGGGGCATTGTAAGAATCAAACACATTCATGTGTGGAACAGTTAACATTTACTGACCCTTGTGCCAGTAGCCATGCTAAGTGCTTTGCATATATTATTAACTCATTTAATCTGCATAGACGACCAATGGTGTAGTTATTATTTTACCCATTTTATAAAGGAAGAAAGTGAGGCACAGAGAGGTGAAGTCACTTGCCCCAAGGTGGCACAGCTTCTATGTGTCAGATTCCAAATTTGAACCTAGTCGGTCATATTTCAGGGCAGTGGCCCTGATGGCTACACTCAGCGGCAGATGCTTCATCTCACAGAGATGGCTGCAGTGGAGGGGGCCAGAGTGCAGCCTGCTGAAGGATGAACCTTTGGGCAGGGGTCCCTGTTGTTCAGGTCCAAATGCAGACTGAACAGTAGCCTTCATCATTAAGATCACTAGAGAGCTAAGGGGTGAGAGCGCACTCTGCCTGTTCTGCCTCCACCCCCAAGACACTCACCCTATTCCACACCCAGAGGAGGACATGGGGTGCTCCCTTCCAGAGCCTAGAGACCCTGGGATGGCTCCAGCCCCTTCTCCCAACATTCTCCCAGCGAAGAGCACCAGTACCCTTGCTCTGCTGTCCACTGGGCAGTTGTCCCGGGATCAGTGTTTTTGGTTGTTCCTCGTTTTGTCTTGCTTCCCTTTTAGAGTATCTCCTGAAATAAACGGCAGTGTTGCAAGGAGAAAAGGGAGCCCAGCCTCTCTGGAGCAGTTACGATGGGCAAACAATGAAATCCACGTGTGGTGTCTCACGGGGCCTTCACACCTTTGTGAAGTAAATATGATTGTCTTCATTCTGCAGATGAGGACACCAGGCCCAGAGAGGCTAAATGACTTGCTCCAAGTCACAGAGCAAGTCGGCAGCGCCTGGCTGCATCAAATGCTTGTCTACTGGAATCCAAAGCTGTTTATGGGATTTGGGGCTCTGCTGGGGCTTTTACACCCAACCCCTAAAGGTGAAGTTCTCTGTTCCGCCTTCATTCCTTCATATGCTGAGTGTTTTGCAGCAGCGGCTCGATGCCAGGCATTGGAGTAGAGACCATAGCAACCTGGCCTCCGTTTCATTCTGTTCGGCAGGGCTGGTGATCTTTCTAAATGGGCTATTTGTAGAGGTTTTCACCGCCCCAGTTTCTGGAAGGCCTGATCATCAGCCCAGGGGCTGCTCCTCGGGGATGGGAGTCAGGGGTTCAGCTTCTTCGTGGGAGAATCCAGCTCTGGGTGTTTCAGGAAATTTCTGACCTGCCAGGTTTCCTGATCAGTCAGAGCTGGGGAGTGGGGGCCGAGAGAAGAGGTTTCCCGTCAGCCCAGCTTTTGTCTCTCACATGAGCGCGAGACAGACAAACCACAACCACAGACTCGACCAGCTGTGGAAGCGTCGAACAGGAAACCCGGAACATCTGGTGCTCCACTTCCTCTGAGGGCTGTGCACGTCTGGGGCACCGGGTGTGCGTGTGCATGTCTGCCTGTGTGCACGACTGTTTTCTCTCCTGCCGTTGGTTAGTGGGACCTGGATGCAGACAGAGCTGGAAACCACAGGTCTTGTGGTGACAAGGAAGCCAGACACTGGCTCCCCAACCCTTACAGCACGGTGTCGCTCCTCAGACAGTAACCAGGGATCCGACCCAGTCTCGCAGGCCCTTGGCTAGCTTCAGGTCACCATGCATTTGAAGAAAGGGATTTCTTTTCCTTTCAGATTATGATGGTTTAGAGACATTGTTTGGAGGTGAGGTAGGAGGGCTCTGCTTACATATAACTTGGCCTCAGCATACAGACCCACAAAAAGCAGCCTCTGGACAAAAGCTGCTTTTGTTTGTTTTTTGCTTTTTGCTTTCCTCCCAGGTTCAAGCGATTCTCCTGCCTCAGCCTCTCAAGTAGCTAGGATTACAGGCATATACCACCATGCCCAGCTAATTTTGTATTTTTAGTAGACATGGGATTTCTCCATGTTGGTCAGGCTAGTCTCGAACTCCCGACCTCGGGTGATGCGCCCACCTCGGTCTCACAAAGTGCTGGGATTACAGGCGTGAGCCACCATGCCCAGCAGTGTGATATGTTGATGGTCCTGCCCTCCTCTCTTTGGGGCCAGGCAGGCATCTGAGAAGTTCACGTGGGCAGACTGGGCTGAGGCCCTGCCCTGGTCTGGCCCAGTGCTCTTGCCATACTGGGAGTGGTGCCTGCAGCCAAGGACATCACATACACCTGGCCGCCCCTGCAGAGCTGTGGGCTGGTCCCTAGGTGATGTGGTCCATGGCAATTGGGCTGCCCAGCTCGGTTCCCCAGCTGTCTCCCAAGGGCTGAGGGGAGGACAGTATGAAGGGAGCATCTGTATAGTTAGCGGGAAAACTCCACCCTGACCATGGTGCTCAAGTGCCCCTCCGCTGGCCACAGGCGTTTAAAACTCTGCCTGCTGAGTACACCTTACTTGGAACTTGTGGCACTGATTTTTTTTTTTTTTGAGATGGAGTCTCACTCCCGTCGTGCAGGCTGGAGCTCAGTGGTGGGATCTCAGCTCACTGCAACCTCCACCTTCCGGGTTCAAGTGATTCTCCTTCCTCAGCCTCCCAAGTAACTAGGAGTATAGGCATGTACCACCATACTTGGCTGATTTTGTATTTTTAGTAGAGACAGGGTTTTGTTATGTTGGCCAGGCTGTTCTTGAACTCCTGACCTCAGGTGATCCACCCGCCTCAACCTCCCAAAGTGCTAGGATTATAGGCGTGAGCCACCATGCCCGGCTGGCACCGATTATTATGAATTCAGTGCCACTGGGTGAGAAAGATAAATGCAGTTCTCTCTGCTTTACATGCTATACAAGCAGGAAAATCAGGTTCGGGGCCAGATGGACTTGAGTTTGAGGCTCAGCAATGCCGCTTCTGAGCTGTGTGGTCCTGGGCAAGTAACTTGACCTCCTTGCACCTCATCTGCCTCATCTGTATGATGGGATTACCAGAAAACTCACCTCTAGAATTGGGACTTACCTCTAGAATTACCTCTAGAGCTCCTTTGAGCTCGTGCTGGTAAAGCCAGGCATGGGGTGGATGCTCCAGTGGTCTTAGAGGAAAGCAGCAGCTGCTAATGTCAATATTTCACAACTCCATTGAGAACTAAGTTGGCAGGAGAAGATGCCATGTTGTCCCGGGCACCCAGGCATGCCCGTAAGCAATTCTGGGGGAGGGGAAAAGTAGGCCAGGAGCCTCCAACCCCTGCACCAGAAAAGGTAGGAACTGAGGACTCAGCCTGAGGTAGACTGCCCACTCCCCACTCTTTTTTTTCTTTTTTTTGAGACAGAGTCTCACTCTGTCACCCAGGTTGGAGTGCAGTTGTGCGGTCTCGACTCATTGCAACCTCCACCTCTTGGGTTCAAGCGATTCTCATGCCTTCCAAGTAGCTGAGACTATTCTCAGCCTTCCAAGTAGCTGAGACTACAGGCACGCACCACCACACTCGGCTAAGTTTTGCATTTTTTGTAGAGATAGGGTTTTGCCCATGGGGTTAGCCAGGCTGGTCTTGAACTCCTGACCTCAGGTGATCCACCCGCCTTGGCCTCCCAAAGTGCTGAGATTACAAGTGTGAGCCATCGGGCCTGGTCCTTTCCCCTTCTTTGTAACCTGCAGCCCACCCTCTCCTCAGACCCCAAAGATAGAAAGGGAGAATGGATTAATGTCAGGTTAGTTTCATCACCTTCTCAAAGCCAGGCTGCAGAAACTTTGCTGGGCTGCCCCTTTTGCACAGTTCAGTATTGTTGCTCTTCGAGGCTGACTTCATTGGATGAAGGATATCGGTAACTCTGGCTGGTTTCCAAGGCTTGCAGGGGGAGTGACACCCGGCCTCACCTTGGGAAGATTCTGCTTCTCCCACTCCCAGGGGAGGTACTGCCTTCCTTCTTCATCTGTTTCTTCTCTAAGAAGTCTCAGGTGGCAGGCCAGGCTGTGGTGGCTCACACCTGTAATCCCAACACTTCGGGAGGCCGAGGCGGGTGGATCATGAGTTCAGGAGACTGAGACCATCCTGGCTAACATGGTGAAACCCTGTCTCTGCTAAAACTACAAAAAGATTAGCCGGGCATTGTGGCAGGTGCCTATAGTCCTGGCTACTTGGGAGGCTGAGGCAAGAGAATGGCATGAACCTGGGAGGCAGAGGTTGCAGTGACATCGCACCACTGCACTCCAGCCTGGGCGACAGAGCGAGACTCCATCTCAAAAAAAAAAAAAAAAAAAAACTCCTAGGTGGTAAGTTCGTGAGTGGTTAAAAATCTCAGTATAGGTTGAAGCAGATACTGGTGGTTGATGTTGGCGGTACAACAGTTCTTCTATTTTCATTTTACTTTCCAACCTGGCCCTCTGTTTGGCAGAACTGATATAGAAAAATCCACACACTCCCCAAATTTTTTAAATATTTTTAACAGCTTTATTGATATAGAATTTACTTACAATAAGCTGCAGTAACGGAATGTGTACAACTCAGTGAAAGTTACCAGTTGTATATGCCTGGGAAACCACCGCAATCAAGATAAAGCCAGATCTATTAGATTGGCTTCCTTGAATGGGTGACCCATTTGTTTTATTCATGGTATTTTATTGGCAGGTGGCAGGAACTCAGCTCACACTACTTAGGCAAAGAAGAGGAGATACAGATTTGTGTAGTTGGAAAGTCCAGGGATATACCAGCTTCAGGTATGGCTGGCTTCAGGGGTTCAGCAGACGTCATGCCCTTTCTACCCCTCTCTCAACCAAATTATCTCCCTAGAGCTGGCAAGATGGCTGCTGGCAGCTCCCGACTAACATTCTATTTAGCGATGCCTAAGAAAAGGAGCAGTCTCCTCTGATGGCCCTGAGGAACTCCCATAGGGCAGCTTTGGGTCATGCGCCCAGCCCTGGATGGGGTAGAATCAGCACCGGGGATGCGCTTGTGAGAGCTGGGTGTGCTCATCTCTTCCTGAGTCCAAGGTCAGTGTGATGTCTCCGTGATGCTATGTTTGTAGCTTGAAGCTGGTAGTGGGGGAGTATTTACACCATGGAAACTGGCAAACGCTGCAAATCAAGGTTTTTCTCCCTGTCCCCTCTGCCTGCCCCAGCTGGCCATTAAACAGTTACGTACCCTACGGAGTCAGTCCTACCTAAATCTATGAAATAGGTTCTCCTGAGGAAAGAGCTGTTCTGTTAATAAAAGAGGAAACGGACCCTGATCAGACAGGAATAACCGAGGAACTTCACTCTGTTGTATTCAAAGCCACCTGCCGCAGACCTCAGGAAGGAGTCCTCCAGGGTAACATCCCACCCCAAACTCCCAACGGGACCAGACCAGGTTGAATCCACTGCAGAGATTGTTCAGCCAATATGGACCCTTCTAGAAGAAGGGCCCAGGCTTTGCTCCTCTCTGACAGTTCACCTCCCTCCAGCTACCCCCAACCCCAACTCCCAACCACTGCCAGTCACATTCTATGGAAAATTAAAGAACTTCCTAAGCCTGGCTGTTCTCTGCAAAGCCATTCCAGCAACCTAGACCCATGATTTTCAGCTTGTTCAGCTATTTTAAAACAACCCTCTCAAAGCAGCCCCAGAAATGGGGGCTGCGGCTTGATTTGAGGTTAAACAAATAAGTGCCATTTATCCACCAATGCTCTAGGAATGAAAGATTTCTTCAGGCAAATTCCCAAGCTGTGCGCTCCAGAAAAACTGCTGTCTCAAATTGCCGGGTGCCAACCCAGTGTTCTTCATTTCCAAAGATATTTGGGGAGTTTTCAGCCGTGCTCTGCACAGAGTGCTAGGACGGATGGCAGTGTGGGCGGCCAGGCATGCCGCCTCAGCCTCTGCTCAGCCTCACCCCGGGTCTTCTTGGCTGTGTCAGCCTCTCATGCCGGGACCCACAGAACCCTTGGAGTTCCCGGGGCATTTCTTGGCCTGCTGGGAAATGGCGCCTCTCCATCTTAGGGAGCCTGGACCAGACTGCTGGCTGTTTGAGTCAGATAGCTTTTCTTCCCATGTTTTGAGGGCAGGCAAGAACGAGAAAAAGTAAAAAAAAAAAAAAAACTACACTCCACCGGCCAAGAATGCTGAGCTTCTCTGGGATATAGGGAACAGGAGCCACTGCACACAGGAGTCTCCCATCCCTTTCTCTCTAGGAGAGGTCCGTTTTTGTGCCCAAACTGGAAATCGGAACCACCAGCTCTCACATCTCCCTACTCTTGGAAGTCTTCTGTGGCAGAAACAATAATGCTCACTACATGGGCCGTTGGCTCCCCTGCATTTCCCAGCTGTGCCATATGGCTAGCTTTGGCCAATGAAATTGAGCACAAGTGATACATGTCATTTCCAGGCTGAAGCAGTAAAAAGCTGGTGCGCCCTTCTCCAGGGTCTGTTTCCCAGCTGCCGCAGCCATGGAGGCCGTGTGTTCCAGATGGTGCTGCTACAGCTGATGGAACTTCTGTCAGCCTGGGTCCCTGAGTGAGTCTGTGGAAGAGAGCTGCAACTGCCTGCCAACCTGCTGGGACAGACAACATGAGCAAGAGGTAAGCTTTCGTTGGGCTCAGCCACTGAGACCCAGGGACTGTTTGTTACTGCACCGTTGCCTGGCACACCTGATTCAAGCTCCTGACACGCTCTGCAGACTTTGCCATGTTGTTCACTGGGAGGCACCAGCATGCATGAGATAGAAAACACTTCCTTCCACTCTGGCCAATAGGCATCACCCAAAATAGTGCTGATGAGTTTACATCCAGCCCCAAAGATTTAAGGAACTTCTCTCTGAGCTTGGGCCCACGCCTGTGCCTTCCTTTGTATTTCTCTACAGCACATGGTTGGCACTAGTATAAAAATGGCACTTTTCCACATGCCAAGGCATTTAACAGGCATGAAGCACATTTGCTGATGGTCTCCCCTGAGGTGGAGGAGATGGGTCTAATTCCCGTTTTAAAGCTAAGAGCATTGCAGCTTAGAAGGGTCACATTCAAGGTCACACAGCTAATTAAAGTACTTGAACCTAGGTCTGTGTCTCTTGCCCCAAAACCAGTATTTCTCAAAATGTAGTTCTGGCCAGGTACGGTGGCTCACATCTGTACTTCCAACACTTTGGGAGGCCAAGGCAGGCAGATCACTTGAGGCCAGAAGTTCGACACCAGCCTAGCCAACATGACGAAATCCCCATCTCTACTAAAAATACAAAAATCAGCCAGGCGTGGTAGTGCATACCTGTAGCCCCAGCTACTTAGGAGGCTGAGGCACAAGAGTCGCTTGAAACTGGGAGGCAGAGGTTGCAGTGAGCTGGAGATCACGCCACTGCACTCCAGCCTGGGTAACAGAATGAGACTCTGTCTCAAAAAAAAAAAAAAAAATGTAGTTCAGAGACCGAAAGCCAGGACCTGGGAATGTGCATTTTTTAAGTTTCTCAGGCCATAATTATGCTGAGTTTGAGAATCCTTGCCCCACATTGCCTCCTCCCATCTGGTCAGCTTTCTACAGTGAGAGGGGAGCAGTGGGATTTTAGGGGTGAACCAAAGGATTACCTCCCTAACCAAAGCAACAAATGAAAAATGTGTCCCCTGCCAGACTGCTCTTTGTGCCCAAAATTATCCCAAAAGACTCATTTCTTTGGGTTAAAATACAAACAGTCCTAGATCACTCGGGACCTTCTCATGAATGAACTCAGGTGATTTCCAGCCAGGAACAATGGCTTGTACGAAGTCACTCTGCAAGGTCAGCTTTTGCGGGGAAACATCAGTCAAGAGTCAAGACCTTGATTTGGAAAAAGGCAGATCCAGCTGGAGGTTGCAGGTGGTGAGATCCTGGACAGCAGGGAGACGCTGAGCATCAATGGGGTGGGGGCAGTATGG
>NW_012114588.1:418121-421291 GCF_000951035.1 Colobus angolensis palliatus
AAAAAAAAAGAATGGGTGCTTAATCAATGTCAGCAAATGAATACATAAAGGAATTCCAAGTTTTAGAACAGCGATACTTTATTTTTGTTTGTTGTTTGTTTGTTTTTGTTTCTTTTGAGCCAGAGTCTCACTGTCAATCAGGTAGGAGTCTAGTGGTGCGAATTCGGCTCACTACAACCTCCACCTCTAGGGTTCAAGCGATTCTCCTGCCTCAGCCTCCACAACAGCTGGGATTACAGGCGTGCACCACCACGCCAGGCTAATTTTTGTATTTTTAGTAGAGACGGCGTTTCACCATGTTGGCCAGGCTGGCCTCAAGTAAGCTGCCCAACTTGGCCTCCCAAAGTGCTGGGTAAAAGGTGTGAGCCACCACGCCCGGCCGATACTTCGTTTTTCTGGAGGTAATTTACTTAGCAAGGCTAGCTGTTTGGATCCTGGCTAAAAATGTGAAAGATAGAAAGAGTCACAAGCAGTCAACAAAAGTCACGGGTCCTAGCAGGTAAAAGTTCAAGTACTTGATTCAAAGCCGAAATTCTCAGGTCCTCAGTGGTAGCCTGGTTACCCTTACAAACACAAGGGCTAAAGAGCACGGTTAATGATCTTTCCAGGACACAAGATTTGGAAGCATCTGTTTCGAAGGGAGATGGCCTGCTAGAGGAAGCTGGTGGGCAACAGCAAATTGGGAATTGGACTAACACTTTCAGACTGGGATGCCACGAAGAACTCGCCAGCAGAGATAAGAGATGGGCAAGATGAAGAGAATGAACTGTGATTCTCGGATATCTGCCCGCAAGGTGGCTCGGAGAAAGCTAGCCGGAAACTGCAGCATCGCGGAGGATTTCTCTGGCTCAGGTTAAAGGGTTAAAGTGACAGCAGCGAGACGGTGCCGACCTCAAACCCAACTCCCGATAGCAAGCTTGAGGCCACCCGAGATGGCGCATGCGCAGTGTGCGAGGTCGTGCTCCTTTTCATACCTGCGGACCTGCGGAGTCTTCTTCCTGAGCAGGGCTTACGTCACGCAAGCGCCGCGGGTGTGTGACGTCATCTGTGAGCGCCACGCGCGGTCCCGAAACCCTGAGCACCTTCTGGCTAAGGCGTTGCTGTAGAGACCGTGCGCCGAGTCCCGCCCCCGAGGCGGGATTGGAGGAGAACTGGTCAGCTGACAAGGGTGACGTTTCGAAAGCGCGCGGTAGGCCGTGCTGGGACTCAGAGCCCGAAAACTGATTTGAGGGGCGTCTTGACCGAAGGTACTAAATATCACATGGCTCCATTAAAGTAAAAATGCAAACTGCCCTAATGGGATTTCATATAAGGCCAGAGGGCTGGGAAGACTTAAATGTATCACTTCAGTAGCTTAGGGGTGGGAAGAAGAGTTTGGACCAGACTAGCGCCGGGATAACGTGACCTTTTTGAGCCTTAATTTCTTCTCGAAGGGATCTTTCCCATCAGCATATAAACATGTGATTTCCCCGTTCCTGAGAACCCTGTCGTGGCTCCAGCTCCCATCCCATCCCCTCACTTTCTGAATATCGTAACTCCTTGGAAGAGTTTGTATATTCTTTGTCCAGCTCTCTCCTCCCACTTTGTTGAACTCCCTCCAGGCAAACTCAGTCTCTCCCTAGTCCTCCTCTTACCTGCTCTATCAGCAATTTTTGATACAGTTTATCACCCTCTCCTCCGCAAAACTTTCTTCACTTGGCTTTTGGCAGTGCACACACTTGTTTTTTTCCTCCATCCCAGCCCCACCTCCTCTGTTTCTGTTGCTAGCCTCTCCTCTTTTTCCTGCCCTCTAAATGTAGCAGTGCCCCAGCACTGGCTCCTTGGACTTCTCTTTCTTTTCACTTAATCCCTTGATGATTTCATCGGGTTTCATGGCTTTAAAGACTGTGTGCTGATGACTCCCATCCGTATAGCTCCAGCCTAGAAAAATCCTTCTGGCTTCTCGGGCTGTAAACTTTGAATTCTTCATCCCGTGTCAAATCTGTCAGCAGATCCTATTGGCTTTTCTTCTTTCCCCAGAATCCGGTCTCCACTGACACCATCTTAGACCAAGCCCCCATCTCTCACCTGGATTATTGTAATTGCCTAACTGGTCCCTCTTCTATCCCTACCCCGTCAGTCTATATTTACATAACAACCTCAGCAATTCTGTTAAAAGTATCATGTGGCTCCTCTGTGCAAAAACTACCAGAGTAAAAGCCAAAGCTTTACTATGGCTAGAAATGTTACACACGACCAGGCCTCTATTCTAGACCTTTCTTTTCTTGTCTCCCTTGCTCACTTAACACCAGCCACATTGGCCATTTTGCCAGGCTTGCTTCTGCCTCTGGGATCCTGAACTTGCCTTTACCTCTGCCGGGAACTTGTCCTCACTTATCCCCAGGGCGCTCTCCCTTACCTCCTCCAAGACTTGGCTCAAATGTTCCTCACTGAGAAAGGCCTTCACCAACCTCCTGGTTTTACATTGCAAATCAGACTCCCCCAAGCCCGCACTCCCATTCCCTTCCCTTTTGCTCCATTGCATTTAATTTAATAAACCTTCTAATAAGCCGTTTAATTTAGTTCTTTATCTTATTTGATGTCCCTCTCCGCATGAAGACAGGAATTTGTTTCATCATTGCTCCATCCCCAATTTTGAGACAGTGTGTGTGGCACATGATAGATGCTCAGTACAGGTCTGTGGGGAGAATGGGTGCATTGCAGAATCCAAGGGTTAAGGCATGGTTAGGAGCTGGAGCTTTAGAGGCTTGGGTTCCAGGCTCCCTTTACCACTTAGCTGCTTTGTGGGGTTTTTTGTTTGTTTGTTTGTTTGTTTGTTTGAGATAGAGTCTCGCTCTGTGGCCCAGGCTAGAGTGCAGTGGCCCCATCTCGGCTCACTGCAACCTCTGCCTCCCAGGTTCGAGTGATTCTCCTGCCTCAGCCTCCCAAGAGTAGCCTGGGACTACAGGCACCCACCACCACACCTGGCTAATTTTTGTATTTTTAGTAGAAACGGGGTTTTGCTATGTTAACCAGGCTGGCCTTGAACTCCTGACCTCAGGTGGTTCACCCACTTTGGCCTCTCAAAGTGCTGGGATTCTTTGGGAAACTGAGGCAAGTGGATCACCTGAGGTCAGGAGTTTGAGACCACCCTGGCCAATGTGGTGAAACCCCATCTCTACTAAAAATAC
>NW_012114588.1:422506-458563 GCF_000951035.1 Colobus angolensis palliatus
AGTTTCACCATGTTGGTCAGGCTGGTCTTGAACTCCTGACCTCAGGTGATCCACCCACCTCAGCCTCCCAAAGTGCTGGTATTACAGGTGTGAGCACCATGTCCGGCACAGTGTCCTAAGCACTTGTAAGAACATCAGTCAGACTGGATTAGGGCCCACTCCAGTGGCCTCATTTGAACGTAATTATTTTGTTAAAGGCCAAATACAGTCACTTTCTGAAGTCCTGGGGGTAGGGCTTCAACGTATGAGTGGTAGGGCACTCAGTTCAGCCCATGACATTATTTAAAATGCAAAGGATGCATAGAAAGGAGCCGTGGAGCAAGAGGAACCTTTCAGGGAAAGAAACGAATGTGCAGAAACCCTGTGGCTGTGGAAGGCCCATGTGGCTTGAACTCAGAGTAAGGGGTCTTGGTGGGAGTTACACTGGGAGTTGAGGGTGAGGAGCCAGCTAGAACCGTTGTTGGGAGTGATTGGAGTGATGTGGTAAGAATTCTGTAATGCAGCGTTCCCCAATCTTTTTGGCACCAGGGACCAGTTTCATAGAAAACAATTCTTCCACGGACCGGGTCCGGGGAGGTTGGTTTTGGAATGAAGCTGGTCCACCTCAGATCATCAGGCATTAGATTCTCATAAGGAGTGTGCAGCTTAGATCCTGGTATGCACAGTTCACAATAGGGTTCGTGCCCCTATGAGAATCTGAGGCTGTTGCTGATCTGACAGGAGGTGGAGCTCAGGTGATCATGCTTGCCTCCTGCTGGGAGGCCCAGTTCCTAACAGGCTATGGACTGCTTCTGGTCTGTGTGCTGGCGGTTTGGGACTGCTGCTCTAATGGAAAGGTTACTGTGGCCACAGATGGGTTGGAGGGAGGCCCCCTTAGCTCCAGAGCTACTGTGATGGTGACACACCGCATGGCGTCTCATAGTCGGGGCTCCGTAGAGGGTTACTGGTTAATATTTTTCATAATGGCCACCTGACACGGTTGATGGGAGGACTGAATGAAAAAGAGGCCAAAAAGGTCTTAATAAATAAGTGATAAGGAGAAACCAGGATAAGCATCCAAAAGTACCGAAGAGTCTGTATTTGGTGGCACTGGAGATAGTGTAGTTTAATCAGATGTGATCGCTACTTGTCCTGGAAGGTTTTAGATGCGACTCATGCAAAAGAGGAAAGAAGCGGCTGGAGCAGGGCGTCACTGACTATGTGTCGTCCTCCGGAAGCCCAAGTACAGTGGAAACGGTCTGAGAGAAGGAGCACTCATCTTTTCTTTCTTTTCTTCAGATTCAACTGAAAGCCCCCCTTAAGTTTACTGTCAGGGTGCTGATACACAGAGCTACTCCTAGAAGATTGAGGGTACAGGTAAGGAATGGGAGTTCGCCTCCTGCAGGCGCTCAGTAAGAGTACTGTTGGGCAGCGGGAAGGTTTCTCATTTCATTCTTGGAATTCAGGGTCCAGAAGTGGAACCTGATGTGAGCTCCTATCTCCTTTCAACTTGAGTGGTGATTCTACCTTTTATTCTTTTCTTTCGAGACAGAGTCTTGCTCGGTCAGCCAGGCTAGAGTGCAGTGGTGCAATTGCAGCTCACTGCAGCCTCCACCTCCTGGGCTCAAGTGATCCTCCCGCCTCAGCCTCCCTAGTGTTGGGACTACTGACATGCCACACCACCCCCAGCTAATTTTTTTATTCCTTGTAGAGATGTGGTCTCACTATCTTGCCTTGGCTGGTCTCGGCCTCCTGGGCTCAAGCAATCCTTCTGCCTGGGCCCCCCAAAGTGCTGGGATTACAGGCATGAGCCACTGTGCCTGGCTTTCTTTTGTTTTTTAAGAGCTAGGGTCTGTCGCTTAGGCTGGATGCAGTGGCTATTCAGAGGAGCAGTCATAGTTCACTGCAGCCTCGAACTCCTGGTCTCAAGTGATGCCCCCACCTTAACCTGTAGCTGGGACTACAGGCATGCATCACCACACACAGCTTATGACTGTACGTTTTGATAATTTAATGCAACAAAGACTGCTCTTTGTCTTGGAAGGAACCAAGACAAGCATTTTATCCCAATGGCTAAAAAACTCTGACTGTCCTCCTCCACACCCTTGGCAGAGGGCCATCTGCCAGTGATTGGGAATGCACTAGACAGCCCATCTTCGTTTTGGACAGAATTAATTGTTAGAATCTGCTTTGTAACACTAGGCCAAATATATCTCTTGTATGTCCTGGTCTGGCCTTCAGGAGCTGCACAGACTCAGTTCCTCTTTACAGCATTAAATATGTGACGATGGCCCTGGGCTCTAGGCCACCCTTACAAGGCCTCCGAGTCTTCTGTTCACAAATTGAACACCTTACCCCAACAAAAAAGGGTTTTTTTTGTTTTCTTAACGATGCTTTTATGAATATTCTTCTACATAAATCTCTTCATACTTGCCTTTGGATACATTTCTATAAATGAAACTTCTGAGACAAATGGCGCAGTTTATAGTTTGTGCTCTCTATTTCCAGATTAAGAATGGATGATTTTTGCTTGTACGCCCACCAGCAATTTACAAGAGAACCTGTTTCCCCCACCTTACCCGCCAACATGGGGAGTTTTCATTCTTTTAATCATTACCAATCTGATAAGGGGAAATGATTATTTCATGGTTGCCTTAATTTTCATTTCTTTGATTATGAGATTGGACATGTTTTCCAACCACATCCTATACTTTTGCAGTCAAGTTTTGGAGCTCAGTGCAGGACCTTACATGTATTCCTGTTAAATTTTATCTTGTTGGATTCAACCAATCATTCCTTCCTGTTGAGATAATTTTGGACCTGACTCTGCAGTCCCAGCGTGTTGGCCTTCCTTCCCAGTCTGGTGTTATTTGCACGGTTGATAAGCAGTTATCTTTGGACTTATCCAAGCTGTTGACAGAATGTTAATGAGTGTAGGGCCAAGGACAGAACTGCTTGGCATTCCACTAGAGAAAGCCTTGGGATGATACCGTCCCATCTGCTGTGACAGTTCGACCTCACCATGCCTGGGAGTCATGGCTGTGTTAGGAGCCTTCACCTGGGACACAGGGCCTGCGCACAGATTCCAGCCCTGGCCCTGATTAGTTGTGTGGCCTTGAGAAAGTGCTGTCGTCTCTCACTGAGATGTACTTTTGAGCTCTAGCAGCCTTTTTCTCACTATTCTGTCCATAAGAATTTCGTGAGAAATGGTCAGATTGTTGTCAAAAGTCATGGCACTGTCACAAAGTATTCACCCCATTTTCTAATTCAGTGGAAGCAACACAACGACAACCCTTCGTCATGGACACGGACCTCTGGGATCACCCTTCCTATGTGCTGCTCAACCATTTGTTTGATTTTCTGCCCCAGAATTTTGCCCATGATCAACATGAGGCTCAACAGCCTTCAGTTTATCCAATTAACACTTTTTTTTTTTTTTTTTAAATACAGGGTTTTGGCCTCCTCAGTTCTCCATGATTCCTCACAGCACCCTGAGACGTCAGAAGCGCTCAGCACTCCCTACCAGGGCTTGCTGGTTCTGTCGCCCCGGTTCAGTTTTCTTTCATATCAGGAAGGAGCAAGGTGGGAGGACCACCTCTCCTCTAGGCATGGACAGAGGGCCAGAGTTCACTCACAGCTGTGGCAGCATTGAAAGGAAACGGGGAAAATGCTTAGTTTGGCGGAAAAGGGGCTTTGTGAGACTGACACATGGCATCTGCCCAAGTCATGAGCTGAAGAAACAGCTTCCATGGCCCTGCCAGAGGGACCTCTGGTTATGCATCATTCTCTCCAGCCCTGAGCTTCATCAAGAAAATAAGTATCAGCAGTATCATCTCCAAATGAAATGATGGCACATTATGTCACCTTTCTTTCCTTCAACATCAAAATCAGACAAGACTATTCTAAGGAGGGAGCAGTAAACATTAACCCCATGTAACAGATAAAAGACTAAAAGAGAAATTAGATAACTGGTTTAAGTGACACAGGGAATCCATCATAACTGGTGACATGGCCTCTTATCATGCCTGGAATGTAGTTACTGATTTACACGTTGTAAATTTCTCAGTACACGATGTACAAGTGGCCACTCCGTACTGTCTGTTTATTCAGACTAATAGTAATCACGATAATATGCCAGGCACAGTGGCTCACACCTGTAATCCCAGCACTTTGGGAGGTGGAGGCAGGAGGATTGCTTGAGCCCAGGAGTTTGAGACCAACCTGGGCAACATGGCACGATCCGGTCTCTATATAAAATTTAAAAATTTAGCTGAGCATGGTGGCGCACTCCTGTGGTCCCAACTACAGGGGAGGCTGAGGCAGCAGGATCGCTTGAGTCTGGGAGGTCAAGGCTGCAGTGAGCTAGGTTCACACCACTGCACTCTAGCCTGGGTGACAGAGTGAGATCCTGGCTCAAAAAAAATAGATAGATAGATAGATAGATAGGAAATTTATGTAATATATATATAAAATAGTAATAATGATAATAAAGGCTGCTATGGTTTATTTATTTTTGTTTGTTTTTTTGAGACAGAGTCTAGCTCTGTCACCCAGTCTGGAATGCAGTGGTGCGATTTGGCTCACTGCAACCTCGCCTCTCAGGTTCAAGCAATTCTTCTGCCTCAGCCTCCCGAGTAGCTGGGATTACAGGCACGTGCCACCATGCCTGGCTAATTTTTGTATTTTTAGCAGAGATGGCATTTTACCATGCTGGCCAGGCTGGTCTCAAACTCCTGACCTCAAGTGATCTGCCTGCCTCAACCTCTCAAAGTGCTGGGATCATAGGTGTGAGCCACTGCGCCCGGCCAAGGCTGCTGTGGTTTGAATGTTGGCATCCACTCCACAACTCACGTTGAAGCCGATCCCCATGGCAGTGGTACTGAGAGGTGGGGCCTTTATAAAAGAGCCTGAGGGAGTGAGTTCAGACCCCTCGCCCTCCCGCTTTCTGCCACCTGAGGATACAGCAAGAAGGCCCTCGCCAGACACCAAATGCGGCACCTTCATCTTCGCCTCTCCCAGAGCTCTGAGAAATGAACTTCTATTGTTGATAAATAACCCAGTCTGTGGTATTTTGTTAGAGCAGCACAGATGGGCTAATACAAAGGCTGGTGATCCTTATCGAGCCCTTACCACGTTCTCAGTGCTTTGCAGAAATGAACTGTTTCCTCTCACATGCGCTTGAGGTAGGTGCTGGGTTCACTCCTTTTTTTATAGATGAGGAAATGGAGGCACAGGAGAGAGGCTAAGTAACCTGCCTTAGTTCACCCTCCTCCCATCCAAGGCCCGACCCTGCTTAGCTTCCAAGATGAGGCAAGATCTGGCCCATTCAGGGTTCAATGGCCACAGACAGGCCACCTCTCTTCTAAAGGATAGAGCTGGGGTTTGAACTCAGGCAGTCTGACTCTGTGGTTCAGGCTCCGAATGGTAATGTTCTGCTGCTTCTATAAATAAATGAGGATAAGAAATGAATAATTGGAAATGATTTCTCCCCCAAACTGTGAAACTGCATTGCAAACAGTGGTCTCAGCTACTAAGGAGTAACAAACAGCTCTTTCACCTCCTGGAAGAACTGTGTGCAAAGGAAGGAGTGAGGAGAGACGGGACACCCGGAGCCTGAAGAACCTGTGACTTGGATGCACAGCCTCTAAGTAATCCCAAGTGAACCGTGTGAACCTGCAGTCAGTGTCTGTGGCCACGAGGCAGAACACACAAACACCAGGCCTCAAGATTCTCACCAAGATCGTGTCATGAGACAGGACCTCGCCGCCCAGCCCCCGCCTCCCAATAACAGGATTACGAGGCTCAGTGCGGTTACTGCTGGCACAGCGAGCCACAGATGTAGCCAGGACTGGGCGCCAGTCGACGGATTCCCAATATTGTCTTCCAGTTGCTAGACTACGCTGCTTTCCAGTACATTATTTGGAATATAAAAACTAAAATGTAAGTAAAGCATTTTCATACAAATAATTTCAACCGCAACAAGGCAATGGGCTTCTGATTAAGTTGGCAAGAAGAGGCAATGAACTCATTCCGATTGACATATTTGGAGATTCTCTTGCCAAATCCAATTGGCAGCTTCATAATTATGGAAACGTCCATGTTATTTCCACTCAACCAGGGTTAGGGCTGCTGGTATCTGATTCAATGTTTACTTCATGAATGAGGTCAGTTCCCAGCACAGCTGGGGTTTCGGCAAAGGAGTCAGCAGACAGCATTCCCACTAGAATCTGACCGGCGTTTGTCACAACTTCCAGGGCAGCCTTCCCCCAGCTCCCCCAGGTCAGCTGCTCTCCCTAGCATTGTCTGGGGCCCGGCTCCTCTCCCTGTAGCAGCAGACCCACCCTTGACATGATGAGGTCACATCCAAGCTTCCCCTGGCACAGCGGTTCATTCTGCAACCTGCCCCCTTGGTATTGCAACACCTCGCTCCTGGAAGACCCCCGCACGCCATGAGCTGCATGCTGCCAGGAAACAGGGTAGGGTTTTAAGAAATATTTATCC
Source organism: Colobus angolensis palliatus (assembly GCF_000951035.1). Classification (NCBI taxonomy): domain Eukaryota; kingdom Metazoa; phylum Chordata; class Mammalia; order Primates; family Cercopithecidae; genus Colobus; species Colobus angolensis. Next base: position 428,987 of record NW_012114588.1, read on the forward strand.
CAGGATGGTTCCACGTGTGTGGTGTGAGAGTGACTCAGAGTGCCATGGAAGCCACCTCCAAAGGTAATGATGTCCCACAAGTCAGAGTGTCCTTTCGGCCAGCTCCCCACACTGATGAAAACAAAAACAAGTCACAAGTGCTCAGAACACTCCGGAAGAACATACATTCATGGAGTGGCCGTCTGTGAGTTCACGGAGTTCCTGGGGAGACTCGGGGCAGAAGGGAAGGGCGGCGCCGCACAACAATGCCGGGGGTCTAGCTCCCGCTGGCTCGAAGCAGCAAAGGGCTGGAGTGTCACTGACCTGTTTGTCCAAGGCCTGAGCTATTGCCATAGGATAGCGGCAGCAAGAAAGTCCACGGTCCAAGTCTGAAACAGTTGTCTCTGCCCTGGCAGCAGTTTCCCTGCCTGAGCGAGGTGAGCTAGGAGGAGGCTAAGCAATAGTGATTTGGTTTGGATCGCAAAACAATCGTGGCCATCATATGATGTGATTATTTTTGCCTAAGAAAATCTGAAAAGTGCCGTGGAGAAAAAGAATCTGGAGTGGGAGATGGTTTAGGCATTGGAGGCAAAGGCAGATTCAAGAAGAAACTTCCTCTGCCCCAATGTTGACAGCCAGACTGACGGCCACACCCCATGCTTTCCCAGCAGGAGAACAATGAGACCGAAGGCAATTGATGTGAACACAAGAATCAACAACATAGAGGAGACACAGTCCCAGGTGTAAAGAGGGGAGCTGTCTCCCTGTGGCCTCAACAGAAGGAGAGGGTTGTCAGCCTAGGATGCAGACTCACTGTCTCATCCTAAGGGTCGGTCCACCTGCCATAGGAGATTTCGGAACAACTGTCCTCACTTGAGGGTCGACATGCTGTACAGTCCGTGGGGCCCGCTGGACAGTCGCAGTCCCAGATCAGTTTCCAGAGAATCTGGAAAGCCAGATTCTCCTACTGGCTTTCCTCAGGAGCTCACACTACCTGTCTCAGCCCCAAGATGTTCCTTCTGTCTGCTCCTGTTCCTGACTCAAACACGGATTGTTTGCCATCAATTCTGTACCCTGTTTTATCAACATTGTTATTGTTATACCTTACAATGTTTATTTGCTTGTTTGTTTGTTTTTGAGACAGAGTCTGTCATCCAGGCTGGAGTGCAGTGGTGGGATCACAACTCACTGCAGCCTCCAGCTCCCAGGCTCAGGTGATCCTCACACCTCAGCCTCCCAAGTTAGCTGTAACTACAGGTGCGCACCACCACCCTCAGCTAATTTTTTTTGTATTTTTTGTAGAGATGGAGTTTTGCCATGTTGCCCAGGCTGGTCTCGAACTCCTGGGCTCAAGCGGTCTGACCTTCCTGGTCTCCCAAAGCGCTGGGCTCACAGGCATGAGACACCACACCCAACCTCATTTTATAATCTTTTAAAATTATTTTTTCCCTTGAATATTCTTTGGAAAGTTTTTGAAGATATGGCTCTGACTTAGCCTGTTTTGTGCTGCTGTAACAGAATGCCTGGGACTGGGTAATTCATAATGAACAAAAATTTATTTCTCACAGTTCTGAAGGCTGAGAAATCCAAGATCAAGGTGCCAGCATCTGGCGAGGGCCTATTTACTGCATCATCCCATGGCAGAAGGCGGACGGGCAGGAGTGGGTGGGAGAGAAAGACAGACCAAAGGGGGCTGAACTCGTTCCTTTATGAGGAACCCACTCCTGAAATAATGGCATTAATCCATCGTCCATTAAACACCTCTGAAAGGTCCTACCTCCCAACATCTCCATATTGGGGATCAAGTTTCCAGCACATGGATGTTGGGGGACACATTCAAACCATAGCAGGCACTAAACCAAGGTCTTTCCTTCCCCCTCTCTGGCCTCATGACCTGTGCTCTCTACCCACTGGGCACAGCTGCACTGGCCGACCTGCTGATGCCCATCGACACCAGACACACACCCACCTCAGGATCTTGGCACATGCCCTTCCCTCCAGCCGGAACACTTGCCAGGCCATCCCCACAGCTCCCTCCCTCCCTTTCTGTCTTGACTCACATGCCCCCTCCCCTAGATCTTGCATGCATGTTCTTCCACACGTGATTCCCCCAGCTTCTATCCCCATCTGAAATAGCACATGTTACTTGTTCCTTATCTGCCTCCCCCTCTAGAGTGCCAACTCTGCCTGGCAGGGATTTTTGACTCTCGCCTACTGCCACAGCCTGGTGCCAGCACGGTGCCAGCACAGTGCCAGGCATGTCCACCCTGCAGCATTTACTGAGTGCCCACTGCACACCAGGCAGTAGTCTTGGATGCTTTTGCAAATGTTTCTCCAGGGATTGAAGAACTAAAATTCTTTGAACTCAAAGGAACCGTTGTGTCTTCTGATTCCTCCAAGAGGTTTGAGGAGCTGGGCAGATGCAATGTCACTTTGCTGTCTCCCTCCACCCCGCTGCCCCTCTGACTTCATATATCAGCTTTCCCAACAGACGTGGGAAAGTGGGGTCATTCCCAGGAAAGGCAGAGCCTTCCATGACTTAGGAACCCAGGTGTTTGCTCCACTGGGGCCAATTGCTCCTGACTTTTTCTGAGCTCCTAGGAGGAAATGCATCTGAAATGCTGTCACCCTCCCCTGATCATTAACAGAGCTGTTGAACTGGCGGAGTTGTCAGCGAGGCAACCACAGGCAGGCAGGCAGCCATCGCACCGGCTTTGCAGAGAGGGCTGGAGAGCTGATGCCCACGCCACGGGAAAGGGCCAGCGCCTCAGCCAAGAGCCTGACTGGAAAGTGTGTGTAAGGGACACCTGGAGGAAGCAGGGGCCTCCAGCGCCTCCTCCACCAACTAGAACCCGTGGTGCTCACCCGCCCGCCCTGGGGGCTCACTACCCTCCCTGCCCAGAGATACAGCAGGGCTGGAGGCTCACTAGGCTTTGTGATCCCGACACTCACGAGGGTTCTCCCAACAAATTGGAACTTTTCTTTCGTCTCATTTGAAAAAGTCTTTTGTGAGCTAGCAAGTGACCCCAAAGTAACCTCTCTATTCCTGTTGGAAGGGAAAATATTTCCAGATCAGAGAGACTGCAGCGCCAAGCCTTGGCCTATATGAATACTTGATTATGCCTCCTGAACGCAGTCTCCTGAGCATGTGCCAGTCAGTTTCAGAAATGATCCCTGGCTGGGTGCGGGGGCTCACGCCTGTAATCCTAGCACTTTGGAAGGTCAAGACGGGAGGATCACTTATCTCAGGAGTTCGAGACCAGCCTGGGCAACATGGTGAGACTCTGTCTCTGCAAAAAAAAAAAAAAGTTTTTTTAATTAGCCAGTATGCTGGTGCATACCTGTAGTCCTAGCTACTTGGGACACTGAGGTGGGAGAATCACTTGAGGTGGGAGGATTGCTTGAGTCTGGGAGGTCAAGGCTGCAGTGAGCCATGATCACACCACTGCACTCCAGCCTGGGTGACAGTGAGGCCCTGTCTCAAAACAAACAAACAAACAAACCCCTTAAGCAAAGTAACTGTCAATCGAGAGGTTTATTATTTGCCCCATTGAGAATTTTAAGACTGAAGCTTCACATTTTCAAGGGTGTGATGTCATGAAATTCCCACGTATGACCACATTTTGAAAAACAGTCATTGTGTATGTTTTGGAAAGTGAGAGGGTTAGCCTATAATGTGGAAGATAAACTCCTGAAGTGGAAGTGTGAGATGCACAGGCAGAATGGGTCACCAAGCTATAGCATTTGCTACAGTGAACTCATGTGACTGCCCCAGAATTATCTGGAAGTTCAATGTTCATCTTCTGAAAAGAACTGGGACCTCGCTGTGCCAGCTGTTGTTGTTCTAAGTGCAATGTAAGCAGGTTTCTATTTAAAACCTTCACACCTGGCACTTGAGTAGTGCTTGTTTTCCAAAGGGCACCCTCTTTCCCTCGGATTTTTTCCACCTTCTCCTTTTCTGGTTTAGTCCGGTTTATCTCAGCCTGCTGGCATGAGGAGAAGGACAGTTATAAAAGCCATTTATAAAAGGAGGAGGGAAGTAGTGGTCTTTTTGTCTTTGCTGCTGAAACGGCTTGGGTAGATACAAGATGGCCTGAGAAACAATGCTGGGAGTGAGGAGCATGGACTGGCCAGGGCGACAGGAGGAAAGCAGGCTTCCCTGTCTTCATGGTACACAGAAGGCAAAGGCAGGTGCTCAAGGCCATGTACCTTCCTAGACAACTTGGGTGAGGCCGTTGGACACTCCACTGGGTCCCGGCATGCCCAATCAAAAACTCCAGATCTGAGCCAGGCATAATGGTGGTGCCTGTAGTCCCAGCTCCTCAGGAAGCTGAGGCAGGAGGATCACTTGAGCCCAGGAGTTTGAGGCCAGCTGGGCAACATAGCAAGATCCCGTCAAATTCCAGATCTGTCACCATCAGTTGTCTCTGGGGAGAGAGGGGCTCAAGAAAGGAAGGAGAATTTAGAAGTGGGGTAAAGAAAGGCTAGAAACGGGGAAATAGGGAACTGCACAGCAAAAACAATTTAAGGAAGAGACCAAGACTGAGACAGGGATGTCGGGAAACGAGCCCATGGTTTTGTTTTTTTTTTAATCCTCTACGTCCAAACACATCTTCATCACCTTAATTATAGACTGAGAAATGACAAGGCTGAAATAAGCAAGGACTGGGAATTTAAGATTGTAAAATGGGCTGGGCGTGGGGGCTTATGCCTGTAATCCCAGCACTTTGGGAGGCCGAGGCAGGTGGATCACCTGAGGTCGAGAGTTCGAGACCAGCCTGGCCAGTAAGGTGAAGCCCCTTCTCTACTAAAAATACAAAAATTAGCCAGGCGTGCGCCTATAATCCGAGCTACTTGGGAGGCTAAGGTATGAGAATCACTTGAACCCAGGAGACAGAGGTTGCAGTGAGCCGAGATTGCGCCACTGCACTCCAGCCTGGGTGGCATATTGAGACTCTGTCTCAAAAAAAAAAAAAAAAAAAAAAAAGTAAAACATCTCACTTCTGACCTTCAGAGGGTCCTCCCCTTCCTCTCCCTCTTTCTCCTCCCTCTCCCTTCTTCATCTTATCCCCCACCTCCTTCTTCTCCCCCTACCCCTCCTCCTTCCTTCACCCTGGGCACAACCCGTCTCGGAGGAGCAGGAACCGCTCTGAATGACACTGGCTGGGACAGAAGTGCCCTGGGGTCAGGCCCGAACAAGGCAGCAGTTGTGCACAGGAGCTTTTCAAGGAGGCTTTGCAGATACAAGGACGTTGGACAGAGAGGAACAGAAAAATTCCAGAGATTTTTCACGTGCAAGCGGATATTTCCTTTGAGAGTTTCTAGACTAAATAATACTCCTTGTGTCTAAGGGGACGGTGTATACTGCTGACCTGGCAATGTTCTCTGCCTGCAGGATGAGCACAGGCAGGCCTCGCGGCTGCCTGGAGGGAGCTGTAAGCAGAGGAAGGTGAAGTGGCCTGAAGAAATGTCTGCACTGGAGACAGTTGGGGCTGTGCGCCTCTGCCTGACGCAACATCTTTTCAGACATGGAGGAAGGATCTGTTGGCAGATCTTGGGACTCAAATGGGCTGGACTTCTAAGAAAAAATATGCCCAGGCCTCTCTATTCCACCAATTTTCATTCTTTCATACATACATACATATTTATTTATTTAAACAGACTTTATGTTTTAGGCAGTTTTAGTTCACAGCAAATTTGAGCAGAAAATGCAGAGGTCCCATAGACTTCCTTACCCAGCATGCCCAGAGCCTCCCGCTCTGTCAACACCCTGCAGCCGATTCATCTTACAGTCGATGAAACGATATTCACACATCATTATCGCCCAAAGTCCATCATCTACGTTACAGACTCTTGGTGTCGTACATTCTGTGGGTTTGGACAAATGTACAGTGACGTGTACCTGCCATTGCGATGTCATGCAGAATAATTTCAGCGCCTGATAATCCTCCGTGCTCCGCCTGCTAACCCCTCCCTCCCCCAAGCCCTGGTCCCCAAGGCTTTGCTTTTTCCAGAATGTCACATAGTTGGAATGGTATGGAACATAGCCTTTTCAGAGTGGCTGCTTTCACTTAATAATATGCATTTACGTTTCCTCCATGTTTTTTAACGGCTTGATAGCTCATTTCCACTGAATAATATTCCATGGTCCAGATGTAGCCATTTTCATAGATTTTTAAGAAGACAGACTCTTTCATGGGGTGACATAATTTGTTAATAACTAGTATTATAATTAAACTTACAATAAAAGAAATACATGGCTTAAATGAAACAACCATATGTCAATCCTCTGAATACTGAGGCTATTTTTATCCTTCTGGTTGCGTTAAGTAAACTGAAGCACAGGGCGACCCTGATTTACCCACAGCAGATAGGCCAGTGATGTGAGGGCCACAGGAAAAACAGAAGGGGCTGATGCGGTGGCTCAGGCCTGTAATCCCAGCACTGTGGGAGGCCGAGGCGGGCGGATCACTTAAGGTCAGGAGTTCAAGACCAGCCTGGCCAACATGGTGAAACCCCATCTCTACTAAAAATACAAAAATTAGCTGGGCGTGGTGGCATGCTCCTGTAGTCCCAGCTACTTAGGAGGCCGAGGCAAGAGAATCTATTGAACCTGGGAGGTGGTGGTTGCAGAGAGCCAAGGTCACATCACTGCACTCCAGCCTGGGTGGCAGAGTGAGACTCTGTCTCAAAAAAGAAACGAATGATAAATAAATAAATAAATAGAAATGTAAAAATAAAGGAAAGAAAAAAGCACTGAACTAGAAGGAAAGTGTACCTAGTCTACTTTCAGGGGATCCTTTGAGCTCTGAGAGAAATCTGACTCAAAAACCAATTTTAGACCAGAAATTCAACGTAATACTTGAATTCATACAATTCAGTAGTTGAGTTCATACAATTCTCTGTAGAAAAGGTCTACACATAACCAAATACAAATGAAGCTAAATTTCCATAAAAAACATTAAAGCGGCATATAATTTTTTATGAAGTGTTGCGGAGACTCCCCTGCCCAACTTCTGTCCTAATGGTTTGAGACACGTTTTCGTTTTCTTTTTTTTCTTTTCTTTTCTTTTTTTTTTTTTAAAGACAGTCTCACTCTGTCGCCCAGGCTGGAGTGTAGTGGCACAATTTCGGCTCACCACAACCTCTGCCTCCTGGATTCAAGCAATTATCATGCCTCAGACTCCCAAGCAGCTGGGATTACAAGCACGCACCACCACACCCAGCTAATTTTTAAAAATATTTTTAGTGGAGATGGGGTTTCACCATGTTGGTCAGGCTGGTCTTGAACTCCTGACCTCGGTTGATTCGCCCACCTCGGCCTCCCACAGTGCTGGGGTTGTAGGCGTGAGCCATCATGCCTGGCCGAGACACGTTTTCAAGCCTTGAGGTGCATCCCAGTACACCCAGCTCACTTTGTAATATCTGAATTTTCCTGAGTCAAGGTTTAAATTCCACTTCGATGATATGGACCACGGTAGTAAAAAGTGTGATGTTTGCGTGAATGTCTGTGTAGGGACTCTACTCGAATTAGGATGAGCCCATTGAGAATGGAGCCTGATTTCCTGTATTCAAAGTGTTATCTACACAGTGTCATTCATGTGAGTCCGTTAATAGTATTTGGTAATGAGGAGGAGGATGGGCAGGATGGGAAAGGCATTCCCGGGGAACAGCCAGCACCTTGGTTCATGTGAGCTGCCCAGTGATGCTGATGCTATAGGTTGACTAACATATCACTGTTCCCAACCCGCTTCTTGCTTGCTATCTCCACTCAGGAGGCTGGGAAAGCCGGATGCACCTGGCCCAGTTCTACCAAAGGACACATACGTGCATGCCTTCCAAAGGCCCTCTTGGAGAGGTCTTGCTTTTCTTCAATAAGAGATGGATAGGACTAGAAATGCCCCTTCCCCTTCTTCCTACCTTGACTCTGGGCGTAATTCCTAGAGCAGCAGCAGCCATTTATGACCATGAGGTAACCAGCAACTTTTGAAGCCACTAGTAGCCTACAATTACTGCAGCAATTGTAGGAGGCTGGAAATGCCTAGAATATCAATAAACCAAAGAAGACCAGCTATGCTATTAAAACTATCTCCTGGTCCTGCTACCTTCAGCAAATAGAAATGGAACAAGATGTTAAAAATGATTCTGTTTTGGCTGGGCACAGTGGCTTACACCTGTAATCCCAGCACTTCCGGAGGCCAAAGCAGGCGGATCACCCAAGGTCAGGAGTTCGAGACCAGTCTGGCAACAGGGCAAACCCTTGTCTCTACTAAAATACAAACATGAGCCAGGTGTGGTGGCACATGCCTGTAAACTCAGCTACTTGGGAGGCTGAGGCAGGAGAATTGCTTGAACCCAGGGAGCAGAGGTTGCAGTGAGCTGAGATCAAACCACTGCACTCCAGCCTGGGTGACAGAGCAAGACTCTGTCTCAAAAAATAAAAATAAAAAAGATACTGTTTCAATTCTGGCAAAACTCCCGAGGACGAAAACAAACCAGTAGGTGCCAACTCCTCCAACGTTCCAAAGTGAGGTGCTGAACCAGCTCACTGGGGCCTGCAAAGAGGCTTCTGGGAACTTGTGACCACCCCCAGGGCCGAAGGTGGCAAGGCCAAGAGAGGTTAGAATGAGAGACGAGTTTTTTTTTTTTTTTTTTTTTGAGATGGAGTTTCACTCATCGCCCAGGCTGCAGTGCAGTGACGTCTATTTCAGCTCACTGCAGCCTCCACTTCTGAGGTTTGAGTGATTCTCCCGCCTCAGTCTCCTGAGTAGCTGGGATCACAGGTGCCCGCCACCATGCCTAACTATTGTATTTTTAGTAGAGATGCGGTTTCACCATGTTGGCCAGGCTGGTCTCGAACTCCTGACCTCATGACAGGTGATCCACCCTTCTCAGCCTCCCAAAGTGCTTACCTTACAGGCGTGAGCCACTGCGCCCGGCCGAGAGATGACTTCTTTCGAGAGAGTGCTTGGATGCTGGGGCACGTTTCTCCCCCATCCCTACCCTGCGGGGGGCGCCTGGCAAGAAGGACTTCAAGGAGACCCTTCGGAGAGCTGTCAGAGGCACCCAAAAGCTTGGGGACCTGACAACTGGTGTCTGTCACCTGCCTAAGAAATCCTAAAGGCAAGAAACCCTGAAGTCAAAACAAAGAAAGGTGAGGCTGGGTGCGGTGACTCACACCTATAATCCCAGCACTTTGGGAGGCCCAGGTGGGAAGATCACTTGAACCCAAGAGTTCAAGACCAGCCTGGTCAACACAGCGAAACCTTGTCTCTACAAAAATACAAAAATTAGCCGGGTGTGGTGGTGCGTGCCTGCAATCTCAGCTACTAGGAAGGCTGAGGCATGGGGATCGCTTGAACCCAGGAGGCGGAGGTTGCAGTGAACCGAGATCGCGCCACTGCACTTCAGCCTGGGCAGCAGAGCAAGACTCCATCTCAAAAAAAAAAAATAGGACAAGGAAAAGTGGCTTCCCCGGGGAGAGTCTGACCTCTCGGGACAAAGGATGCACAAGTGTTTCCCATGGACCGGATGAGGACCCTGAGAAGGAACCGCCCGGGGGGGTCACCAGGAGAAAAGGCTGAGCCAGGGAACCCAGGCATCTGCTGAAGATGTCCTCACCCCTCAAGTGAGAACCCCCCAGCTCCCAGGAAGTCTCCAAAGAACCCTACAGCCCCTCACAGGAGAAAAATTTGCTTGAAATATTTACACAGCCAAAGGAAACAATGGTGGGGGTTGACAGGGGTGCCGCCCCCTCCTCCCACTTCACCCTCCAGGAGTCCAGGCAGCCCAGGGAGTGGGAGGGAGGCCAGCAGACAGGAAGGCTTGCTGGCTGGGAAGAACTTTAACTTCAAGGGATCCCTGTCACAAACAGAGCACTGTGGATTCGAAGTGACCGGAGGATTTTTCTTATCCAAGAGCTGCTGGAAGGTCACGTGGCTGTGAGAGATTTCATCTTAGGACTGGGGGCAAACCAGCCGCACCCCACCCAGCAATGTTAGTGTTGAACGTTCCCTGGAGAATTAAGAAAAGGTTTCCTTCTGCTGTAGCCGCAAACCTGCCTGTGTCACACGCCAGTTTCATAAACATGGCGTGTGACCCCCACGGGGTGGGGGGATCAGTTGTATTTTTAGATGAAACCTGAATATTTATCCGGTCTCTTCTCCCAAACGCTAACCTCCTTGGAAATCTGTGCAAGTTCTAGAGCAAAATACTATGTGGAATTTAGGTCTCCGGTTTATTAAATAAGAGGTAGCTTCAAGGAGCATAGAATTACATGGTTCCTTTTCAAATGTGCATGAAAAGCAACTCTTTTCACCTTTCATTTTCCATCCTGCAGGCATCCTGCTAGAATTGGGAAGATTGGCTCAGACTGAGTTCCAGGCTACGTCTCGGCTGGTGAGAGATGAGGTGGGTCTTTGCACCAGACAATCATGTTGAAAATCACCAGACCAAAAGCAACTGATGCTTATCTGTCTCTGTCGAATTCCCAGGAATCCTGCGGGAGGGGGGGGGTTCTGAGCCCACGTGGGAAGTACTGTCAGCCTGTGCCTGGGGGCATCAGAAGAGGGAGATTGGGCAATTTCTGCTCCTTCACACCCACCACCCTCATCTTGCTTGGGGCTCACTCTTTCCAAGTTCGCTTGGCCCTTTTGCCAAGGCAGGGGAGACCCAGCCAGGATATTTATAGTGTTGGTACATGACTGGGCAGCTAGTAGGAGCAGATGTTTTCTGATATGGGCAAAGGGAGCTATTTCTTCTGGGAGCTGGATGAAAATTAGCCAGAAAGGAAGCCACAGCCATAACTGATATTGCTGGCCTCTCAACACTGGGGAAGGTACCCCACATCCTTATATGAGCATGTTCCCCGACCTCGCTGCCTAGACAGCTCAATCCAGCAGATGTGTGCCAAGCACTGAGTGGGCACTGAGATAAATAAGACAAGGCCCACCTCTTACGATGGTGCAGGAAAACCACTTGTGTTGACCCATTCCATCCCTACAGGCCAAGACCCTGTGAGAGCCCGGTGACAGCCACATGGTGGCAGCTGCTGGGCCTGGGGACGGTGGTGGGGTGGCAAGAGGGAAGGAGTGGTCAAGGTGAGCCACATAGCCAGTGATGGCTCACCTGGCTTTGAAGGATGGGTGGGGGAGGTCCAGGTGAGAAGGGCAGAGGGAACAGAGGCTTTGCTGCCTACCTGATGCACTCTGGGGACATCAAGACGCATTAGATGGGGCCAGAAGGCAGGGGCTTTCCTGAGGATGTCAGAGGAGGAGGCTGAACAGGTGAGCTGGGGCCAGGCTGCAAAGGGTCACTTTCCACACTCACGAATGTGGACTTTGGTAGACCTCAGCTTTAGGCGGGAGGAGCTGGTAAAGGTTTCTAGGGAAGAAAGGGATTCTTATTTTAGGGAGGAAAGGGGTTCTTATTCTAGGGAGGAAAGGGATTCTTATTCTAGGAAGCAGTGAGAACTGGGGATCTGTGAGCAGGTTTCTCCCTGTGTCCCCATGCCCTGTGGCACTGTGCCTGGCATGATCATTGCTCCATAAGTGCTTGTAGAAGGAGCAGACCCACATGTGGCATCTCTGTTTCCAGACTGTCCATGAGATGAGACAGTCACTAAGATCACTAAGTGTGGCAGGCCTTCCTCAGGGCCCTGACCCCAAAACAGGTCCAAGCAGATTCCTGCATGCCTGACAGCAGCTGTAGGCATTATCTCCTTCCAGAGGGGTTCAAGTGCATCCAGACCCTGCAACAGGTCCAAGCCTCCCCAAGGCTTCTTCTCCTGGCTGCCACCTGCCCTGGAGCCCAGCCCCTGCCCTGTCCCCACTCTGATCCTGTCTGAGCCTATGCCTGCAGCTTCATCTCCCTGCCAGCCTCAACCCAAACTGGGTGTCGCCTCTTTCCTTCTATTTGAAAATTATGCGTATTGGCCAGGCACGGTAGCCCAAACCTGTAATCTCAGCTCTTTGGGAGGCTGAGGTGGGGGGATCACTTGAGGTCAGGAGTTCGAGACCAGCCTGGCCAACATGGCAAAACTCTGTCTCTACTAAAATACAAAAATTACCTAAGTGTGGTGGCGCATGCCTGTAATCCTAGCTACTTGGGAGACTGAGGCAGGAGACTCACTTGAACCCAGGAGGCGGAAGTTGCAGTGAGCCAGGATCAAGTCACTATACTCCAGCCTGGGTGACAGAGTGAGACTCCATCTCCAAAAAAAAAAAGAAAAGAAAAAGAAAATTAAGTGTATTAGCCCATTTTCACACCGCTGATAAAGATATACCTGAAACTGGGTAATTTATAAAGGAAAGAGATTTAATGGACTCACAGTTCCACGTGGCTGGGGAGGCCTCACAATCACGACAGAAGGCGAAAGGCGCATCTTACGTGGCGGCAGGCAAAAAGAAAGCTTGTGCAGGGGCACTCCCCTTTATAAAACCATCAGATCTCATAATATTCACTGTCAGGAGAACAGCTCAGGAAAGAGCCTCCCCAATAATTCAATTACCTCCTACCAGGTCCTTCCTACAACACGTGGGAATCATGGGAGCTACAAGATGAGGTTTGGGTGAGGATGCAGCCAGGTCACATCAGCAACTAATAATAACAATGACAACAAAAGACGTTTCTGTGCATTGCAGCCTTTGCTGAAGGTCTGAGGAGACAGTGACAGGGGATATTTACAAACACAAACAACTTAAAATGCAATATTCACCTTGTCCTGTTCTTAAACCTCCTCAAGCCGTTTCTGTCAACTGGATTCTGTCCCCACTCACAGGCTGCCTGTATTCCTTCTTTCTTCTCTCTCTTCCCAAACGCCTGTTCTCCCATTATGCAGAACAACTGAAGGAATTCTTGGTTTTGTTTTTGGTTTTTTGGTCTCTTCTTTTTCACCTACCCCTGAGGACCTCTCCTGTCACCCCTCAGCCGGGTAGTTTCTGAAACAAAGACATTTTGTTCCCCGAGAAGAACGCTGGTTCCACAGGTAGGAAGGTCATTTCTCCCACCCCAGGCATTCTGGAGCAGTGTGGTGGTGTGTGTACCGGGGCCTGTACGGAGCATCTTAGGGACCAAGAAAACTAAGTCCTATCACTGGGGCCCATGAATTTAATCACTCACTAAGCTGGGTGGTTACAAATATATATACGTACAAAGGCAAAGAAAGAGACCCATCTGTGCAGGCTGGAGCCTAGGGGACGGGAAAGAAGCTATTTCAATGACCTTACAAGGGAAGGGTGAACACTCCGAGGGCCGGGCGCTATGGCCCACACCTGTAATCCCAGCACTTTGGGAGGCCCAGGCAGGAAGATTGCTTGAGCCCAGGAGTTCAAGACCAGCCTAGGCGACACAGTGAGAGATCCCATCTCTACAAAAAATACAAAAATTAGCCAGGCGTGGTGGTACATGCCTGTAGTCCCAACTACTTGGAAGGCTGAGGCAGGAGGATCATTGAAGTCCAGGAGGTTCAGGCTGCAGTGAGCCATCATCCAGCCACTGCACTCCAGCCTGGGTCATAGAGTGAGATCCTGTCTCAAAACAAAACAAAACAAAACAAAAACACTCCTGGGCAATTTATCAGCTTTCAGAGAAGATGATGGAGGTAGTAGAAGAAAGGCTTTTGGCCAAGCTTCAGGGATAGGGAGGATAGGAGAGTACAATGACAAAATCAGGAAGATGGAAAGAGAAGCAGAAAGTAAATGGAGTTTAAATGCATTGAGAGGAGGAGACAGAGTTGGAGAGGCTCCCATGCAAGGTTGCGATTGTCTGTGAGCGCTGAACAAGCAGAGCCCAGCACAGCCAAGGACAGCGGAAGGAGCTCTGGACGGGTGGGTCTGGGCTGTACTTGGCAGACAGCAGTGTTTCCACCAGCAGAGCCCTCCAACCTTGGCCCTGAGTTGCTGTCAAGTTCTTGGTGGACCTTGTCTTTCTACAGGGATCAGGAACTTGCTGGAAGGCCCTGGTGTACTGGTGACCCTTAGGTATGTTCAATTAAGTGTAGCCTAACTCTGCCTCCTTGCATATTCTAAGTTCAGCCTAAAGGTTTCTCCGTGCATAGTAAACTGTCACTTCACTGAATGTGTAAACAGACTGCAACCTACTCTAGTGCCAATCACCAAGTTTTGGCCAATCAAAAGCAGTCAACTGTTCAAACCTGGCTCAAATAAGGTGAACACCCACCTGTAACCAATCCGACTGTTTCTGTACCTAATTCTGTTTTTTGTACATCACTTTCCTTTCTTTGTCCATAAATCGTCTCCCACCACATGGCTACACTGGAGTCTCTCTGAGCCTGCTCCGGTCTAGGGGCTGCCCGATTCGTGAATCGTTCTTTGCTCAGTTAACCTCTATTAAATGTAATTTGTCTAAGGTTTTTCTTTTAACAGGTGTTTGGTTCAAATTCTCTGTTTCTTCTTGGTGTACTTTGAAGGTTTCCAGGTAATCCAGATTATTCTTCCCACTCACTGGGTGTGTTCTTTGTCACGTAGCCGTTTGGCTTGGTCAGGGGTTCGTGGAGGAAGCCGGGAGGCAGACAGCTGGGTGCTGCTGAGCTAGAGGGAGCAGCCACGTGCACATGTGCACACACATATACACATGTGTGCACATTCACACACGCACACACGTGCATACACATGTGCACAAGTGTGCACACATGCACGTATGCACATTCATGCACACATACATACATATATGTGCACATACACATGCACACGCACACGCATACCCATATGTGCACATACACACATGCACATATGTTCACATACATGCACGTGCACACATCGGCACACACATGCGTACACATATGTGCACATACACACACACATGCACTCACACATACGTTCAAAAAAGCCACAGAGCAGTTTGGCGGCACCGGAGAGATGCACTAGAACAAGTGTACAGAGATATGGAAAGGTTGCTATTCATGTGAATTTTCAAAAAAGCAATGCCAAGTGCTACCAGAGGTGGACACAGCCCAGAGGTGGAGGAGAGAGGGTGCATGGGAGACAGGTCCCAGGTCTGCAGGGCACGCCGGGCCTGAGGACACATTCACAGATGTGCAGTGAGATGAGAAGGAACAGGACAGAGGTAGCAGGTTTCTCATCAAACTAAACGTAGTCCATCCAGTTAAAGGCCATCTGGTGGTCATCTATTCTGAAATTAAGTAATCCCATGGGAAGAGCTAAGCTCTCCTCGCTTTTATAAAATGAGCAGGGCAGCTTACAGAGAGTGCTGCAGGAGGAAGGCCTAGGATGAGGAATGAGTTGTTCTGCCTCCGACTCCATCTCCTCCCACAGCCCTCCCCCACTCCCACCGCCAAATGAAATCTCTGTTGTAAAAATGTCAAAGGACAAAAAGTTGCTTAAACCATGCCAAGGGGCATGGTGTGCACAGAGGCCAGTGCCATTCGGGGCAGTGGTGGCCAAAACACGGGTCCCCAGAGGACAAAGGGGCCAAGCTGAGCCTTAGACACCCTCAAGGATGCAAGCGCTGCTTTTGAGGTCCAGGGACCCAGGCTGTTCCAGGAGTGGCCTGGGAACTCCTGCAAGCAAACACCTAGCTTGTGAGGCCTCCCGGGCTGCCCTGCCCGACATCCATAGCTTCCTGGAGCGCATAGGTGGGAGAGCACAGCGGGCCCAGACCCCTGTCCCTGGTGGCATCATCTACAGGGAGAGGTGCAGTGAGACCGGTCACCTTCAGGAAATTTACAGAAGACACAGGCCCAAGAGCCAAGAATGGAGACTGCCCATGTGTGTGAACTCCCACACCTCCAGGCAGACGCTAGGAGAAGGGCAACCCCTGATTTGCATCCATGTGACTTTAACACACATGCGCTCACAGGTGCACTCATACCACACGCTCAGACACATGCATACACGCTCATAGGCACGTATATTTTGTGGCACAACCCCCTACCTCTTAGTCACCTGGTCAGGGAATCAAGCTCCCTACCTTTCTGCTGAGGCACGAGAATTGCTTGAACCCGGGAGGCAGAGGTTACAGTGAGCCGAGATCTCGCCACTGCACTCCAGCCTGGTCAACAGAGTGAGACTCCGTCTCAAAACAAAACAAAACAAAATTAAATTGGTTAACCTCCTCTGCTAATCTCTGCTGTTGTAGGAGTACAGTTTTTAAAAATTCCTTTACTGTTACTTTAATGGAGTTTAGAGGAAGGGTTAAGTATACGCATTCATGTGCCGTTTCAAACCAAAAACCCTAAACCTCTGGCCTTTTAAAATGGAATTCCAGGCCGGGCACAGTAGCTCATGCCTGTAATCCCAGCACTTTGGGAGGCCAAGGCAGGTGGATCACTTGAGGTCAGGAGTTTGAGACCAGCCTGGCCAACATGGTGAAACCCTGTCTCTGGCTTCACCACTCACCCCACAGGACTCCTGAGCTGGGCTCCCTCAAAAAAGTGCTCTGAGCAGCTTTCACTCATGAACCCCATGCACAGCGACAGCTAGGGCCGTGGAAATTCCGTGCCTGGGCCAACCTCGTCTCGTGCAGCGTGGAGGGGGCGCGTAGCCCAATGCTTGGGTTGGGAACCTCTGTCATTGTCTCCTTCACGGAGATGAACAGCTACTGAGAAAGAAAAAAAATGTCTTCACACAGTTTCCTGGAATAGTAGCTGCACCTGCAGTTAATAAGGTCTGTTTCAGTAGACCTTTTTTAGAGAAAGGAAAACTGTCACCAGCTCCATTTTGTCAGGTTCATTTCTGAGGAATCTCTTGACCACCACGGCTTCCAAGTGGGATCGATGCTGGACTTGCAAAAGGGGAAAATTATTTTTGACTCATAAACTGGAATGGAAGCCAAGGAAGAAACTCAGTTTGTGGTCTGCTGTTGCTAAATACAAACATTGATTATTTTATGGAAGAAGAACCATGGCCAGGTCAGCTGTTTTTCCCTCATAAAATCACTCAGTGACCCTGTAGGAAACTGCAGCGCCTAGGAGTCATTTGCAGAGTGGTGCAACTGTGAGAATCTTCCCTGGAAGGGCTACCCGACCCCTCTCCTGAGCCTCTGAAACTCGGAAGCGAGGCCAGGATGGTGATAAAGGAGGAGTGTGGCGCCCTCTGGCGAGAGTGAGACTGAGTCCCTCCCGGGAGCCCAGCCTGGGTGTCCCTCTGCAGTAAAGACCCCGCAGCACAGCCCAAGAGAGGCCAACGGGGCTTAGACCTCCTGGCCCCAGGTGCCGCCCCAGGAAAAGAGGCCATAATGCCATCTTACCCAGCCATCATTGCAGCAGCAGAACCTGTCTCCAGGTTAAGACTGAGCAGACATCAGGCAGCCTCCAAGTTGACCCAAGCATCTCTCATGTGGAATAAAAGTACTTGTCAAACATGATTATCCAGAATCTCAGGGAAAATAAAAAACGAGTTCTAAGGCTTGTGAAAGGGCATGGTCTCGAGACAGTCCAACACCAGGATTTTCCCTCCGGGTCTGGTGGAAATGTTTTGAAAGGCCAAAGAAGGGGGTTCCGTCCTTCCCGGGCCCCGACTCAAAGCCTAAAGGAAGTTGTAGGGAGTTCTGGACGTGACACTAATGCTTCAAGAAATCTCTCCAAGCTCAGACTTACATGCCTGATAGTTCCAGGTCTCAGGCTGAGATTTTCATCCAAGGCTGGGTGATTTGATTCCCATAAATCACATCTGTAGCTCCGTAGCATTGATAAGGGGTGCTCCAGGCATGAACCTGGAGCCACTGGGGATCCAGAAGGAATTCCTGTCTGCACCGTATGTGTGGTTCGGGGGGTTCCTTCCGAACTTTCTACAGTTTCCTGGAGGGATCAGGAACGGCCTCCATTGGAATTGGGCAAGAAGGACCTCCCTATTCCCTGGCACTCACACCTGGAAGTTGCTGGCCCACCTAGCCCCTGCAGAGGGTTTGAAGGTCCATGAGGCAGGTCTTGGAAGGCCCAGGGAGGAGCTGAGAAAGAAATTCAGGAAGATTCCATCATGACGTCATCAATCCCCCTGAAAATCTGCAGGTTGCATTTACTCCTTTGCTTCAGTGCACTACATTTTAGGGAGGTTTTTGTTTTGTTTTGTTTTGTTTTTCTTGAAGTACAAGAACACCAGTGATGAAACTTGAAAGCATCCTGTACCCCCGGTGGATCAGGAAAATAAGAGTTTTGGAGTCTTGGTGGGAGTGTTGGTGGGGGCGGTCTGCCCTCTGAACAGGGACATGGTGAGGGGGACTGCACTGAAGCTGTGTCCCCAACTCCTTCCTCCACCGATGCTTCAGTTCCTCATCTCCAAAATGCCTACAGCTCTCACCCTTCTCCACTTTTTTTAGTTTTTACTTCCGTGGCATATAATTTTTTATTGAGTAGTAATTCACATGCCCTACAATTCACCCTTTTATACACACGGTGCTTTAGGATGTTTACAGAGCTGTGCAACCATCAGGACAACCCATTTTTGAACATTTTTAGCCCTCCAAAAGAAACCCTACAACCGACCAGGCACGGTGGCTCATGCCTGTAATGTTAGCACTTTAGGAGGCCAAGGCAGGAGGATCACTTGAGCCCAGGAGTTCAAGACCAGCCTGGGCAACATGGTGAAACCCTGTCTCTACCGAGAAAAAAAAAAAAAAACCTACAAAAATTAGCCAGACATGGTGGCAGGTAGCTGTAGTCCCACCTACTGGAGAAGCTGAGGTGGGTGGATTGATTGAGCCGGGGAGGTCGAGGCTGCAGTAAGCCATGATTGCACCACTGCACTCCACCCTGGGCAACTAAGTGAGACCTTGTTGCAAAACAAAACAAAACAGAACCCCTACAACCTGTAACCATCATTCCCCAATCCCACCCCAACACTCACCAGCCCTAGGAAACCACTAATCTACTTTTGAACTCCTGACCTTAAGTGATCCACCCACCTCAGCCTCCCAAAGTGCTGGGATTACAGGTGTGAGCCACCGTCCCCGGCTTTTTTTGAGATGGAGCCTCACTCTGTCCCCCAGGCTAGTGTTGTGGCACAATCTTAGCTCACTGCAAACACTAATATACTTTCTATCTCTATGAATTTGCCTATTCTGGACTTCTTTTTTTTTTTAATGGAGACAGAGTCTCACTCTGTCTCTGAGGGCTGGAGTGCAGTGGCACTATCTAGACTCACTGCAGCCTCAACCTCCCAGGCTCAAGTGATCCTGTATGCGACACCATGCCCAGTTAATTGTCTTCATTTTTTATAAAGACAGGGTCTCAGTATATTGCCCAGGCTGATCTCAAACTCCTGGGCTCAAGGGATCCTCCCACCTTGGCCTCCCAAACTGCTGGGATTCCAGGCATGAGCCACCGAGCCCAGCCTGGACATTTTATAGAAATGGAATCAGAGAACATGATGTCTTTTGTGTCTGGCTTCTCTCAGCTGCCATAACGTTCTCCAGGCTCGTCCACACTGTAGCATGTGCCAGTGCTTCTTTCCTTTTCATGGCTGAATAATTTTCCACTTTATAGACATACCACATTTTAATTTTAATTACCCATTCATCAACTGATGGACGTTTGGGTTTTTTCCACTTTGTGACTTTTTTTTTTTTTTTTTGAGATGGACTCTCGCTCTGTTGCCCAGGCTGGAGAGCAGTGGTGTGAGCTCCACTCACTGCAACTTCTGCCTTCCAGGTTCAAGTGATTCTCCTGCCTCAGCCTCCAAGTAGCTGGAATTATAGGCGCCCGCCACCACACTTGGCTAATTTTTGTATTTTTAGTAGAGACAAGGTTTCGCCATATTGGCCAGGCTGGTCTCAAACTCCTCCCACCTTGGCCTCCTCCCAAAGTGCTGGGATTACAGGCGTGAAACATCACGCTCAGCCCACTTTTTGGCTATTATTACGAATAATACTGCTAAGAACATTTGTGTACATGTTTTTTTAAATTGCCTTTTGCTCTATTTTTCCTTACTATGTTTATAACCACAGAAATGATTTTGTTTAGGCATATGTTTTCAGTTCTCTTGGGTCTATACCTAGGAGTGAAATGGTAATTCTATGTTTAACCTATTGAGGAACTACCAGGCCGTTTTCTACCTCTATTCACCTTTTAGGAGTCCTAAGAATTAGTCAATCCTGTTTGACAAACAATACCAGTATAACTGGATCTTTCCAGAAAAAGCCTGAACAAGTCCTAGAGTTAAATTTCCATTTTAGGAGGGGGAGGTGGTTGACTGACTGCCCTGGTTAGTTTAAGGCAATAATAATTTTTAAAGTTATTGGGTCAAGCACAGTGGCTCACACCTGTAATCCCAGCACTTTGGGAGGCCAAGATGGGCAGATCCCTTGAGCTCAGGAGTTTGAGACCAGCCTGAGCAACATGGTGAAACCTTGTCCCTACCAAATATACAAAAACTTAGCCAGGCATGGTGGTTCACGTCTGTGGTTCCAGCTACTTGGGAGGCTGAGGTGGGAGGATCACCTGAGCCTGGGAGGTGGAGACCACAGTGAGACATGATTGTGCTTTGAAGGTACCAAAGAGGGGCTGAGAGAAAATAGCAAAGGTGGGGGCAGTGCTTTAGGTGGGGTAGCCAGGAAACCCCTCTCTGCAGAGGTGTATCTGTTTTCTCTTACTGTCAATTACCAGTAACCTCAAACCCAGCAGTTTCAAAGAACATCCGCTTCAGAGCTCAGCATTCTAGGGGTCAGAAGTCTGGGTAGGCTCAACTGGGTTCTGTGGTCAGGATCTCACATGGACAAGATCAAGGTGTCAGCTGGACTGGGCTCCCCTCTGGAGCCTTGGAGAAAGAATCCACTTCCA
The DNA here is from genome assembly GCF_000951035.1 of Colobus angolensis palliatus. Classification (NCBI taxonomy): domain Eukaryota; kingdom Metazoa; phylum Chordata; class Mammalia; order Primates; family Cercopithecidae; genus Colobus; species Colobus angolensis. Next base: position 449,718 of record NW_012114588.1, read on the forward strand.
AGCTCATTCCAGGTGCTCACAGAATCCAGCTTCCTGCAGTTGTCAGACCCAGGTCCCTGCCTCCTTGCTGGCCACCAACGAGGGTTGCCCTCAGCTACTCAGGAGCACTCTCCTTCCTCCATCCTCAAAGCAGCCGTGGCACCTCGGGTCCGTCTCTCGCTTTGAATTTCTCTGGCTTTCTCCTCTGCACCAGCCTAAAACTGCTCTCTGCTTCATAGTCTCGTGCCATTAGCTTTGGGCGGCAGGATGATCTCCATCTTCCAGTCTTAAGGTTAACCATGTCATAAGCCATAATGCAGCCCAGGAGTGACGGCACAGTCACAGGCTCTGGGATTAGGACATAAAATGGGTCGGGCGGGGAGAGCATGTTTAGAATCTTGCCAAGCACAAGTGTCCCTGAGACCTAGAGCAGGAGGAGGCAATGAGGGTGTGACCATGGGAAGAGAAACAGCCCAGACAGAGGGGCCAGCATCCTCCCTGGAGGAGGAAGAGGCTAGGTCTCTGTGAGGCAATGAAAGGCCCCCGGACTGCAGGACAGTGAGAAATGGGCAGTGTGGCCTGAGGTGGGTGAGTGGGCAGAGGAGACCCCCTCACCCATGGAGGCCCTGGGAGACAGCTGTGGACAGGGCAGAACCAGAAGAGTCCCAGGCCCAGGGCACTCGGCAGAGACCGCTCTCTAGAATTAGACCTCAAAATCCTGCTTTTTAAAAATAGCTTGATTGGCTGGGCATGGTGGCTTATGCCTGCAATCCCAGCACTTTGGGAGGCTAAAGCAGGCAGATCACTTGAGACCAGGAGTTCGAGACCAGCCTGGCCAGCGTAGTGAAACCCCATCTCTACTAAAATACAAAAATTAGCCGGGTGTGGTGGCGCACACCTGTAGTCCCAGCTACTCGGGAGGCTGAGGCAGGAGGATTGCTTGAACCTGGGAAGCAGAGGTTGCAGTGAGCCAAGATAATGCCACTGCACTCCAGCCTGGGCAACAGAGTGAGACTCCACTGCAAAAATTAAAAATAAATAAATAAATAAATAAATCTAGTTCGATTAAGTTATAATATATAATGAATAATTGACATGCAATAAACAGCACATATTTAAAGCGCACAGTTGATAACTCTTGACTTAGGTGTCCACCTGTGAAGACATGTCCACAATCAAGATAATGGAGACCTCCAGCACTCCCAAAAGTCACCTCAAGTCCCACTGTCATCCCTTCCTCCATCTCCCCTGCTCCTCCCTTTTGAGGAAACCAGGGTCTCCTTCCTCTTACGGTAGAGTAGTTTGCATTTTCTAGAGTTTGATGTAAATGCATCACACAGTATTGCCATGAGCAATGTCACCCTGAAATTCATACGTTGAAGTCCTAATCCCCAGTACCTCGGCATGTGACTGTATTTAAGGATAGTGTCTTTAAAAAGGTAATTCAGCTAAAATGAGGTCATCAGGGTGGGCCCCAACCCAATATGATTGATGTCCTTATAAGAAGAGAAAATTGGCCAGGTGCGGTGGCTCATGCCGGCAGTCTCAGCACTTTGGGAGCCCAGAAGTTCGAGACAAGCCTGGGCAACATAGTAAGACCCTGTATCTACAAAAATTACAAAAATTAGCCTGGTGTGGTGATGCGTGCCTGTAGTCTCAGCTACTTGGTGCGCTGAAGTGGGAGGATCACGTTGGAGCCCAGGAGGTCAAGGCTTCGGTGAGCAGTGTTTACATCACTGCACTCCAGCCTGGATGACAAAGTGAGAGCCTATCTCAAAAAAAAAAGGCAAAACATACTCGATCTATTAAAAAAAGGAGAAGGAGAAGAGGAAGAAGAAGAGGGAGAAGAAAAGAAGAAGAAGGAGAAGGAGAAGAAGAAGGAGAAGGAGGAGGAGGATCAGGAGGAGGAGGAGGATCAGGAGGAGGAGGAGAGGATTCGGAAGGAGGAGGAGAAGAGGAAGGAGGAGGAGGAGGAGAAGAAAAACAGGAGGAAACTGGAACACAGACATGTGGAGGGACAGTGATGTGAGGCCACCAGAAGGCCCATTTACATGCTGAAGACAGAGGCCTCGGAAAACCAAGCCTGCCGACACCTCTATCTCAGACTTCCAGCCCCTATAATTGTGAGAAAATAAACTTCTGTTGTTTACGCTACCCTGTCGGCAGTGCTTCCTTTTGGCAGCCCTAGCAAAAGAACACAGGTATATACTTCCTTCTGCCTGACTTCTTTCATTCAGCGTATTTTGAAATTCATCTGTGTTGTCATATGTATCCGTAACTCTTTTTTTCTTTGTTAATAGTCCAGTGTACAGATAAGCCACAAGTTGTTTATCCGTTCACCTGCTAATGGACATTCAACCTATTTCCAGTTTTTGCTTGTTACAAATAACACTGCTGTGTGCATCCGTGTACAAGTCTTCGTGTGCACATGTTTCCTTTTCTTTTAGGTAAGTACTCACGGTGAGGTAAGTACCCAGGAGTAAAATGCCTAGGTCATAAGGCAGGTGTGTGTTTAACTTTTTTTTTTTTTTTTTGAGACAGAGTTTTGCTCTTGTTGCCCAGGCTGGAGTGCAATGGCGTGATCTCGGCTCACCCCAACCTCCACTTCCTGGGTTCAAGTGATTCTCCTGCCTCACCCTCCCAAGTAGCTGGGACTGCAGGCACCCACCACCACGCCCGGCTAATTTTTTTTTGTATTTTTAGCAGAGACAGGGTTTCTCCATCTTGGTCAGGCTGGTCAAGAACTCCCAACCTCGGGTGATCTGCCCACCTCAGCCTCCCAAAGTGCTGGGAGCCACCGCGCCCGGCTATGTTTAACTTTTTTTAAAAACTGCTGAACTGTTCTTTTTTTTTTTTTTTTTTTAAAAAAAAAAAAAAAAAAAGAAAGCGGCAGCCCTTTATTGCAAATATGCACACACTCTTGGGTGAGGTTCCTCGGTCCTCAGGTATGGGGCCAGGGAAGTCACGCTGGCGCTCTTGGGTGAGGTTCTTTGGTCCACAAATGCAGAGGCCGAAGAAGTCACCGCTGAACTGTTCTTGAAAGTGGTTGTACTATTTTCCATTCCTGCCAGCAAAGAATGAGAGTTCCAGTTTCTCCACATCTTCACCAGTGCTTAGTATGGTCAGTCTTTTCCATTTTAGCCATTCCAATAGGTGTATAGCAGTATCACTTTGTGGCTTTAATTTGCATTTCTCTAATGACTAATGATTTTAGTACTTTCTCATACGCTAATTGGCCTTCCAATAAGCAAAATATAGGCTTATTAAATAAAGAAGCAGTTGTTTGTTCAAACATTTTGTCCATTTTTGTTTTTATTTTTTGAGACAGTGTCTCGCTCTGTCACGCAAACTGGAGTGCAGTGGCACCATCACAGCTCACTGCAGCCTCGACCTCCTGGCTCAAATGATCCTCCCAAGTAGCTGGGACTATAGGTATGTGCCACCACGCCCAGCTAATTTTTTGACATTTTGTAGATACAAGGTGTAGGTCACTATGTTACCCAGGCTGGTCTTGAACTTCTGGGCTCAAGTGATCCCTCAGCCTCCTAAAGTGCTGGGATTTCAGGTGTGAGTCACCATGCCCAACCTGTCCATTTTTTAAATGAGCTGTTTTCTTACCAACTTTTGAGAGTCCTTTATACATTTTGAATACAAATCCTTTATTAGATATATGACTTACAAATATTTTCTTGTCACTCTCTTCACACTGTCTTTAAAAAAACACAAAGTAGCCAGGCGCCGTGGCTCACGAGGTCAGGAGTTTGAGACTAGCCTGACCAATATGGTGAAACCTCGTCTCTACTAAAAACACAAAAATTAGCCAGACGTGGTGGCACGTGCCTATAATCCCAGCTACTCAGGAGGCTGAGGCAAGAGAATCGCTTGAACCCAGGAAGCGGAGGTTGCAGTGAGCCAAAATCGCACTGCACTCCAGCCTGGGCGACAGAGCAAGACTCTGTCTCAAAAAAAAAAAAAAAAGTTTTAACTTTTCATTAAGTCCAATTCTATTTGTTCTTTAATGGATCGTACTTTTGCTACTGTATCTAAGGAACCTTTGCCTAACTCAAGGTTACAAAGTTTTTTCCTATGTTTTCTTCCGGAAGTTTTGTGCTTTTAAGTCTTACATTTAGGCCTTACTTTGAATTAATATTTTTATATGGTACAGGGTGTGAATCAAGGCTCATTTTTTCACATATGGATATTCAGTTGTTCTAGCACATTTGTTGAAATGACCGTACTTTTCCCACTGAATTGCCTTTGTTTTTCATTTGTTGTCTGTTTTTGAGACAGTTTTGCTCTGTCGCCCAGGCTGGAGTGCAATGGCGCAATCTCGGCTCTACCGCCTCTGCCTCTTGGTTTTGAACGATTCTCCTGCCTCAGCCACCCAAGTGGCTGGAATTACAGGCACCCGAGTAGCTGGGATTACAGGCACGCCTGGCTAATTTTTGTATTATCCGTAGAGACGGGGTTTCTCCATGTTGGCCAGGGTGGTCTCAAACTCCTGACCTCAAGTCACCTGCCCACCTCAGCCTCCCAAAGTTTTGGAATTACAGGCGTGAGCCACTGTGCCTGGCCTCACTGAATTGCCTTTGAACCTTTGTTGAAAATTTGTGTTTTTTTTAATGTGGGTCTATTTCCGGGTTCTCTATTCTGTTCCGTTGATCTATTTGTCTTTACATCAGTACCATACTGCCTCGATTATCATGGCTATATAATAAGACCAGAAATCAGATGGTATAAGCCCTCCTACTTTGTTCTTTACCGAAGTTGTTTTGGCAATTCTATGTTCTGTGCATTTCCATTCGAATTTTGGAATCAATTTTGTCCATTTCTTTTTTTTTTTTTTTTGAAACAGAGTCTGGCTTTGTCACCTAGGCTGGAGTGCAGTGGCACGGTCTCAGCTCACTGCAACCTCTGCCTCCCAGGTTCAAGTGATTCTCCTGCCTCAGCCTCCCAACTAGCTGGGATTACAGGCATGCGCCACCATGCCTGGCTAATTTTTGTATTTTTAGTAGAGATGGGATTTCACCATATTGGCCAGGCTGGTCTCAAACTTTCGACCTCAGGTGATCCGCCCGCCTCAGCCTCCCAAAGTGCTGGGATTACAGGAGTGAGCCACCACACCCAGCTCAATTTTGTTCATTTCTACAGAAAATAATCTTGCTGGAATTGGGGTTACATATCTGTAGATCAACTTGGAGTGAAATTTTGGAGAGAATTAATATCCTAAAGGTATATTTTTGTTTTTGGGTTTTATGATTTTTTTTTTTTTTTGAGACGGTGTCTTGCTCTGTCACCCAGGCTGGAGTGCAATGGCATGATCTTGGCTCACTGCAACCTCCACCTCCCAGGTTCAAGTGATTCTCTTGGCTCAGCCTCCTGAGTGACTGGGATCACCGGCATGCGCCACCAGCCTGGCTAAATTTTTGTATTTTTAGTAGTGACGAGGTTTCGCCATGTTGACCAGGCTGGTCTCAAACTCCTGACCTCAGGTGATGCACCAGCCTCGGCCTCCCAAAATGCTGGGATTACAGGCATGAGCCATGGTATATTTTCAAGTCAAGATATAATTTATATACCATAAAATTCACCACTTTAAAATGTACAATTTAGGCTGGGCATGGTGGCTCATGCCTCCCAAAGTGCTGGGATCACAGGCGGGAGCCACCACAGCCGGCCTGATACCAGCTTTTAAAGCACGTGTATTTGTTCGTTTTCCTCACAGTACACCGCCTATTGCCTGGGAGTGTGGCTGGCTGGAGTTTAGACAGTCGCTGAACTCTAGAACTGACAGGAAACTTAGAAATGGTGCAGTGCAGAGGTTGCGAACCGGCTGCCCAGAGGCCAACTTGGCAATCAGATGTGTTTGTGCGGCCCATACAGGATGTCCTGAAGGCGTGAGCCAACGTTTCAGAATTTGGCAGCTTTCACAAACATTTTTTTAAAAATCAGCCATCTGGCAGCCCGGGCCCGCATCCCTTCTGGCGACAGTGGGCTGTGCAGGGTGGAGGAGCCTCTCCCGCAGGTCCCCTTGGTGCCTGCCACCCACACAGAGCCCCAACGCCCTAATATCTGCGCTCTCCCCTGCCTCCACCACCCCAAAAAATATGCCTTTTAGAGATAAACCCTGGGGAGGTTCCCTAATTTTCCTGGGACAAACCGTGCACGCTGACCCTGAAGCCTGTGCTTCTTCCCCCTCTGTGGATGTTCCCTCCCTCTACAGTGACCAACTCGGTCTGGTTTGCTTAGTCTCTGGGTTTGCGTACAGAAAGTCCTGCAGCCCTGGAACCCTCCCAGTCCCAGGCAAACCGGGATGTTTGGCCACACTACCGCTCACTTCCTACCCTTCTCCCACACCAAAAAATAAAATAAGATAAAACAAATTGTAATTTAGGCAGGGTGCGGTGGCTCACACCTGTAATCCCAGCACTTTGGGAGGCCGAGGTAGGCAGATCACTTGAAGCCAAGTGTTTAAGACCAGCTTGACCAATATGGCGAAACCCCGTTTCTACTAAAACTACAAAAGTTAGCCAGGTGTGGTGGCACCCCTGTAATCCCAGCTACTCAGGAGGCACAAGAATCACTTGAATGCAGGAGGCACAGTCTGTAGTGAGCCGAGATTGGGCAGCTGTACTCCAGTCTGGACAACAGAGCAAGACTCTGTCAAAAAAAAAAAAAAGTAATTTAATTAAAAATCAGAGTTTTGTTGAACTAAGATTTCATCTCCTCTCTGGCCTGCTTGCTGGGCTAGACATGGAAACTGCCAGCGCCACCATCTCTGATTTCTTCATGGTGGAAGAGGTGAGTTGTGCTGTCCTTCACCACAGTGACCTCCTGGGGCCCAGCGCCCGACGCTCTGCCTGTGATGGAGGACGCCTCGCATAGGATGGGCCCCAAGTCCCAGCCGACAGCAGCGCACAGGCGCCTTCCTGCCAGATGGAGCGCGAGCCTCTGTTTATGATTAGGTGGCAGACTGCACTCGGAACCCAGCAAGCCGATGATGAAAGCTGTTAAAAGAACATTGTTATATGACTTTTCATAGTTTCCCAAGTAAATATTACACTCACTGCTGCTTGAATTACTAATGCTTTGGAAGTGGAGGCCGAAATCCGTTCCCAAACAGACTCCCTTTATTTCCCTGTCACCTAGGCGCTCGGCATTGTTGTCGAATTGTTTTCCCGGGCTCGCCCGTCCTCACAGCTCAGTACATTCCCTCCGAGTGATCTCTTGGCACCTCCGAAGCCCGAGTTTGCACAGCCACCTCATTTCCCAGCTCCTCCACGCCAGCTCCCTCTGCAGCAGGCAGCTTGCCGCAGGCAGGTGACCCCAAGGTCCTCGGCTAGAACTGCAGGAAAGGGAGCAAATGAAAGGTAGCCACGGCTCTGCCGAGCCTCTCCAAAGAGACTGGCTTTGCACAGGCAACTTCAGGTGGAAGGAAAGGTCCCTTCTGGAAGTGTCACCTCTGGGCCCGCACTGCGGCACTTAACCTCTTCCTCAGGCTGCCCAGAGAGACAGCCGGAGAAAGTGCCTTGGACCCAAACAGCTCTTGGGTCCTCACTGTTTTTATTACTGCTTATAAAAGCTAGTAAACAGATGGTTTGGGTTAGAGAAAATATGCAGTCAGGGTTATTAAAAAGAAAAAAAGCAAGCAAGCAGAAGAATGAGGAGAGGAAAGGAAAAAGCAAGAAGGCTTGTATAACAGCGAGGACGCTGACAGCTCGCCAATCCAAACGCCCCTGGTCCTGTGTGTGTGTCTCTCCTGGGCTGGTGGTCTGTCCCAAAAGAAGCCCCCAAGAAGTCCAATCTCACGTGGAAAACGTACTCCCTCCTCTCACCAGCCCACTTCCTATATTCTGTCCCACACATACTGTGACACACTGGTAAGATGAGTTTGGTGGTACCTGGAGCCAGAGGAAGGGAATGAAGGTTGACCCCAGAAGAGGCTGTGGATGGCCACAGAGGTAGACAGGGAGGGAGGACAGGAAGCTTACAGGTCTCTCTGGAGGAAGAGGCACCACGGCTATGAATTTCCTGCGAGAACAGAGAGGGCAGCCAGGGCGTTGGGGGCTCGGTTATGTACCTGGCAGTGACCTTGGCTGAATGAGGCTGCTGGTTCACACCAGTCCTGGGAGACCACAGGACGGATGGCCCTGGGATTGAACCACAGGACTAAGATGCTTGAGCAAGGAGGGGGCAAAGATGCTCCCTCCACCCTCCAGAGACAGCCCCTTCCCTCGCCCCTAGCAGCCCCCAAGGAGAGAAACTGGGTACAAGACTCTGTGTAAGACATGGGGGAAAGAGAGAATCGGCAGGGACGTGGTCCTCGTCAACCTGTATTGTGGTCCTATCCAGCTACTGAGGGAACTTGTCCCACATCCGAGAGGAAGAAGCCACAAGAGGCCAAAAGAAGTCGTGTGTGACCCCTGAGCATCTAGAAGAAACTTAAGACAGCAAGGCCTGGGTGCTTGGGGCCTTGGGGCCAGGACCCCACAAGAGGTGGGCAGAGGTTTCTGTCTCTTTCACTTCAGCTAAAGCAACAAAGACAGAATCAGAATGAAGATGGGGACACCAAGGAGCCGGGAAGGAGCCCGCAGGGCAAATGGAACTGCAGTCCTTCCAGGTCAGTCATGGGCAGAGGGCTGGTCCAAGGCAGTGGCCTCCATGTGTGGCCCCCAGAACTACTCCTGGTCGGCTGATGGTTTGCTGCTAGTCTGCCACAGTGTAAGTATAGAAATCAAGAGTTAGTTGGCCGCGCGTGGTGGCTCATACCTATAATCCCAGCACTTTGGGAGGCCAAGGTGGGTGGATCACCTGAGGTCAGGAGTTCTAGACCAGCCTGGCCAACATGGTGAAACCCCATCTCTACT
>NW_012114588.1:459809-468351 GCF_000951035.1 Colobus angolensis palliatus
AGGGAGGGAGGGAGGGAGGGAGGAAGGAAGGGCAAGCAGGCCGGCCAGGTGCAGTGGCTCACGCCTGTAATACCAACACTTTGGGAGGCCAAAGCTGGCAAATCATCTGAGCTCAGGAGTTTGAGACCAGCCTGGGCAACATGGTGAAACCCCGTCTCTACTAAAAATACAAAAATTATCTGGGCCTGATGGTGCATGCCTGTAATCCCAGCTACTTGGGGGGCTGAGGCGGGAGAATGCCTTGAAACCGGGAGGTGGAGGTTGCAGTGAGCCAAGATCGTGCCACTGCACTCCATCCAATCTGGGCAACAAAGTGAGACTCCGTCTAGGAAAAAAAAAAAAAAATGGAGTGACTGGAGCCGGCCCTGCAGTAGAGGGATGCCCTGGCTGCAAAGACTATGGAGCTGCCCCCAGCATCCTGCCAGGAGAAATGAGGGCTTTGGGGGCCCTCAACCCGCCTCAGGCTTGTTAGTGATACGGTACTACTCTCCGTCCCCCAAACTGACAGCAGGCGGATACAAACCCCAGTTACAAGGTACAAGGGAAAATGATGCTGGGCCTTTTAAAATAATCCAGACCATGGCCTGTGGGCACAGGGAAAGTGCCTTCAGGCTGCGCACAGTGGCTTGCGCCTATAATCCCAGCACTTAGGGAGACTGAGGCAGGGAGACCACCTGAGGTCAGGAGTTTGAGACCAGCCTGGTCAACACAGTGAAACCCCATCTCTACTAAAAATACAAAAATTAGCTGGGTGTGGAGGCTGTCACCTGTAATCCCAGCTACCTGGGAGGCTGAGGCAGGAGAATCACTTGAACCCAGGAGGCAAAAGTTGCTGTGAGCGGAGATCGTGCCACTGCACTCCAGCCTGGGCAACTGAGCAAGACTCCAGCTCAAATAAATAAATAAATAAGAACGTGCTTTCTATTTCCTTTATTCTCTCCTCCCCGGCGCTGGAGGTGAGGAGACCAATTCAAGCCTAAAAATCCCACTGGCTTCAACCCAAAAGAGAACAGAGTGTATGATTCCATTTATATAAAGCACAGAAACAAGCAAAAGTAGCCAGTGAGGAGACGGGATGATCTCTGCAGCAAACCAACCCAACACCCACTCACCTACACAACAAACCTACGCATCCTGCACGTGTATCCCAGAACTTCAAAGTTAAAGAAGAAACAGAAAACAAACTGACCAGCAACCAGCGCCGTGAGAAGTTAGAATGGTACTGACTTTGGGGGTAGAGTGACCCCCAAACTGGGGAGTAAGGAGGACTCCTGGGGGCTGGCTGTGTGCCTACCCTTGATCTGGGCATGTTCCGTTTGCAAAAATTGCACAGTTGGTGAAAGGTGTACGCTTATGGTTTGTACACTTGTACATGGATATCAAACTTCAATAAGAAGTTCTTAAAACCTGTAGGCTCTAACCACACGCAAAAATAAAATATTAGCACCGAGGTCTTCTGAGACTCTTCTGCTGTGTTAAAAGCGCGCCGTCGTAGGGACCCCCAAAAAAGAGCAATGACCCTGCAAGAGAAGCCGGGATTCGATTTTTGGGTCACTGTTTTCCCAGGTGGTTGCGGGGCAGGGGGTGGTTGACTCATTTTCCCTGCTCCCCCCGCCCTGCCCTCATCCCCACCATGTGGGGCTGGATGGGGGCCAAAGGCCGGGAGATTTGGGCCGTTGCCTTGGTGATGCTTAAATATTGGCTTCAAGTTGTGATGGTAAAATAAATAAGCAAGAGGCTTGGGGAGCTCCAACCGGCCCTGCCCACTGTTCCCAGGTCGCCATTCAAAACCACAAAGGTACCTCAAGTACTGTGAAGCCTGGAACTCTCACCTGGGTGGACAGGGGACAGGTTAGGAGCAGGATGTCCTGGATGCTCAGGGATCCACGCTCGCTGCAGATGTCCGCTCTGAATAGACTCTGCTAAAATCCTAGCTCAGTTTTCTGGCAACGTAGCAGCCAGGAATGCAAATCCTGAGCATGGGGAAGTTTGCTCAACCTGCAAAGGTTGGATGGGCACAGAGGGAGTTCGAGAGCTACAATTCTGCTGTCAGGAGACGTGCTTGCCTTCAGAAGGCAAGGGCAAAGAAAACAGAGCTGTGTGTAGAGGCCCGGAGCCAGGCCACATCCAGCCCCTAACCTGCCCCCTGTCCCCTGTGCACCCCAGGTGAGAGTTTCAGGCTTCACAATATTTAAGTCACCTTCGTGGCTTTGAATGGGAATCTGGGAACAGCTGGCAGGACCGGTTGGAGCTCCCCAAGCCTCTTGCTTATTTATTTTACCATCACAACTTGAAGCCAACATGTAAGCATCACCAAGGCTTAAATGATGCCCCAGGCCCATCCTGGAACCAGGAAGCAGAGGAGCTGAGATTCCCAACGGAGCCCGAGAAGACGAGGACCCTGGTCCGGAAGTAGAGCAGAGCTTTGCCCAAGATAAACTCTCAGTTGTGGTCCTGCCTCTCTTGCCAAGATGCTATTTGACTTGGAGGTGTACAGCAAGTTCTTAGCTCCTCCGGGCCTCAGTTTCCCCATCTGCAAACCATTATTTTTATAGAGGAAGGCAGGAGAGAATGGGACTCCAGCCCTGAGAACACACACTCCCAGGCGTATCCCAGCGCTCCCTGGCCAGGCAGCTGTGGCAGATGTGCAGAACATCTTCCAGGGTTTACAACTCGGCTGCCCTCAGGGAAGTGGAAACTGTTGGCCTCACCCATTCCCAAAGCATCCAAATCATAAACCGCCACTAAAGTCTTGGCTCAGAAGGTCTGATTGTCCTGCTGTGTGTGCAGGGGAGGGGAGAACACACAATGCTGGGCAGGGGTGGGGTGGGGACAGCTCCCTCCGGGCCAAGTTGAAGCACTGGGCAGAGCTGGGAGGGGCCCTGAGTGTTTGACAACTAGCATGAGGTCACAGCCATCCTCCTCATGGGGTGTGATGTGTCAGCAGGCAGCAATTGGCCTGTGGGCCATGATTCACAGCTGCCAGCATCCCTATCGAAGGCCTCGGCCCTCGGCCCTGCAGCTGCCCTTCACAGCAGACTCCTTATTTTCCCTCCACCTCTGTCCTTCAAGGGCTCCAGCCTCAGCCGCCAGCCAGCAGGGCAGGGTGACACCCAGCAGCAGCAGGAGCTGGGGGCCCCTGGATACCCCGGGATGGTCCCCTCCAGAGCCACAGAGCACCTTTCTGCTGCTCTGAAAAGTGACAGAGCTATCCTGACAGTCCCTCTTCCCGTGTCCACACCGCCTACCTCCCACTCCTGCAGAAGGCAGCACAGGGATCCTAGTGGTTGTTTATTGAGCACCTACTATGTGCTGTGTGTCAAAGGCTTTAGGTGATAACTGTCCTTTGAGAGGGTGTGTTCATTTCCTGGGGCTGCCATTTCAAGTCGTCATAAACTGGGTGACTTAAAAGAGCAGAAATGAGTTCTTTTGCAGTTCAGGAGTCCGGAAGTCCAAAATCAAGATATCAGCAGGCCACAATCTCTCTGCTTATTTATTTTACCATCACAACTTGAAGCCAACATGTAAGCATCACCAAGGCTTAAATGATGCCCCAGGCCCATCCTGGAACCAGGAAGCAGAGGAGCTGAGATTCCCAACAGAGCCCGAGAAGACGAGGACCCTGGTCCTGAAGCCTTTAAGAAAGAATCCTTCCTGGCCTCTTCCAGCTTCCGGGAGCTCCAGGCGTTCCCCGGCTGGTGGCCGTATCACCCCATTGTCTGTCTCTGTCTTCCCACAGCCGTCTCCCCTCTGCGAATGTCTCCATGTCTCCTCTTTTTATAAGCACACCAGCCATTGGATATAGGGCCCACCCTACATCCAGGATGATGTCATATCAGGATCCTTAATTACCTCTGCAAAGGCCCTATTTCCAAATAAGGTTGCATTCTAAGGGTCTGGGTGGACATGAATCATGGAGGCCTGCCCACTTCGTACAGATGAGAAAACTGGGGATCAGTGATGTGAAGTGCTTTGCACAGCGTCCCTCAGCTGGGAAGTGGTAGAGTCAGGATTTGAACCCAGGCCACCTGGCCCAGGACCCACCACCCGTACTGTCTTTGCCAGAAGCCGACCTCTTTGAGAATTCCTGCCCTGCAACATCCAAGCAGCGGGGAAACAGGTGGGAAATCCTCGGCCTTCAAGAGCAAAACCCGGTCCTGGCCAGGAGCGGTGGCCCACGCCTGTAATCCCAGCACTTTGGGAGGCCAAGGTGGGAGGATCACTTGAGTCCAGGAGTGCAAGACCAGCCTGGGCAACATAGCAAGATCCCCATCTCTACAAAAAATCAAAAATTAGGCAGGTGTGGTGCTGCACACCTGTGGCCCCAGCTACTCGGGAAGCTGAGGTGAGAGAATCACTTGAGCCCAGGAGGTCAAGGCTGCAGTGAGCCGTGATTGTGCCACCTCACTCAGCTTAGTTGACAGAGTGAGACTTTGTCTAAAAAACAAACAAACAGGCCGGGCACAATGGCTCATGCCTGTAATCCCAGCACTTTGGGAGGCCAAGGTGGGTGGATCACAAGGTCAGGAGATCGAGACCATCCTGGCTAACTAGGTGAAACCCCGTCTCTACTATTAGCCGGGCAAGGTGGCAGGCGCCTGTAGTCCCAGCTACTCGGGAGGCTGAGGCAGGAGAATGACGTGAACCCGGGAGGTGGAGCTTGCAGTGAGCCGAGATCGTGCCACTGCACTGCAGCCTGGGCGACAGAGTGAGACTCCATCTAAAAACAACAACAACAACAACAACAAAAAATGTGGTTCCATACTCCAGTTATCCTCTAACTTCAATTTGTAGGAAAATCCCTGAAAGGAGCTTGCAGAATCAACTTGAGATTCTGACCCATGCAGCGGGTGGAAGTGGGTGCAGGCGGACTAGACCCCCAGGCCGGAGCTCAGCCTGTCTCCAGCTCAAAGAAGGAGCAGAGACTGGGCTCGGTGGCTCACGTCTGTAATCCCAGCACTTGGCAAGGCTGAGACGAGTGGATCACCTGAGGTCAGGAGGTCAAGACCAGCCTGACCAACATGGAGAAACCCCATCTCTACTAAAAATACAAAAATTAGCTGGGCGTGGTAGCGCACACCTATAATCCCAGCTACTGGGGAGGCTGAGGCAGGAGAACTGCTTGAACCCAGGAGGCGGAGGTTGCAGTGAGCTGAGATCGCACCACTGCACTCCCCTGGGTGACAGAGTGAGACTCTACCTAAAAAAAAAAAAAAAAAAAAATAGGAGCAGAGAGCACAATTCAGCCCAAGAGACGGGTCCCCATGTCCACGCCAGACAAGCGCAGTGCCAGCCTGCTAGAGACCAGCAGTCGTCATCCCACCACCGCCGGCTTGCGCTGAGCAACCCAAGGAAGCGGGTTTGGATGGAAACTCCGGTTCCTGAAGGAGCCAATGCAGGCTCGCTCTGGGAGAGCCCCGAGGCAGCTCTGGGCTCTGCCCAAACCCCAGCATGGAGAATTTGCTCAGAAAGTGAGCCAAACCCCTCTTTCCTCTTTACAATTCCAGTGTGCATGGCTCCTCCCCAAGCCCAGCCCTTTCTCATGGTGGCGTCACCAAGCATCCCCCGCGCCAAGCGATGATGGAAATTCGGTGCTCCAAGTCTTCCCAGCCCGCTGGAGCTGCAGCTTGGACCCTAAGTTGTGGCAGCACCCTCTCCTCCACCCACAGCCCAGAGGAACACAGGTGCAGCTGGCTAAAGGTCTGCCAGGAAAACCCGGTCACCAGCTCTCCTCTGAACAAGATGTCCCTGGCACCTCACTGGAGCTTGCTCGACCAGATCTCATGAAAATACAGGCCTCTGGAGAAGCCACAGACGCATGCCCACGGTCCCAGCAGTGGGCTACGGCCCTGCCAACCACCATGCCCGGAATTACCCTGTAGTAGCCTCTGGCTTAAAATCCACTGTGGGTCCCAAACCCTCTGAAGTTTAAAAAGGGAGAAAACGGGCAGAAAAGGAAGGAAAGGAGTCACCTCGTCTAGCAGCCCCTGTGGAGGTGGGGAGTGTCCCAGGACGTCTGGGGATGAGGGACAGGGACAACTGTCATTTTAAAATTTTTTTACTGAGATGATATTTGCATTACATAAAAATCACCATTTTTTTTTATTTTATTTATTTATTTATTTTTTTTTTTTTTTATTTTTTTGAGGTGGAGTCTCGCTTTGTCACCCAGGCTGCAGTTCAGTGGTGCAGTCTCGGCTCACTACAGCCTCTGCCTCCCAGGTTCAAGCAATTCTTCTAACTCAGCCCCCTAAGTAGCTGGGACCACAGGTGCCTGCCATCACGCCCAGATAATTTTTGTATATTTAGTAGAGAAGGGGTTTCACCATGTTGGCCAGGCTGGTCTGAAACTCCTGACCTCAAGGGATCCGCCCACCTCAGCCTCCCAAAGTTCTGGAATTACAGGCATGAGCCGCCGTGCCCGGCCAAAATTCACCATTTTTAAAGTGACCAGTTTGCCGGGCATGGTGCCTCATACCTGTAATTCCAGCACGTTGGGAGGCCAAGGCAGGAGGTGACTTGTGCCCAGGAATTCAGGACTAGCCTGCGCAACATAGTGAGACCCCACCTCTAAAAAAAAAAAAATTTTTTTTTAATTAGCTGGGCATGATGGCATGCACCTGTAGTCCCAGCTACTCGGGAGCCCAAGGCAGGAGGATTGCTTGAGCCTATGACCTAGGTTGAGGCTGCATTGAGCTGTGATCACACCACTGCACTCCAGCTTGGGCAACAGAGTGAGATCCTGTCTCAAATAAATAAATAAATGAAATTAAAGTGAACAATTTGGTGGCATTTAGTACAATCACAGTGTCATGCAACCTAATTCCAAAACATTTTTATCCCCCCAAAAGGAAACTCCCTACCCATGAAGCAGTCACTCCTCCTCCTCACGCCCCATCACTCCCGTCACCCACTATTCAGCATTCTGACTCTATGATTTATGCGTTCTGGATATTTCATACCAATGGAGTCAGACATCTGCACAGCTCCCTTCTCTTCTTGTCCTGACCTCCCTTCAGTCCCTGTGACTGCCTCACCCCCTGCTTTCATGGGCAGGCACATGGCCCAAGGTGTACAAATCAGAGTCATCATGATTAGTTTCTGAGGGAAGTTTGTGACTCAATCCTAGCCTGTGAGAACACTCTCAGGATATCTGCTGAATCTGCAGGACAGGAGGCTGGAGTCGCTGGCAGTCACCTTTGCTGCCACACATGGCACACCCACTTAAGAATGAGACCAACAAGGAGGAAAGCAGAGACAAAGGGGAGGCCCATTCCTGTCAATATCACCTGAGCTCCTGGATCCAGCTCTACCTGAAGGCAGAACTAGCCTTAGAGGTTGTTTACTTTTGAAAACCATTAATACCTTCTGTACTTAAGTTAGTTGGAACTAGTCTGTAATTTGCAACTAAAAGAGACCTGATTAATATTTGTGGCAAGCGGGACTCCACTTTCACTCTTCTGCCTTGGCACCTTCCCATTCCTTGTGGAATAAAATGCAACCTCCCTCTTAAGGGGTCCTCCCTCCCCTTTGAGGCTTTGTACCCCTGCCTCTCAGTTAACACACCAGCCCCACAATTTTTCTCACACACACACATGCATGACACACCCACACGCATGCACACATATGCACCCACAGACACACACACATACACACACATGCACCCACACACGTACACACATGTGTACACACACATGCTTCACACATATGCACACACATGCACATACACGTATACACACTTACACACGTGCATACACACATGCTACACACACATATGCACACACATGCACCCACAGACACACAGGTATACACACATATACACACCCGCATATACACATGCATACACACATGCTATACACACATGCACCCACAGACACACAGGTATACAAACATATACACACCCGCATATACACATGCACATACACGTATACACACTTACACACGTGCATACACACATGCTACACACACATATGCACACACATGCACCCACAGACACACACATATACACATGCATTTACACACAAGCATACCCACACGCTACACACACACATATGCACCCACAGGCATACACATGTATACACATGCACATACACACATTCATACACACACACTACACACACACATATGCACCTACAGACATACACACACATATACACATGCATATACACACATGCATACCTGCACACAACACTTCCTCCTGCCATAGCATCCTTGCTCTTGTCTCCTCTGCCCGGACACTCTCATCGCCCCCTCCCAGCCCCTAAACGCTTACTCATCCTTTCACACTCGATTCAGGCATGACCCATCCAAAAACGCTTCCCTGACTCAGCACCCTCTTCTCCTCCATCTGGAAGGCGGCCTCCCGGGTCCCCCACAACCCCATATGTGGTTCCTCGCAGCACTGGCCCTCACGTTCCTGTCAGTTATCTGTCTGTGTCTCCCGTCCGCCCCCAGCACAGCCACACTGGGATTTTTCAGAGCAAGGTATGTATCTGGCCATGGCTGCCCAGTACCATGCTTGGGCCATATTAAGACCTCAGTT
>NW_012114588.1:471226-472693 GCF_000951035.1 Colobus angolensis palliatus
TCAAACTCCTGACCTCAAATGATCCACCTGCCTCGGCCTCCCAACATGCTGGAATCACAGGCATGAACCACCGCACCCAGCCTCAGAAAGGAACATTTAATAGGTACTTAGGAACAGAAGCCATCATTTCAGGCGGCCACAAGGCAAGATGGTGGATCCCTACGCCATTCCCTCCCAGACCCAGGGCTTATACACCAATAGGGAAGCAATGTATAAGACAATTGTAGAGAAACGTAAGCATGCCAAATGAATCTGCCTAAGGGCAGGGCTTATGGTCTAGGTTGTTCTGGGACTGAGTATGGCAGCTCATACCTGTAATCCCAGCACTTTGGGAGGCTGAGGTGGGAAGATCTTTGGAAGCTGGGAGTTCAAGACCAACCTGGGCAATATAGTGAGACCCTGTCTCTGTTTATATTTTTAATATATTTTTTGAAAGGTGATTTTGACCTAAAGGCAGAATTTGCCGTAAGTACATGTTCTTACACAAGAGCAGTAGACAAAATAAAAATCTTAGAGGCATTCCTGGAACTGGTGTTAATCAGACGTCAACACAGCGGGTTAGTGTCCTAGACAGAGCTGCTTTGGCCTGCACGCAGGCACTGTTCTAAGTATGTTACAAACGCCAAGCTGCTTAATTCTCATAAAGACTTTACGAGGCAGGCACTATTATTACCACATTTTATAGATGCAAGGGCACAGAGAGGTTAAGCAGCCTGCCCGGGGTCACCCCATTGCTAAGTGGCAGAGTGACATTTGTACCCCAGCACTCTGGCTCCAGGCCCCTGCTGTTAGCCACTGACAAGGCTGCCTCTGCTGATGGAGGGGCTCTCCAGCTGAGCAAGGGTGGCCAAGCCTGAGCCAGCTGCCAGGCCACTCGGGGAGTGACACAGGCATATCTTGACACCAAGGAGCACAGAGGGAGCACTCTGGGAGCACCCTGCTCAGCCAAGCAACCTTGAGGTCAGAGGCCTGCCGAGCCAAGAGGCTCCAAGGGGAACTATGAACTCCCGGGCTGGACCACTCCATCTTTGCTCACAGCCCTCAAGGGAGAGCTCCAAGGACCATGTGAGTCTCTGCAGGGGAGCCATGGGAGGTGGCCTCCCCTCCCCAGACAACAAGGTTTGGTGCCTGCCCTTGAGTGAACGGTTTGTCCCTGAAGGAAAAACAAAACAATAAAATTCAGCTCAGGGTAAAGGATGTTCCCACTGCTACTCACCAGGGAGAGGGAGTGTGCTCATGAGAAGGACTCGCTTTTGTAGAAGCAGGTATGTGTTTTTCCTGGCCTGGAGCCCATTACAACCGTGTCATAAACGGCATGGCAGAGAGCGTGCTCTGCGCTGGCCCCATGAGGCCCACATTACCTCTCCCAGAGGGCTGGAGAGCGAGCAGCAACACAGGAGGTTCCGGCAGGTCCTGGCCTTAAGGGTCACCGGCTCCTTGTGACAGCTGACTCCACTCCTGGGAAGA
>NW_012114588.1:473488-476411 GCF_000951035.1 Colobus angolensis palliatus
GAGTAGCTGGGATTATAGGCATGCGCCACCACACCCAGCTAATTTTTGTATTTTTAGTAGAGATGGGGTTTTGCCATGTTGTCCAGCCTGGTATCAAACTCCTGACCTCAGGTGATCCGTCTGCCATGGAGTCCCGAAGTGCTGGGATTACAGGCAGGAGGCAATGCACCCGGCCATGAACTATTGTTCTTCTTTTGATTTATATTCCCAACCATTAAGAAAAGTACAAACTTGGCCTAGCGCAGTGGCTCACACCTGTAATCCCAGCACTTTGGGAGGCTGAGGCTAGAGGGCTGAGGCTTGAGCTTGAGCTCAAGAGTTCAAGACCAGCCTGGCCAACATGGCAAAACCCCGTCTCTACTAAAAACACAAAAATTTAGCCCAGCATGGTGGTGTACACCTGTAGTCCCAGCTACTCGGGAGGCTGAAGCAGGAGGATCACTTGAGCCCAGGAAGCAGATGTTGCAGTGAACCAAGATCACACCACTGCACTCCAGTCTGGCGACAGAGTGAGACCCTGTCTCAAAAAAAAACAAAAAGTAAAAACCGTCCTTTGCTGCAAGTTGTACAAAAACAGGCGGCAGGTGGGGTTTGGCCTGCAGGCTATAGTTTGCTGACCCCTGACACCTGATTTTGTGGCCACAGCCCCACGGAATTAAACCCAAATAGAAGGCTCCCAGTGCTCTGCCAGTCAGGGATCCCCTGCCCCTCTGCATGGACCCCTATCTAACGACTGCCGTTCTCAGTTTGCACCTCTCCTGTGGGTTATGGGGATCATGCTTGCCCCTCCCTTTCCAGCAGTCACTTGTTTTTTGAGACACAGTTCCAGCGTGTCAGGCTCTGGGAGCCCTCTCTGGATACCCTGTGGGGTTCTGATGCACCTCTCTTTACTGCCAAGCCCCAGCAACTAGCCCCTCAATGCACTTGTTGCCAAGTCTGATGGTGGCGGTTTGTTACTTGGCCTCCTCCGACGGCCCGGAAGCTACTGGAGGGCCAGGCATGGGTCTTCCAGCTCCCTCTCCCAGTGCTTGGAACATGGTATATGCTCTGTAAGTGCTCATTGGGATCCGCTGTCCAACCCACTCCCTTCTCCTCCTCTTCCTCCTCCCCCAAGTCTCTCAGCCTCTAAGATTGGCTGGTGCAGACCTCAAGCCTGGAGTCTTGTTTTCTCCACCCACCTTCACATCCTAAGTGAGCTCTCCCCGACTCAGGGCTCTAACGTCATCTACATGGTGACAACTCCCAAACATATATCTCCAGCCCCAACTTTTCCCATGAACCCCAGATTTGGAATGTGTTTAGCCACTCTTAAGGTTGGCTTCAACTACTAACGATGAATAGATAAAGGAGGCAATTGACCTGAAACTGGTAAACATGAGGGGGAGTCAGAAGCGTTGAGGCAGCATGACCCCATGGGACAGAGGAATTACAGAAGTCAAAGAAACTGTCCCAAAAGAAACCAGTCAAATGGGGCCGGGCAGGGTGGCTCATGCCTGTAATCCCAGCACACTGGGAGGCCGAGGTTGGTGGACCACCTGCAGTCAGGAGTTCAAAACCAGCCTGGCCAACATGGTGAAATCCCATCTCTACCAAAAGTACAAAAATTAGCTGGGCATGGTGGTGGGCGCCTGTAATCTCAGCTACTCAGGAGGCTGAGGCAGGAGAATCGCTTGAACCCAGGAGGCGGAGGTTGCAATGAGTTGAGATCGTACCACTGTACTCCAGCCTGGGCGACAGAGTGAGACTCCACCTCAAAAAAAAATAAATAAATAAAGAGAGAAAGAGAGAAAGAAAAGAAAGCGGTCAAATGTTTGCTCAGCTCAGACCAGAGACCAGAAGCCCACTGACTGTTTACCCCTAATATTCTAAGAGCATCCCACGTCATCTGTTTGCTCCTTCATCCTTCGCCCCCTGGCAGGATGAAGATGCCCTCTGGCTCTTCCACCCATCTGCTATTTGAGAGTCTCCTAGAAGGAGTAGAAAGCAGGCGTGCTGGTCCTCTTTGCTGAACTCTCCTCCCAGCCTGTGTTCCAGGGCCAGAGCCCTGTCCACAGACCAGAAGACCGAAGCTGCAAACCCACACAAACGTGTAAAAGAGGCAGAGAGCCTGAAGATGAAACGCCCAAGTTGGGGAGGAGATGGTCACTCCCGACAGAACAGATCCTGAGACTTGATCTTGTAAAACGTTGACTATATCAAGCAATGGAGTGTTTCCAGGGCCCTTGGGAGACCATTATTCTCCTCAACGGGTTTTTGGCCCAGAAATCGTCTTGAACCTCAGCCTATCACTTCCTTTTCATAATAGCACTTCATTCCTCCTCCTCACATCCTCCCAGACTCTCCCCAACTCCTCCTTCCATCTGGACCCTTAGCATCAGTCAGCATGAGGCCGCGTCTCCCCCAGGTCTGTGCCACAGCCAAGCTGTCATTTCATCTCTCCTCATAATTAGGCCCGACAGCCTCTCCATCACTTTTATTGCCTTTTCTTCTCAAAATTCCCTCCAAAGTCATCACTGAATTCCATACGGGAAGACTCAAAAGAAAGCGAAGGCCCCTGATAAGAAGCATCCTCTTATTTCCAGGGGTGCTTTTTGGTGTGAGTACTTCTCATCAGCCTGATTACAGACACGGCTGCGGCCAGATGGAGAATGTTTGCAATACTCAAGGGTTTCTGTTCTGTCTGAGCCTGAATCCAGCCTGGGTTTTCTCCCCTGTTTCTGGCCCGCGTTTGTGCCCTCTCCGGATCCTCTTTGTCAAGCCATAAGAGGAGACTGCTCCCTGTTATGTCTCTGTTCCTCCCCACAGAACATTCCATCCGAGAGCAGAGCCAGGAGCCCAGTGGGGAATCTTGGAGCCCCGAGTCCATTCCCACCAGCTCCTCCTGTCACTCCAGCATCCTAGGCCTCCTGTAAATGTCAGTGGA
>NW_012114588.1:477444-480952 GCF_000951035.1 Colobus angolensis palliatus
TTTTTTGGAGATGGTGTCTAACTCTGTTGCCCAGGCTGGAGTGTGGAGTGCAGTGGTGCAATCTTGGCTCACTGCAACCTCTGCGTCCCGGGTTCAAGCGATTCTCCTGCCTCAGCCTCCCGAGTAGCTGGAACTACAGGTGCGCACCACTGCCCCCGGCTAATACTTTTTGTATTTTTTTTAGAGACAGGGTTTCACCATGTTGACTAGGCTGGTCTCAAACTCCTGACCTCGTGATCTGCCTGCCTTGGCCTCCCAAAGAGCTGGGATTACAGGCATGAGACACTGCACCTGGCCCTACCATTTTTAAGTGACACCAATATTGCTGGCCTGAGCAAAAGGAAGAATGGGGCTGCTAGGAACAAGGATAGGGAAGTCTGGGAGAAGCAAGTTTCCACCAGGCAAACGGAAGTGGCTTTGCAGAAGTTAAGTATGAGCTTCTCAGTGAGCCTCCCGTGGAGAGGCTGAGGAGGCAGCTGGGCATGGAGTCTGCAGTAAGGGGACACTTGGGGCTGGACTGATGGCTGGGTGTTACTTACAGCCTGAGAACTGCTGATAGCACCTGGGGGTGAGCTGACCAGCAGAGAAGCAATCTAAGGACATGTAAGCGTCAGCAAGCTGGCAGCAGACTGAGAAGGGGCAGTCAGGGAGGCAGGAGGAGGATCCAGAGTGCTGTGGTCCAGAAGCCAGGAAGGACGTGCAGAAGAAGAGGAAGGCCAGGTGCAGAGGCTCACACCTGTAATCCCAGCACTTTGGGAGGCCGAGGCCGGCAGATCACAAGATCAGGAGTTCGAGACCAGCCTGGCCAACATGGTGAAACCCCATCTCTACTAAAAATACTAAAATTAGTTGGGTGTGGTGACTCGTGCCTGTAATCCCAGCTACTCGGGAGGCTGAGGCAGGAGAATCGCTTGAGCCTAGGAGGTGGAGGTTGCAGTGAGCCGAGATTGTACCACTGCACTCCAGCCTGGGCAACAAGAGCAAAACCCTATCTCAATAAAAGAAGGAAGAGGAGGAGGAGAAGCAGGAGGAGGAAAAGGAGGAGGAGGAGGAGAAGGAGAAGGAGAAGGAGAAGGAGAAGGAGAAGGAGAAGGAGAAGGAATTTGTTTGCTAGTCGAGTAAGACCAGGGCTGAGACAAGGTCACCAGCGAGCTTGACAAGGCTGATTTCAGGGGAGCAGTGAGGGCAAGT
Source organism: Colobus angolensis palliatus (assembly GCF_000951035.1). Lineage (NCBI taxonomy): Eukaryota > Metazoa > Chordata > Mammalia > Primates > Cercopithecidae > Colobus > Colobus angolensis. Next base: position 478,636 of record NW_012114588.1, read on the forward strand.
GGCTACCCAGAGGAGGTTTCAAGGCCTGCCCCTCACCACGGTTCTAGAAGGAATCCTTAGACATCCTGCCCACCTCCCTGGCCAAAAGGCAGCTCCTGCATTTCAGTCTATTTTTTTAAATCCTCACCATTTTTACCATTCTAAAGTGTATAACTCACTGGTTTTTAGCATATTCACAATGCGGTGTCATCATCGCCACTGTCTAATTGCAAGACACTTTCATCACACTGAAAAAAGACTCCACACAACAGTCATTCCCCATCCCCACCTCCCCAGCCCCGGGCAACCACTAATCTATTTTCTGTCTTTACCAATTCGCCTGTTCACAATATTTCATAACAATGGAATCATATGCTCTGTGGCCTTTGTGTCTGGCTTAGCATCATGTTTTCAAGGTTCATCTATGTATCAGTACTTCATTTCTTTTTATAGCTGAATAGTTTTTCTTTTTTCTTTTTTTTTTTTTTTTGAGACAGAGTCTCGCTGTGTCACCCAGGCTGGAGTGCCGTGATGTGCGGTTTCGGCTCACTGCAATCTCTGCCTCTCGGGTTCAAGCAATTATCCTGCCTCAGCCTCCTGAGTAGCTGGGACTACAGGTGCGTGCCACCATGCCTGGCTAATTTTTATTTTTAGTAGGGACAGAGTTTCGCCATGTTGGCCAGACTGGTCTCGAACTCCTGACCTCAAGTAATCCACCCTCCTTAGCTTCCCAAAGTGCTGGGATTACAGACATGAGCCACCCCGCCTGGCCTGAACAGTATTTCATTGTGTGTGTTTTTAAAAATCTACACATTCTAGACCAGGCATGTTGGCTCACACCTGTAATCCCAGCACTTTGGGAGGCCAAGACGGGCAGATCACCTGAGGTCAGGAGTTCAAGACCAGTCTGATCAACAAGGTGAAATTCCGTCTCTACTTAAAATACAAAAATTAGTCGGGCCTGGTGGTGTGCACCTATAATCCCAGCTATTCAAGAGGCTGTGGCAAGAGAATCATTTGAACCTGGGAGGCAGTGAGCCGAAATCGCGTCATTGCCCTCCATCCTGGGCAACAAGATCGAAACTCTGTCTCAAAAAAAAAGAAAAGAAATATATGCATTTTGTTTATTTATTTGTTGATGGACATTTGAATTGTTTCCACTTGGGGGCTATTATGAATAGTGCTGCTAGCGGCAGGTTTTTGTGCTGACATATGTTCCCAATTCTCTTGGGTATATACATAGAAGTGGAATTTCTGGGTCATATGGTAACTCCATGTCCAGCTTTCTGAGGAACTGCCAATCTATGGGCCATTGCAATCGATTTTCCTGTCCCCATAGAAATGTCTGGGGGTGGGGGGTTGGACCCGTGTAAACTGTAATGGCTCATCTCCCTGGTCTGATTCCCTGGGCGTATAAGTGGGCAGCACACATGTGTGCATTGTGGGATGTGAACCCATGCTGTAGACCCCAACTCGTCAGAGTCTGCTTTCCGAGGAGCCAGTTTCATCAAGCAGTCTAGAGGCTGTCATAGCAATCTGCAGTTTCTGTGTTCTGGACCAAGCTCGCCCAGGGAAAGGGCAGGAGGCCCAGGGGCCCCCATCATACCCTCAGATCCAGCATGGGAGGGAACGAAGCCTGCTTACGGCTGGGCACGGTGGGCCATGCCTGTAACCACAGCATTTTGGGAGGTGAGACAGGAAGATCACTGGAGGCCAGGAGTTCAAGGCTGCAGTGAGCTGTGATCGTACCACTGCACTCCAGCCTGGGCAACAAAGACGCCATCTCAAAAAATCAAATAAGGCCGGATGTGGTGGCTCACGCTCATAATCACAGAACTTCGGGAGGCCCAAAAGTTGGCCTTCGCCTTCGCCTCATGCAAGTCTCAGGTTTGTGTGTAAAGTTTCTACGAGCAAGGCGTTTGCAATCTCGGCAGATCTCAGAGCGAGTCACCCAGGTTCAGACCTTGCCCAGCCTCTCCGTCCTGGGCGGATTAGCTTGGTCTCGGGCTCCCCCTGGCGGACACTGGGCCATAGAAAGCCGTATCTGGAGGCAGGTGGCGGCTGGACCAAGTGTGACTTGTCCAACACTTTCTCCCAGCCCACTGTGTGCCTGTCATAAGGTAGGTCCCTTCACACCCAGATAAGGTGAGTCCCAGCCCCGGCAAAAACCTCTTTTCCAGTTGTTAAGAACATTATATTATGGAGAGTTTCAAACATTAAAAAACAGAATAATCTCATGAACAATTAACACTTGGCCGGGCGCAGTGGCTCATGCCTGTAATCCCAGTACTTTGGGAGGCCGAGGCGGGTGGATCGCTTGAGGTGAGGTCAGGAGTTC
>NW_012114588.1:482168-482963 GCF_000951035.1 Colobus angolensis palliatus
GATCTCCTGACCTCGTGATCCGCCCGTCTCGGCCTCCCAAAGTGCTGGGATTACAGGCTTGAGCCACCGCGCCTGGCCGTTCTATTGCTTTTTTATAGAAAAACTATTTTTTAAACAGAAAATGTACCTGAGGCACTGGCAGGGAAAAAAGGAAAAATACTGTACAATTGACCCCTACACTCTTTCAAATGACCAGCATTTGTCCAAGTCCTTCTGAGATTTCTGAGCCTCTTGAGAAGAATGAGTCAGCCTGTGAATGATCCTGTGGTGTGAAATACAAGGAACTCCAAGCACCTGAGACCAGGTTTGGACTTGGCAGCAGAGGCCACTGCTTGGCCTCTCCCCGCACCGGCTGCATAGCTCGGCCACAGTCTGGACTAGGAGCCGTTGACTGCTCTCCACTCCTGCCAGAAAGTCAGCCATCCTCCAGCCCTGATCACCGGCCACAGAGCCAGTTTCCTGGTGGCACCCTGATTTCCAGGGGGACATCAATGACATTAAACTTCAATACTGGCCGGGCGCGGTGGCTCACACCTGTAATCCCAGCACTTTGGGGGGCCTAGGAGGGCAGATCAGGAAGTCAGGAGTTCGAGACCAGCCTGGCCAACATGGTGAAACCCCGTCTCCACTAAAAATACAAAAATTAGCCAGGCTTGGTGGCGCACACCTGTAATTCCAGCTACTTTGGAGACTGAGGCAGAAGAATCACTTGAACCTGGGAGGCGGAGGTTGCAGTGAGCCAAGATCGTGCCATTGCACTCCAGCCTGGGCAACAAGAGCAAAACTCCATCTCAA
>NW_012114588.1:484563-485198 GCF_000951035.1 Colobus angolensis palliatus
CCTGGGCGACAGAGCGAGACTCCGTCTCAAAATATATATATATAAATACACACACACATATATAAATTCTTATTTGGAGTTGCTGGGAGAGAAGGAGGGGCAGGTAAAGCCCTGGCACCCTCTCCTTTTAGCATCACCTCTGTGTGTCTTAACACTCAGCCTCCCTCAAAAACCAGGTAGCAGAGCCCTTCCCTGGACTTCTCACTCATAGAGGGAGGGTCCTGGGAGGGGGCCTCTCTGCATTCCCCACCCTGGCAGCTCTGGCTTAGTGAGTGGATGGGCTACCCTGGGCAGGTGTGGGCATTCCGTGGGGGAGGAGTTTTGCCTCTCTCCGCCTCTTGGGGTGTGTCCTGGGAGAGCCCGAGGGGCAGAGCGGAGAGGGGAGGGGCTTGGTCTTCATCCTGGGTAAGGTTGGTAGTGGCTGAGTGAAGAGCTTTAGGGTACCATCTTCCAGAGGGGCCGCCAAGGGTCCACCAATCTGGTTCTGAAGATGGCGGCTCAGGACCCTCGAGAAAGCAGGCGGGGAGAAGACTCAGCGTGGCTACCGTCGGGGACCTTGATTAGTAGGTCATACCGCAGTGCCCACCGCAAGGGTGGCCGCTGCGGACGCGAGTGCGGTCCCGCCCCAAGTAGCG
>NW_012114588.1:487873-489231 GCF_000951035.1 Colobus angolensis palliatus
GTTTTGCTTCTCCAGAAAAACTTTAGAATTGGTTTGTTGATATCCACAAAATTAAATGCTGAGAATCTATATATAAAGTTGGGAAGAACTGACTGGGCTCAGTTCACAATATTGAGTCTCCTGTCCATGAACATGGATTATTTCTCTATTTACTTAGTTCTTTCATTTCTTTCATCAGAGTTTTACCATTTTCCTCTGATCTTGTACATATTTTGTGAGATTTATACCTAGGCATTTCTTTTTTTGAGACAGATTATCTCCCTGTTACCCAGGCTGGAGTGCCATGGCATGAACTAGGCTCACCACAACCTCTGCCTCCTGGGTTCAAGTGATTCTCGTGCCTCAGCCTCCCGAGTAGCTAGGACTGCAGATACACACACCACACATGGCTAACTTTTGTATTTTTAGTAGAGGCGGTGTTTCACCATGTTGGCCAGGCTGGTCTCAAACTCCTGACCTCAAGTGATCCACCTGCCTCTGTTCCCACATTCTAGGATTACAGGTGTGAGCCACTGTGCCCAGCCTTATTTTTGAGGGATGCTAATGTAAATAGTAATATGTTTTTAATTTAAAATTCCACTTAATTGCTGGCATTAGGAAAGCAATTGACTTTTGTATATTAACCATTATCCTGGAAACTTTCATCACTAGCCTTCTCCCGGGACTGGCATCTCACCCTTTAGATTAGAACCCCATGACAGCAGGCAGTGGCACTGGGACATTTGAAGGCCTGGACAGGGCTGCCCTGTCAGGGTGGGCAGGGTGTGCACACTGCATACTGAAGAGAGAGGCATGCACATCACCTACATACTGGACATTGTAGATTTGTAGGTTTTCGGTGTCAATTTCCTAGCAGCCAAGCGTCTTGAGGAAGAGATACTGTTTTCTAATTCTCACAGAGGAGGCTCTGATCCCGCGATGGCCCTGGTCAAGGCTGGAGTGAGCCGGCTGCCGCCTGTGCTGGGCGATACCGAGGACACGGCTGAATGAAGACAAGGGAAAGGGCTGGGAGGGAGAGCGTGGGTTCAGATGCAACTGCTGGCCTGCCCTTCTCTCTGTTCTGTACTTTCTCCTCCTGGTGTTGCCCACTGGGCCAAATGCAACCAGCTACTGATTAACAGAGGCCTCCGGGCAACTGCGTGTGGCTTTTTCCAATGAACCAAGCGCGTAAACTTTTTCCAAGTCGAATGTGGGTCAAGAGGCATCAGGCAGAGAGGTTAAGAATAAGGCTCGTGGGGCCAGGCGCAGTGGCTCACGCCTGTAATCCCAGCACTTTGGGAGGCCAAGGTGGGCAGATCACGAGGTCAGGAGATCGAGACCATCCTTGCCCACTGGGCCAAATGCAACCAGCTACTGAT
>NW_012114588.1:490639-491321 GCF_000951035.1 Colobus angolensis palliatus
TGGTCTCAAACTCCTGACCTAAAATTCACTCTTGAGATTTTTCATTCACTGAAATGATCCACCCACCTCAGCCTCCCAAACTGCTGGGATTACAGGCATGAGCCACTGCACCCGGCCAAATTTTTTATTTTTTAAACAACCACTGCTGCTTTCTTTTGGGGTGCCAGGGTGAGGCATGAGGGGTGCAGGTGGGCAGCCTGGGGGAGAAGCACTACCATCCTTAGAGGCTGTGGCCGTGGACAGGGCCAGGCTGGGTCCCCCCCATCACAGAGGTCTCCGTGAGCCCGCCACAGCCCTAGGCCCTGTTTGTCGCATGGTTCCTTCTGAAGCAGCCCTGTCTGTGCACTGCCAAGCCTTCAGCATCCACCATCTCTCCTGTTTCCACGCTGCCCAAGCCATGGGTCAACATTTTCTTTCCATTCACACTCAATGCCACACCTGTACCAGGAGGGGCCGGGTCTCCAGGGTCACTTCCGGTACTGACCTCTCAGTCCCTACCAAGCATCCCTCTCCCATCCGGGGTACTTACTGTAGGGATCTGCAGGGGCAGGAAGAGGAGCTAAGAGAGGTCCTTCCAGGCTGGGTCGGGGGCTCACGCCTGTAATCCCAGCACTTTGGGAGACCAAGGCGGGCAGATCGCCTGAGGTTAGGAGTACGAGACCAGCTTGGCCAACAAGGTGAA
>NW_012114588.1:491591-494751 GCF_000951035.1 Colobus angolensis palliatus
CCCCCCCGGAGTGGGGGTCAGTGCACAGAATTGACGATCTCAGGGATGGGGCTGGCTGGTGGCAATACGTGTTAGATTCTCTGTGCTCCTGTATCAGGTGGCCGAAGGCAAGAGCCCTGGAGGGGACCAAAGCAGGGCCCCACCAGCCACCTCTGCGGCCAGGACCCTCACCCAGTCTGAGCCACTCTCCTGCATTGGCAAAACCAGAATATAACAGCATCTACTTTACAGATTATTCCAAGGATTAGACAGTGTCAATAGATCAAAGGCTTAACTTTCATAGTCCCCAGCCTATGGAAAACGTTGCTTTATTAGACAACACATTCTTGATGATGTGCTGAGACCCAGAAGAACTGTATTAATTTCCTGTGGCTACTGTAACAAATTGCCACAAACTGGGTGGCTTAACACAACAGAAATTGAGTCTCTCACAGTTTCAGAGGCCAGAAGTTCAAATCAAGGTGTTGTCAGGGCCACGGTGTCTCTGAAGGCTCTGGGGCAGCACCCTTCCCTGCTTCTTCCAGCTTTGGGAGGCCCCAGGCATGACTTCGCTTATGGCTGCGTCACCCAACCTCTGTGTCTGTCTTCCCAGAGCCATCTCCTCTGCATCTGTGTCTCCCCTCCTGTTTTTCATAAGGACACCAGTCATTGGAATTAAGGTCCAACCAGGCATCCAGAATGATCTCAACTAGAGGCTCTTTTTCTTTTTGCTTTTTCCTTTGAGACAGGGTTTCACTCTGTCGCCCAGGCTGGAGTGCAATAGTGCGATCTCAGCTCACTGCGACCTCTGCCTCCTGAGTTCAAGCAATTCTTCTGCATCAGCCTCCCGTGTAGCTGAGATTACAGGCATGCACCACCCTACCTGGCTAATTTTTTGTATTTTTAGTAGGGACGTGGTTTCTCCACGTTGGCCAGGCTAATCTCGAACTCTTGACCTCAGGTGATCCGCTCACCTCGGGCTCCCAGAGTTCTGTGCTTACAGGAGTGAGCCACCGCACCCGGCCTCATCTAGAGGTTCTTAATCACATCTGCACAGACGCTTTTTTCAAATAAGGTCACAATCGCAGTTTCTGGATGGACATATTTTTTGGGGGCCACTTTTCAACCCACTATAGTGCCTAATGCCCAGGTGAGTTCCTGTTGAAAGAGAAGCTAAACCCATTTCCTTCCACACCCATGGGAGGCACACAGGGAGAACAAGACCAAGAAGTGCAAGAAGCACACCACGTGTCCAGGGTGGCCAGTGACACTGAGAGCGTGTCCATGAGGCTATAAGGCCTGCAGGTCTGCTGGACCTTGAGGGAGAGTGAATTCTTTGTAATTGCTCTGAAGATGCACCTGGACTCATGGTGTCCCCCTGGAACAGGCTCCTCTGATGCATGTGGCAGTCCCTCTTAGATTCACTTCTGAGACTGGTTTCTGCCAAGCACGGTGGCTCACACCTGTAATCCCAGCATTTTGGGAGGCCACGGATGGATCACCGGAGATCAGGAGGAGGTCGAGACCTGCCTGGCTAACATGGTGAAACTCCAACTCTACTAAAAATACAAAAATTAGCGTAGTGGGGGGCGCCTGTAATTCCAGCTACTCAGGAGACTGAGGCAGGAGAATCACTTGAACCCGGGAGGCAGAGGTTGTGGTGAGCCGAGATCACGCCACTGCACTCCAACCTCGGCAACAGAGCGAAACTCCATCTCAAAAAAAAAAGAAAAGAAAAAACTGATTTCTTTAGCTGCTTTACTACTACTGTTTCCTAACTGCAGCTGCAATAGCATCTACCATTCGATCTGGCATCAGAAAGTGGCCTCCCTCTAAGGCAGGACAACAGCCCTACAGACCAGGCTAAAATTCTGTCACTTGCAAAACTGTCCCAGGTTCCAATCTCTTGTCCCAGTATCTTAGAGGGGAGAAGAGGGGAGAGAAATGACGATTAGAGCCTGAAACAAGTGTGACTAGCTCTCCTTTGTTCCTTTGTGCATGGCCTCTTTTTTTTTTTTTTTTGAGATGGAGTCTCGCTCTGTCACCCAGGATGGATGCAATGGCGAGATCTCGGCTCACTGCAACCTCCATCTCCTGGATTCAAGCGATTCTCCTGACTCAGCCTCCCCAGTAGCTGGGACTACAGGCATGTGCCACCATGCCCAACTAATTTTTGTATTTTTAGTAAAGATGGGATTTCACCATGTTGGCCAGGCTGGTTTCAAACTCCTGACCTCAAGTGATCCACCCGCCTCGGCCTCCCAAAGTGCTGGGATTATAGGTGTGAGCCACCCTGTCCGGCCCACCTGTTCCCTTTTATTCCTGCTCAGTTTCCATCACCCCACAGCCTGGTTCCATGTGGTATCCAGACTTTGAACATGCACCCTTGGAATAAGCCTCTTAGCTGGTCCTGTGTTGGCCTGAAGCTGCTCGACCCAAGTTGGAGTTTTCACGAAAGTGACTCTGTAACCCTGAACCACCGTGAGGATTCACACAGTGACACCTCCTGTTGATGTGTGTTACGAATCTAATAAATACTGTCTTAAAGCGATCCGTAAGGGTTTTGTTTTGATTTGGTTTTGGTAACAGCTTTATTAAGCTATCATTCACACACTGTACAACTCACACACTTAAAGTGTACAATGGGGTTGGGTGCAGTGGCTCACACCTGTAATCCCAGCACTTTGGGAGGTCGAGGCAGGCAGATTGCTTGAGCTCAGGAGTTCGAGACCAGCCTGGGCAACATGGTGAAATCCTGTCTCTACAAACAATACAAAAAATGGCTGGGCATGGTGATGCATGCCTGTAGTCCCAGCTACTCAGGAGGCTGAAATGAGAGGATGACTTGAGCCCGGGAGGCAGAGGTTGCAGTGAGCTGAGATTGCACCACTCCACTCCAGTCTAAGGGAAAGAGCCAGGCCATGCCTCAAAAGAAAAAAGTGTACAATTGTATGATTTTTTAGTAGACTCACAGAGTTGTGCAACTATCACCACAATCAATTTTAGAAGATTTTCATCACTCTAAAAGAAGCCATTCCCCTTAGCTGTTACCCTCAATTCTCCCTTCCCCAGCCCCTGACAACCCTAATTAACTTTCTGTCTCTACAAATTTGCATTCTCTGCAAATATCTTTTTCTGAGATGGAGTCTCACTCTGTCTCCCAGACTGGAGTACAGTGGCA
>NW_012114588.1:495306-499290 GCF_000951035.1 Colobus angolensis palliatus
TAGCCAGGATGGTCTCGATCTCCTGACCTCGTGATCTGCCCACCTCAGCCTCCCAAAGTGCTGGGATTACAGGCGTGAGCCACCGCGCCCGGCCTGCCATGATGTTTTCAAGGTTCATTCGTTTCGTAGCATATATCAATACTTCATCCCTTTTTACATGTATATTCCATTGTGCGGTAATATACTATGTTTCATTTTTCCATTCATCAGTTGATGGATTAGCATTGTTACGTTGTTTGGTGTAATGGTTAATATTGAGAGTCAAATTGATTGGATTTGGATGCAAAAGTATTGTTCCTGGGTGTGTCTGTGAGGGTGTTGCAAAGGAGATTAACATTTGAGTCAGTGGACTGGGAGAGGCAGAATGACCCTCAATCTGGGTGGGCACCATCTAATCAGCTGCCACAGCGGCCAGAATAAAGCAGCCAGAAGAAGGTGGAAGCACTAGACTTGCTGAGTGTTCTGCCTTCATCTTTCCCCCATGCTGTATGCTTCCTACCCTCAAATATCAAGTTCTTCAGCTTTTGGGATCTTGGACTTACACCAGTGGTTTGCCAGGGGTTCTCGGGCCTTTGGCCACAGATTGAAGTCTGCACTGTTGGTTTCCCTACTTTTGAGGTTTGGGGACTCAAACTGGCTTCCCAGCTCCTCAGCTTGCAGACAGCCTATTGTGGGACTTCACCTTGTGATCGTGTAAGTCGATATCCCTTAATAAACTCCCTTTCATATATACATCCATCCTATTAGTTCTGTCCCTCTAGAGAACCCTGACTAGCACATTTAGCTCTAATGAAGAATGTGGTGGGAGCATTTGTGTAAGCAAGTTTTTAAACTATTCCTTTTTGGCTGGTCACCATGGCTCACACCTGTAATCCCAGCACTCTGAGAGGCCGAGGCGGGTGGATCACTTGAGGTCAGGTTCCAGACCAGCCTGGCCAATATGGCGAAACCCCGTCACTATGAAAAATACAAAAATTAGCTGGGCATGATGGCACGTGCCTGTAATTCCAGCTACTCTGGAGGCTGAAGCATGAGAATCCATTGAAACTGGGAGGCAAAGTTTGCAGTGAGCCGAGATCAAACCACTGCACTCTAGCCTGGATGACAGAGCAAGATACCATCTCAAAAAAAAAAAAAAAAAAAGTATTGCTTTTCTTTTGGAATCACCAGCCAGATAATGTACAAATGTCCTTAAGAGAACCACAGGCACCATCTTCTCTACAACACAAGGAGAACTTGGGTTCTAAACTCCCGCAGGTGCTTCACGCAGGGGCAGACCCAGCTTAAGCTGTAAGGACTCCAGCAATGGGCCTCTACCTGTCAAATGTTTTTGTCAGACTTGCAAAGGGGAAGTGGTTAAACATGACCCCTTTCCATTTTGACCTCCCACTATGCATTGCCCCTCCTGTCAGGGATCATTACAATGGATGCAGGTGTTTGGGATCTGATGAGAAGGTGGGTTAAGTTTGGTGGTGAATATGTGGTTTGTGGTCAAGTCTGTGTATGTAAAATTCTTATAGGAAAGGCTTCTGTAGCCAGGCATGGTAGTACAGGCCTGTAGTCTTAGCTGCTCAACAGGCTGAGGCAGGAGGATTGCTTGAGGCCAGAGTTCAAGGCTACAGTGATCTATGATCACACCCCTGCACTCCAGCCTGGGCAACAGAGCAAGACCGTGTCTTTGAAAAAGGAAAAAAAAGTCTGGGCACGGTGGCTCGTGCCTGTAATCTCAGCACTTTAGGAGGCCAAGGCGAGAGGATCCCTTAAGTCCAGGAGTTCGACACCAGCCTGGGCAACATAATGAGACCATATCTTTACAAAGACATTTCAAAAATTAGCCAGGCATGGTGGCATGAACCTCTAGTCCCAGCTACTCAAGAGGCTGAAATGGAAGACTCACTTAATTAAGCCCAGAAGGTCACAGTTGCAGTGAGCCATGTTCACACCATTGTACTCCAGCCTGGGTGACAGAGCAAGACTGTCTCACAAAAAAAAAATAATAGAAGAAAAGACTTCTAGAAACACTTTCACCATCCACTACAGCTCACCCTGAACAATGACAGGTCAGTGCGGGGTCAGAAAATGTGCTGCCAAGTGCAGGGGAAAGAATGCTGGGAACGCCAGGCTGCTGATTGAATTTTAAAGATTTTTTAAAGATCTTTTTTCCTGGATTAAATGTTTGTTTATACTGTTCCTTACTCCAGTCTTCTGGTCTCATGGAAGGCAACACGAGAACAAGGTTGGTTTGAGTTCTGCTGTGTCACAGGCACCGATTTTCCATCCTAGTGGGACATTCCACGGAGGTCAGGTGGAGCTGATGCTCAAAAGGAAAGTCAGGGAGTCAACACAGCAGCCCCCAGCACACAGGTGCTTATCAAATCCCGGAAACGGAACGAGTCACCAGACAGACAAGGCAGAGTGGGAAGTGATACAGGAGTTAAGAAAAAATTACTTAGGCAGATAGCAAAGGTACAGAAGTCTTCAGTAAGGTTTTCCTTTTAATGAAAAGCAGCCCAAAATTGTTTTCCCTTCTGACAAAGAGCAGCCTGTAAAATCAAGCTGCAGACATAAATGCTGGCAGTTGTGCCAATCGTGTTCAAGATGGCGGCTCCATCTTCCCTTTTCTTGTCTGCTCCCACATGTATAGCAAGGAGCAGACAAGAAGACCCGGCCAAGGGGAAAGTCATTTGCATAATAAGATTAGGGTGGGGCAGCCAGTCTTTCGGGCACACTATGTAACTATTATGCTTGATCAAACCAATCTGTGAGCCCTATGTAAATCAGAAACCGCCTCCTCAAACGTGACTGTAAAATCCCTCCCATTGCCTGAGCGTGGTGGCTCACACCTGTAATCCCACCACTTTGGGCAGCCAAGGTGGGTGGATCACCTTAGGCCAGGAGTTCAAGACCAACCTGGGCAACATGGAGAAACCCTGTCTCCACTAAAAACACAAAAATTAGCCGGGCATGGTGGCGGGTGCCTGTAGTCGCAGCTACTCAGGAGGCTGAGGATCGCTCAAACCCAGGAGGCGGACGTTGCAGTGAACCAGAAGTTGCAGTGAGCCGGGATCATGCAACCACACTCCAGTCTGGGCGACAAAATGAGACTCCGTCTCAAAAACAAAAGCAAAATCTGGCGCATCCACCACTGGCTGGCCTTTTCCTCTCAGAAGTCCCCTCTCTCTCACTGGAGAGAGAGTTGTGCTCCTCTTTCCTTCTCTTTCTCTTGCCTGTTGAACCTCCACTCCTAAATGCCTCATGTGTGTCGGTGTCCTAAGTTTTTCCGGGGCAAGACGACGAACCCCAGGGTATTTACCCCAGACAACACAGCTGCTTCAGAAGGGTGGGCCTGGGACCCAGCACAGGGGACAGAAGAGAAGAAGCCACAGAGGAGGCCACGCCAGGCAAGCAGGGAGGGCGAAGGGAAAGCGGCAGAGGCAATGCCAGGGAAAAGATAGCTTGCGTCACCTGGAAACCATGGCATTCCGTGATCGGTTCTTTCTGCCCTGCTGAAACTGCCATTACAAAATTTGAAAGAGAGCTGACCTGACCAACTCCACCTTGCTTCTAACCTCCAAGTTGTCCTGGTTCATTCCTGGGTGTAGGCTGAACTAACTTTGGGAAGAACTTAGTTTCGAGTTTATTTTTATTTTTATTTATTTATTTTTTGGACACAGGGTCTTGCTGTGTTACCCAGGCTAGAATGCAGTGAGCCAAGATTGTGCCATGATCGAACCTCCACCCGCCAGGTGTAAAAAGTAAAATAGAAGTTCCTCTTCAAAGATGTTCTTGCACATCTAATTAGGAATAAATAGTAACATCTTTTAGAAGCAAAATTTATTGAAAGACCTGTGCTAATATTCTTAAATATCTGCTAGCCATAATAAAGAAATCAATGTGGCCGGGCACGGTGGCTCAAGCCTGTAATCCCAGCACTTTGGGAGGCCGAGATGGGCGGATCACAAGGTCAGGAGATCGAGACCATCC
>NW_012114588.1:499885-502116 GCF_000951035.1 Colobus angolensis palliatus
AAAAATACAAGTTAGCTGGGCATGATGGCACACAACTGTAGTCCCAGCTACTCAGGAGGATGAGGCAGGAGAATCGCTTGAACCCGGGAGGCGGAGTTGCAGTGAGCTGAGATTGTGCCACTGCACTCCAGCCTCGGTGACAGAGCAAGATTCCGTCTCCGTCTCAAAAAAAAAAAAAAAGTTCTAAGTTGCTAGGTTGCTAGCCAATCAGGACAAATGCAGAATATGAGGTCCTGTTCCAGCCAATGGAAACCAGACACAGCAGTAGGGTGGACGCATCAGGTTATAAATGACCCTGTCTCCTTTGTTCGCGGTACTCTTGTGGCAAAACTGCTGGCGAGGGTACCCTTTCTACAGAAAGTAAAAAATTGCCTTGTTAAGGAAATTAAATTTATGTTTAAGTGCCATTTCTTTACAGTACCAGGGAACAAGCATTCCTAACACGGGTTCAAGTGATTCTTGTGCCTCAGTCTCCTGAGTAGCTGGGATTGCAGGTGTGTGGCCACCACAGCCAAGCTAATTTTTTGTATTTTTAGTAGAGACAGAGTTTTGCTTTGTTAGCCAGGCTAGTCTCAAGTGATCTGCCTGCCTTGGCCTCCCAAAGTGCTGAGATTACAGGGGTGAGCCGCTGTACCCTTTTTTTTTTTATATAGTTTAAGACAGACAATAACAGCCCTTTCCCCAAACAAACGTTCCTCTTGCCTAGGAACTCGACTGCCTTTGTGGGACTAACAGATTAACCAAAAGATTAGGAATAATGGTTTAGGAGTCACGCAGCTGCAGACTACAAGATTCCGACCCTCTCCAAACTGCTCCTGGAGATAACATCCCTGTTGTAAAACCTAAAACCAATGCTTGAGATATTTGCAGACCCTGAACTTGATGGATCAGCTGGCATCACCCAGATCAATAAACTGGCTCATTGGATCTTGTGGCCCCCACCCAGGAACTCATTCAGCATAAAATGACAGCTTTGAATCCCTGTGATTTCATCTCTGACCTGACCAGTCAGCACTGGACTCACTGTCCCCACCCCCACCAAGTTATTCTTAAAAACTCTGATCTCCAGCAGGGTGTGGTGGCTCATGCCTGTAATCTCAGCACTTTGGAAGGCCCAGGCAGGCGGATCACGAAGTCAGGAGTTAGAGACCAGCCGGGCCAACATGGTGAAACCCCATCTCTACTAGAGATACAAAAAGTAGCCGGGTGTGGTGGCACGCACCTGTAATCCCAGCTACTCGGAAGGCTGAGGCAAGAGAATCTCTTGAACCCGGGAGGCGGAGGTTGCAGTGAGCCAAGATGGTGCCATTGCACACTAGCCTGGATGACAGAGCAAGACTCCCTCTCAAACAAACAAAATAAATAAATAAACTTTGGAAATGAGTGAAGACTTTAAGACCAAAGACAAACGGTGCCACTCATAAGTACTGTCCTCTAGTTGCTAAAGTTGTTTCTCATGGAATGAACTTAACAATTCAGAGCCACTACACACCACTTATATTAGGATTAAACAACAAGTAAATAGATGGTGGATGGCGGGGGCCAGGTTTCTCACTGTTGGAGAGGAGAGGTAGAGATGGGTAAGGGAAAAGGTAAGAATGAACCATGTGATGCTGGATTAGAGCTGGAGACACCAGTGTTAATTCCCGTCTAGCTTAATATAAACACAGATGGATAAATATGGAAAGTATAAATATGTGTATATACACGGGTTATTTTTGTCTATATATTTCCAGTTTTGTCCACTGAGAGAGTGGAGAGCAACAACACCCAAGGAGCAATGAGCAGCGAGGTCTTGGTTTCTTTCTTTTTTTTTTTTTTTCTGAGACGGAGTCTCGCTCTGTCGCCCAGGCTGGAGTGCAGTGGCCGGATCCCAGCTCACTGCAAGCTCCGCCTGCCGGGTTTACGCCATTCTCCTGCCTCGGCCACCCCAGTAGCTGGGACTACAGGCGCCCGCCACCTCGCCCGGCTAGTTTTTTGTTATTTTTTAGCAGAGACAGGGTTTCACCGTGTTAGCCAGGATGGTCTCGATCTCCTGACCTCGTGATCCGCCCGGCTCGGCCTCCCAAAGTGCTGGGATTACAGACTTGAGCCACCGCGCTTGGCCTTTTTTTTTCTTTTTTTGAGATGGAGTCTCACTCTACCGCCCAGGCTGGAGTGCAGTGGCACGATCTTGGCTCACTGCAAGCTCTGCCTCCCAAGTTCACGCCATTCTCCTGACTCAGCCTCCC
>NW_012114588.1:503216-503580 GCF_000951035.1 Colobus angolensis palliatus
CATCTTGTAAAGTCAGAAAGTAAGGAAGAGCTTAAACAACAAAATGATGGGTGATGACAAAGGAACAAAGAGCCAGCTGAAACAGCTGAATGCCAAAAGAAATAATATTGCATTGAATAACAACTCAAAGGATAAACTAAATACCCAGGAGCCCACGTTGATACAAATAAATAACTAAGTAAATAACTGGGGAAGACAAATCTCCAGTACAGAATAATTCTAAATAACTTTTTTTGCCAGGCGCAGTGCAGTGGCTCACACCCCTAATCCCAAAACTTTGGGAGGCCGAGGCGGGTGGATCACTTGAGGTCGGGAGTTCCAGACCAGCCTGACCAACATGGTGAAACCTCATCTCTGCTAAAAA
>NW_012114588.1:508220-512107 GCF_000951035.1 Colobus angolensis palliatus
GAAAAGATAAACTATATGAATGTTAGGGTAGTCAGATAGCTAGACATGATCAAAAGTGAAAGCCCCTGAGAAAAGGGGAAAAAACAAAAGAAGAAAAGGAAGAGACAGCAGGGGTGCTCCTGTACAAAGAAATAGCATGTGAGAACACAGCAAGAAGGCAGCCGTTTGCAAGCCAAGAAGAGAGACCTCACCAGAAACCAACCCTGCTGGCACCCTGATCTCAGATTTCCAGCCTCCAGAATTGTGCAAAATCAATTTCTGTTGTTGAAGGCCCCTAGCTGTGGTACTTTGCTATGCCAGCCCAAGCAAACTAATACATCAGTTGACCTGACATTTGCAGCTCTGAGAACAAGGAGTGACGTTTATACCTGAGACATGTGTGTTCCTCAGCTGAGCTAGCTCTGTGGCTGTTCAGTGGTCACATTGCAGTGACACAACTGCCCCAGAAGTGTGTGGGTTTACAGGGGGCTGTGACCACCACATCTCCTTTCAGGCCTAGGCATCAGTGTAGCCTGGATCTGGGAAACAAGAGCATTTAGACCTGTATGTGAAACCAAGTGACCTTGTTTGTTGGTTCATTATTCATTCATTCATTCATCAGGCACATATGTATTGAACGTTCAGTGCTGCCCAGCACCGTGCTGGGTGCTACAGATAAGCAGCATCATTAACTCCTTTATCGCCAATATTCTAACCCAAGCCTCAGTGAACGCTTTGTTAAGGGCTGAATAGTAACTTTTCAGCTTTGCAGCCACACAATCTCTGACCTGACTACTCAGCTCTGCCATGGGTGTGGCTAGGTCCCAATAAAACTTTATTTATAAGCAGGAAAATGTGAATTTCTATGCTTTTCACATGTTGCACAATATTCTTTTTTCGCTTTTTTTTTTTTCTCCCCAAGCATCTAAAAATGTAAAAATCATTCTTACCCAGATCTGGAGCTACAAAAACAGGCCTACCCATGGACTGTAGTCTCATGAGCCTTCCGCTAATTTAAAAATCCAGATGTATAATAAACGTATGTCCTGACATACGACCCCGGGACGGATTACTCAGTTTTTCTTTCTTTCAATCCCTGTGGATGGATCTGATTCCTGATGTCAAATGTGAGCTATAAAATATGTAAAAGTTGGCCAGGTGTGGTGGCTCATGCCTGTAATCCCAACACTTTGGGAAGTGGGTAAATTGCCTAAGCTTAGGAGTCCGAGATCAGCCTAGGAAACATAGGGAGATCCAGTCTCTATTAAAAAAACAAAAATTACTCGGGCATGGTGCCATGCACCTGTAGGCCCAGCTACTTGGGAGGCCAAGCTAGGAGGACCACTTGAGCACGAGTGTGCCGTGATTGCATCACTGCACTCCAGCCTGGTGACAGAGCAAGACCCTGTCTCAAAAAAAGAAAGAAAAAGAAAAACTATGTACAGTTAAGCAGGGCTATTTCCACAGATAGATGCCCCTACATCCACCCCTCTCCTGGGGACTTGATATTTGAATGAAAACACGTGCTCATGGTCACCTTCCCAGCTGCTCCTCATTCAGGACTTGTGACTTAATCTGTCATCCAGGAACAAGATGCTTCTAAAGTTCTGGGGCTGGAAATGTGATCCATGATCATCAGGGGTGCCTGTGAAGGTGCAGAGGAGGGGGCCAAGTCCCCACCATGTCCTCATTGTACGACCAGGGTGGAAGAGCCAGCCCAGCTTCTGGGCCAGAAGATAGGCTTGTCTGCTTGCCTAAGAAGTGCTGGCAACTCCAAGCTTCTCCTGGAGGATTAGATGACCCCCGCCCCCACCACACCCCACCTCCCTCAGAGGGAAAGCCCTTGGCGTGAGACGGAACAGCTGTAGGAAGAAAACATCAGCAGCCCTCTCCTAGGACACCAAGTTCCCAGGGACCGCAGGCATCCTGCCAGGACAGGCCAGTCTCCCATGGACTCAAAAACAGGGAAGGGAAGGCAGCCCCAAGTCAGCCCCAAGTCAGCCCCACGTGCCTCAAACTAGGAGGTGCATTTAAAACCCCACTGAATATGTGATGACTTGCAGTTCGATTTTTAAAAAACTAAAACAAACAAAATATACTGGTGCTCACACCTTGAAGGGAGACTCCATCTAAAATTCACAGATGATTTTTTAAAAAATGAAATGCCCAGCACAATGACTCACACCTGTAATCCCAGCACTTTGGGAGGCCGAGACGGGTGGATCACTTGAGGTCAGGAGTTCGAGACCAGCCTGGCTAACATGGTGAAACCCCATCTCTACTAAAAATACCAAAAATTAGCCAAGCGTGGTGGCACAGGCCTATAATCTCAGCTACTTGGGAGGCTGAGGCAGGAGAATGGCTTGAACCCAGGAGACAGAGGTTGTAATGAGCCAAGATCGCACCATTGCACTCCAGCTTGGGCAACAAGAGCAAAACTCCATCTCAAAAAATAAATAAATAAATAAGAAAAAGAAATGAAATGTTACGATGTTCATGGACACCGGTTCTTGAAATCAAGTTCTACCTCTCTTTTGCAGTAAGACTCTCCCTTGATGAAAGGATAAGAGGGAGGTTGGGGAGGGCACACCTTCCACAATCCTGTTAGCTGTTCGTGTTACACAGGCGATACAATAAAAACCAGAGCAGGAGAAACACACAGAAATAAATGTGTCTCCATGGGGACATCGCTGGGGCACTGAGGGCGCAGGCAGAGGTGTGGTTAGCAAGGGCTGGAGAGGGAGAGCAGCCAGGGCTCCACATGGAGGTGGCATTGGAGGTGACTCTACCAGCAGGAAAGGGCAGGGAGGGGCACAGCATGTGCAAAGGCTCAGAGGCATGGCAGATATCACATGGTGAAAGGATCTGCAATTACGTACATATATAATTTTTGAGGCGGAGTCTCACTCTGTTGTGCAGGCTGGAGTTCAGTGGCATGATCTCGGCTTGCTGCAACCTCTACTTCCCGGGTTCAAGCGATTCTCCTGCCTCAGCCTCCTGAGTAGCTGGGGTTACAGGCATAAACCACCATGCCTGGCTAATTTTTGTATTTTTGGTAGACATAGGGTTTCACCATGTTGGTCAGGCTGGTCTCGAACTCCTGACCTTAGCAGATCTGCCCGCCTCAGTCTCCCAGAGTGCTGGGATTACAGGCGCGAACCACCACACCCGCCCTAGGCACACATTTTCAAAGGCGCTTTTTATCCTTCCTCCTTGAGTGCAGATGGACAGGCTGACTTCCTCACCTACCTTTGCTGGCAGGTATGGGAAAGTTCATGCCTCATAGAGGCTGCAGCCCCTGGAGGGCCCCTTACCTGCACCCCTACTTCCTCGGCCATCTGAACCTGCACAGCGAGGCTACAAAGTTCAGCAAACAACTCAAGGGAGGGAGTTCTGACCTGGAGATTTCTCATGATTTTATGAAAAAATAGTATGGTCAGTTCCTTAAAGAATTAAACATAGAATGACCAGGTGATCCCGAAATTCCACATCTGGGCATATACCCAAAAGAATTGAAAGCAGGGACTCAGATAGATATTTGCACATTCACATCAGCATTATGCACAATGACCAAAAGGTCATTGTGAAGCCACCCAAATGTTCATCCATGGATGA
This sequence comes from Colobus angolensis palliatus, assembly GCF_000951035.1. Lineage (NCBI taxonomy): Eukaryota > Metazoa > Chordata > Mammalia > Primates > Cercopithecidae > Colobus > Colobus angolensis. Next base: position 511,815 of record NW_012114588.1, read on the forward strand.
AGGAATAAAAAAAAAGCGGTCTATCCATGCAATGGAACATCATTCAGCCTTCAAAACGGAGGAAATTCAGGCCGGGCATGGTGGCTCACGCGGGTAATCCCAGCACTTTGGGAGGCCGAGGTGGGTGGATCACCTGAGGTCAGGAATTCGAGACCAGCCTGGCCAACATGGCAAAACCCCGTCTCTACTAAAATAGCAAAAGTTAGGCATGGTGGTGAGCACCTGTAATCCCAGCTACTCGGGAGGCTGAGGAAGGAGACTCGCTTGAACCCAGGAGGTGGAGGTTGCAGTGA
>NW_012114588.1:513088-516218 GCF_000951035.1 Colobus angolensis palliatus
TGGGAGGCTGAGGCAGGAGAAACTCTTGAACTGGGGAGTCGGAGGTTGCACTGAGCCAAGATCATGCCACTACACTGCAGTCTGGGCGACAGAGTGAGACTCCGTCTCAAAAAACAAACAAACAAAAAAAAAATTAGCTGAGCATGGTGGCGGGCGCCTGTGGTCCCAGCTACTCAGGAGGCTGAAGCAGGAGAATGAGGAGGATGGCGTGAACCCAGGAGGCGGAGCTTGTCGTGAGCCGAGATTGCGCCACTGCACTCCAGCCTGGGTGACAGAGCAAGATTCCATCTTAAAAAAGAAAAAAAAAAAAAAAGACTCCCTCTCAAGAAAAAAAAAAGGTTAATTTGGTAAATTTATGTTATATATATTTCATATTTTATTACAATTATAAATAAAGAAGAAAACTGCTTTGTATTTTAAAGGAATTTATTGTCTGTAATCCCAGCACTTTGGGAGGCTGAGGCGGGAAGATCATTTGAAGCCAAGAGTTTGAGACCAGCCTGGGCAGCAAAGTAAGATCCCTTCTCTAGAAAAAATTACAAAAAATCAGCCAGGTGTAGTCTGGGCAACATGGCAAAACCTGTCTCTACAAAAAATACAAAAATTAGCCAGATGTGGCCGCACGCACCTATAGTCCCAACTACTTGGGAGGTTGAGGTGGGAGGATGGCGCAAACATGGGAAAGGAAGGTTGCAGTGAGCCGAGATCGCCCCACTACACTCCAGCCTGGGTGACAAAGTAATCCCCTGGCTGAAAAAAAAAAAATTAGCCAGGTGTGGTGCCACCACCTGTAGTTCCAGCTACTATGGAGGCTGAGGTGGAAGGATGGTTTGAGCCTGAGAGTTCAAGGCTGCAGCAAGCTATGATTGCACCACCGCACTCCAACCTGGGTGACAGAGCGAGACTCTATCTCTTTTATTTATTTATTATTTTGATGGAGTCTTGCTCTATCACCCAGGCTGGCATGCAGTGGTGTAATCTCAGTTTACTGGAATCTTGGCCTCCCAGGTTCAAGCAATTCTCCTACCTCAGCCTCCCAAGTTGCTGGGACTACCGGCACCTGCCACCACATCCGGCTAATTTTTGTATTTTTAGTAGAGACGGGGTTTCACCATGTTGGCCGGGATGGTCTCGATCTCCTGACATTGTGATCTGCCCGCCTTGGACTCCCAAAATGCTGGGATTACGGGTGTGAGGCACTGCACCTGGCCTATTTATTGTTTCATCTTGGATCTGTAGGAGTTTTGTAGTAAGGGGGGCTTTTTAGGATCTCAGATGTGTCATATTTCTAGAAGCAGAGGCACTGGGACTATATTGATCAGGGTTCTCCAGAGAAACAAGACCAATTATAAATAATTGGATAGATATGGATATATAGAAAGAGATCTAAGATCGGGCACTGTGGCTCACGTCTGTAATCCCAGCTACTAGGGAGGCTGAGGCAGGAGAATCGCTTGAATCTAAGAGGTGGAGGTTGCAGTGAGCTGAAATTGCGCCATTGCACGCCAGCCTGGACAACAAAAGCAAAACTCCATCTCAACAAAACAAAAAAAAGGGACCTATTATGAGGGATTAGCTCACAGGATAATGGAAGCTGAGAAGTTCCATAATCTGCCGTCTGCTAGCTGGAGGCCCAGAAAAGCCAGTGGTGCTATTCTGGTCAAAACCCAAAGGCCTAAGAACCAGGGAAGACAATGGTATAAGTCCTGGTCCAAGTCTGAAGACCCAACAACGAGTAGCTCCAATGTCCAAGGGCAGGAGAAGACAGATGTCTCAGCTCTAGCAGAGAGTGAATTCACCTTCCTCTGCCTTTTTGCTCTATTCAGGATTGGCCAATGCCCACTCACATACATGAGGGTAGATCTTTTTTACTCGATCTCCCAATTCAAATGCTGATCTCTTCTGGAAGTATACACATATATCGGGAGAACCTGCTCCCGATGGTTATGTGAGTTCTTTTCTATTTCCTAAGTGTCTCGGCTGGTTTGAGAAATAAAGGGAAAGAGCACAAGAGAGAGAAATTTAAAGCTGGGTGTCCGGGCAACACATCACATGTTGGCAGGATCTGTGATGTTCTCCGAGCCATAAAACCAGCAAATTTTTATTAGCAATTTTCAAAAGGGGAGGGAGTGCACGAATAGGGGGTGGGTCACAGAGATCACATGCTTCACAAGGTAATAAAATATCACAAAGCAAGTGGAGGCAGGGCGAGATCACAGGACCACCGGATGGGATGAAATTAAAATTGCTAATGAAGTTTTGGCACACATTGTCATTGATAACATCTTATCAGGAAACAGGGTTTGAGAGCAGACAATCTGTCTGACCAAAATTTATTAGGCGGGAATTTTCCTCATCCTAATAAGCCTGGGAGCGCTACAGGAGACCAGGGCTTGTTTCATCCCTTTGGCTTTGACCATAAAAGACGGCAGGCTTCCAAGGGGGCTGTTTAGAGGCCTGCCCTCGGGGGCGCATTCTCTTTCTCAGGGATGTTCCTTGCTGAGAAAAAGAATTCAGCGATATTTCTCCTATTTGCTTTTGAAAGAGGAGAGATATGGCTCTGTTCTGTCCAGCTCACCAGTGGCCAGTTCAAAGTTACCTCTCTTGTTCCCTGAACATCACTGTTATCCTGTTCTTTTTTCAAGATGCCTAGATTTCATATTGTTCAAACACACATGCTCTACAAACAATGTGTGCAGTTGATACAATCATCACAGGGTCCTGAGGTGACATTCATCCCCCTCAGCTTACGAAGAAAATGACAGGATTAAGAGATTAAAGTAAAGGTAGGCATAGGAAATCACAAGGGTATTGATTGAGGAAATGAGAAGTGTCCATGAAATCCTCACAATTTACGTTCAGAGGCTGCAGTAAAGACAGGCATAAGAAATGATAAAAGTATTAATTTGGGGAACTAATAAATGTCCATGAAATCGTCACAATTTATGTTCTTCTGCTGTGGCTTCAGCCAGTCCCTCCATTCGGGGTCCCTGACTTCCCACAACACACATACACACACATACACACACACACACACACACACACACACACACAATGTTTTACCAGCTATCTGAGTACCCTTAGCCCAGTCCAGTTGACACATGAAATTAACCATAACAGGGGCCGAGCA
>NW_012114588.1:517778-524083 GCF_000951035.1 Colobus angolensis palliatus
CAGGGACCAAAGGATGAATCTGGGCCTTGTCAGTCACTCAGAATCCCCATCAGCTCCAGAGTGCAGGCTCTGGAGCTGAATCTCTTCTGCAATCCCGTCTATACCATTGGCTTTGTAAGCCAGTTTGTTCTCCCCAGATGTGTGGCTCAGCCACGTCTCAAAGTCATGAGGCTTGAATGAAGTTTCAGCATATGAAGCAGGATGTGTGGAGACAGTCCCTGGACAAGAGGGTAAAACCACTTTGTCCAGGTAAAAGTCCGTGTCTACACCCATACAACCTGCCTGGCCTGGCACCAACCCTGCCTGCTTCTCCATCCCCTACATCTCTCACCCCGGCTACCCAGGCTTCAGCCACACGGACCTCCTTTCAGTTCCTCACACAATCTAAGCTCGTTCTGTGAAAGGAAACTATCTTGGGGCCCCAAAATCACTAAGCTAAAGGGAAAAGTCAAGCTGGGAACTGTTTAGGGCAAACCTGCCTCCTAGTCTATTCAGTCATTCCTCTGCTCACTGAGATAAATGCATATTTGATTCCCTCCTTTGGAAAGGCTAATCAGAAACTCAAAAGAATGCAAACTTTATTTCTCACCTATGTGTGACCTGGAAGCCCCCTCCCCACTTTGAGTTGTCCCGCCTTTCTAGACCAATGTTTTTTGGTTTTTTGTTTGTTTGTTTGTTTGTTTTTGAGACAAAGTTTCACTCTTGTTGCCTGGGCTGGAGTGCAATGGCACCATCTGGGCTCACCGCAACCTCCACCTCCCGGGTTCAAGCAATTCTCCTGCCTCAGGCTCTTGAGTAGCTAGGATTACAGGTGCCCACCACCACACCCGGCTACTTTTTGTATTTTTAGTAGAGACAGGGTTTCACCATGTTGGCTAGGCTGGTCTCGAACTCCTGACCTCAGGTGATCCACCCACCTTGGTCACCAAAGTGCTGGGATTACAGGCGTGAGCCACCACGCCGGAACTGAATGTCTTTCCTTTTGAAGGCTGAATGATGTTCCGTTGTATAAAAAAAAAAAAAAGAAAAGAAAAGAAAAAAGAAAAGAAAAAAAGAAGTTCCATTGTATGTAAAGACCACATTTTGCTTACTCCTTCATCCCAAAGTGCTGGGATTACAGGCGTGAGCCACCGCACCTGGCCTGGACCAAACTAATGTTTTTTTTGTGTGAGATGGTTCACTCTTATTGCCCAGGCTGGAGTGCAGTGGTGCCATCTCGGCTCACCACAACCTCCGCCCTCCGGGTTCAAGCGATTCTCCTGCCTCAGCCTCTCAAGTAGCTGGGATTACAGGCATGCACCACCCTGACTGGCTAATTTTGTATTTTTAGTAGAGACGGGGTTTCTCCATGTTGGTCAGGCTGGTCTCAAACTCCCGACCTCAGGTGATCCGTCTGCCTCAGCCTCCCAAAGTGCTCCCAAAGTGGATTACAGGCGTGAGCCACCGCGCCCGGCCACCAATGTTCATCTTACACGTGTTGATTGATGTCTCATGTCACCCTAAAGTGTATACAACCAAGTTGTGCTCTGACCACCTTGGACACATGTCCTCAGGACCTCCTGAGACTATATGTCACCGGCACATGTCCTCAACCGTGGCAAAATAAACTTTCCAAATTAACTGAGACCTGGCCGGGTGTGGTGGCTCACACGTGTAATCCTAGCACTGTGGGAGGCCAAGGCAGGTGGATCATGAGGTCAGGAGTTCAAGACCAGTCTGGCCAATATGATGAAACCACCTCTCTACTAAAAATACAAACTAAAAATTCGCCGGACATGGTGGCGGGTGTGGTGGCTGGCTGTGCCAGCAGCCGATTAGATGGTGCTCACCACGCTAAAAGTGGTTCTTCCTGAGGGTGGGTCTTCCTCTCCCAGTCCACTGACTCAAATGTTAATCTCTTCTGACAACACCCAGATATGTTGTAGGAAAATCCCAACACTCTGGGAGGCCAAGGCAGGTGGATCACCTGAGGTCGGGAGTTTGAAACCAGCCCGACCAACCTGGAGAAATCCCATCTCTACTAAAAACACAAAATTAGCCATGTGTGGTGGCGCATGCCTGTAATCCCAGCTACTCGGCAAGCTGAGGCAGGAGAGTGGCTTAAACCGGGGAGGCAGAGTTTTCGGTGAGCCGCGATCAAGACACGGCTCTCCAGCCTGGGCAACAAGAATGAAATTCCGTCTCAGAGAAAAAAAAAAAAACAAAATTCAGGTTCTTGTCACACGACCAGGAAAGACTAGGCTCGCAGACGCTTTAAAGGGTGAGAAAAATGAAATTTACTGGGCAAAAAGGAAAAAAGGGGAAACAGGAACTCTCAGCAAAGCGAGGGTCCTGCTCGCCGGTTTCCACCTCACAGATAGAATCCCAGGTGACCACCCAGGAACTGGAGAGTCCAGATTCCTCCCCACCACTGCAAAGGGCCCAAACTTCCCAAGACTCCATCCCAGTGCGCACTCCTCCCTGTATGCAGGCCGGTTAAACGATCTCCAGGGAGCCCTTTTTCCTTGCCTGTCTCAGATACATCCAGAAACAATACTTTGCATCCTTCAATGCAATCAAGTTTACATTTAATATTAACCATCAGTGGGCCGGATGCAGTGGCTCATGCCTGTAATCCCAGCACTTTGGGAGGCCGAGGCAGGTGGATCACGAGGTCAGGAGTTTGAGACCAGCCTGGCCAATATGGTGAAACCCTGTCTCCACTGAAAATACAAACATTAGCCAGGTGTGGTCACACACACCTGTAGTCCTAGTCACACTCCTGTAAGTGGCAGAGCATGCTTTGAAGTGCTCAGTGTTCATGAGTTCTGATGGTGAGCATCTCACAGGCCCTCATGAAACCATGGCTGGGGCAGCCATAGCCCTCTGGTAATAAGAACCCGGTGCATCTCCTTCCACACTTGTCTTTCCTTCCTTTCCCCTCACTGGCAACAGATTTACAAATAAACACAAAGAGAACTGCACATGGCAGCTCATGCCTGTAATCCCAGTACTTTGGGAGGCCAAGGCAGGTGGATCACCCGAAATCAGGAGTTCAAGACCAGCCTGGCTAACATGGGGAAACCCTGTCTCTACCAAAAATACAAAAATTAATCAGGCATGGTGGCAGGCACCTGTAATCCCAGCTACTTGGGAGGCTGAGGCAGGAGAATCGCTTGAACCTGGAAGGCGGAGGTTTCAGTGAGCCGAGATCGTGCCACTGCACTCCAGCCTGGGCGACAGAGTAAGACTCTGTCTAAAAATAATAAATAATTTTTTAAAAAAAATCAGCACAAAGAGGTTGGTCAAGGGGAAAGTTGGCTTACAGGTCGGCTTAATTTATGTTAGAGGAAGGAAAGCTGGGAACGCTTCCTGCCTCATCTCCAATCCATCCTAGGAGCGGGTAGAGCACAGACTGGAGCTGAAATGCACTGGTTCGAATCCTCTGTGCCTCAGTCACCTCATTTGTAAAATGGGGACAGCAATAAAATAGTCCCCACTTGACAGTGTTGCAGGAACAATTGAGTCAATGCGATGCAAGCGCAGAGCCGGCACTCTCTGGAAGTTCGCTAGGGTCTGGATCCCTTCACCAGGCCTGCACCTCTGTTTTGCTGGGCCTAGAGCGGCAGTGTCCCAGCTCTGCCCTACTTAGACTGTGGTGATGCCAGGTCTGCAACCTGAGCCAGCTCCCCTGGGAGGGCAGTGAACAAAGAATAATTTCTAGGTGGTGATGAAATCTTCAAAGCCCCGGGGCTTGCTGGCCCTCTAGAGAGTGTCCTGATTCTGCCTCCCAGGCAATTGGTCTCAGAAAAAAAAAAAAAAAAAAGCCCATTGAAAAATGAAAGTGACCTCTCAGAGCCTGAAGCTGCTCCGCCTCTCAGCAGTTCCCTGATGCATGCAGAAGTCACTGCTGGTGACATCAGCAGGAGCCTACGCCTACCTGCATTGTCTGCCCTGAGCCTCTGGGACTCCCAGCTTTGTTCTTATGTCTTATGTCTTTTGTCTACCAGTTACCCTGTTGGCCAGGCATGGTGGCTCACGCCTGTAATCCCAACACTGTGGGGGCCGAGGTGGGAGGATTGCTTGAGCCCAGGAGTTCCAGACCAGCCTGGGCAACAGGTTAGCCCTGTGCTCTCTCTTGCTTTGCCCCACCTCACTCTTTGCTTGGAAGCTGCCGTGGGTCCAGATGCTGTGGCTTCTCCCTAGGAGATGGCCACTTCCATGGTGATGCCCCTGGCACAGCATCCCTTGGTATTCAGAGTAGCTGGCACTGGGTATCAGGCTGAGGAGAGCAACACTCTGGAGACAAGAACATAGAACCCACTTCGTATGCTGAGGGTCCTCCAAGTCTCTCGCCCAATAGCTTTTCCAACTGGGCAGCTGGCCGCCCACAATCAATGTGGCTTAAACTCAAACACACACACACACACACACACACACATATTGTTTTTTTTGAGATGGAGTTTCACTGCGTTGCCCAAGGTGGAGTGCAATGGCGCGATCTCAGCTCACTGCAACCTCTGCCTCCCGGGTTCAAGCGATTCTCCTGCCTCAGCCTCCCAAGCAGCTGGGATTATAGGCATCTGCTACCACGCCCAGTTAATTTTTGTATTTTTAGTAGAGACAGGGTTTCGCCATGTTGGCCAGACTGGTCTTGAACTCCTGACCTCAAATGATCCACATGCCTCGGCCTCCCAAAGTGCTGGCATTACAGGTGTGATCCACAGCGCTTGGCCGGTTGAAACTCATGTTGAGGGCTGGGGACCGAAAACATGACAATGATGGGGCTTCTGCTTACTGGGCACTTTCTCTGGCTAAGGCACAGTTAACGTCTGTAATCCTCACCACAGCCCTGTGAGCCAGGTCCTGTTGAGGCAGTTCCATCTGCCCTCAACAGTTTGGGAAACATTATCAGAAAGGTTATGTGAGGTGCCCAGGGTGCTGGCATTTGAACCTACGTGGCCCGACATAAGGGAGCGTGTGCTGACCTCTGCCCCAGCTCTGAGTTAAGCACTGCCATTCTGCAGGCAGGGGTAGCTGGGTTCACATCATAACTCCGCACAAGTTATTAACCTCTCCCAAGCTCAGTTTGCTCATCTATAGATTGGGAATAAGAGGACATGGCGGCCTGGCACCATGGCTCACACCTTTAATCCCAGTACTTTGGGAGGCCCAGGCGGGCGAATCACCTGAGGTCAGGAGTTCGAGACCAGCCTGGCCAATACGGTGAAACTCCATCTCTACTAAAAATATAAAAATTAGGCCGGGCACGGTGACTCATGCGTGTAATCCCAGCACTTTGGGAGGACGAAGCAGGCAGGTCACCTGAGGTCATGAGTTTGAGATCAGCCTGACCAACATGGAGAAACCCTCTCTCTACTAAAAATACAAAACATTAGCTGAGCATGGTGGCGCATGCCTGTAATCCCAGCTACTTGGGAGGCTGAGGCAGGAGAATGTCTTGAACCTGGCAGGCGGAGGTTGCGGTGAGCAGAGATCACCATTGCACACCATCACACTCCAGCCTGGGCAACAAGAGCAAAACTCCGTATCAAAAAAAAAAAAAATTATCTGGGCATGGTGGTGGGCACCTATAATCCCAGCTACTTGGGAAACTGAGGTAGGAGAATCACTGGAACCCAGGAGGCAGAAGTTGCAGTGAGCTGAGATCATGCCACTTCACTCCAGCCTGGGAGACAGAGCGAGACTCCATCTCAAAAAAAAAAAAAGAAAAGAAAGAAAGAAAAGAAAAAAGAAAAAGGACATGGTTTGTTGGGGGCCTAAATGAGTTCAGGTACATGAAGTGCTGGCGGGTGGTCAGTGCTCAAGGAATGTGCTCCTGCAAGTGTGGTCAGCACGGGCTCTGTGACCTCGGGCAAAGCACTCAGCCCGGCCAGCCTTGAGAATACTCACTTGCAGGGTTGTCGGGTGGATAAAATGAAACAGATCCACGGTCTTTCACCTACAATTCTGAAACCCAAAAGCCCAGAGAGCTGGAGTTTCATTCCCTTGACAGCAGAGCCCAACATAGCTCGATTTCATTTAGAGGCAAACTGATGCAGTTTCAGGGTGTTTTTATTTTATTTATTTTATGTTTGGATTAGGTATTTCTTTATGTTTTTGAGACAGCATCTAGCTCTCTTGCCCAGGCTGGGGTGCAATGGCACAAATTTGACTCACTGCCACCTCCATCTCCTGGGCTCAAGTCATCCTCCTGCTTCAGCCTCCCAGATAGCTGGGACTACAGGCATCTGTACCTGCCACCACGCCTGGCTAATTTTTGTATTTTTTGTAGAGATGGGGTTTCACCATGTTGGCCAGGCTGG
>NW_012114588.1:527879-529701 GCF_000951035.1 Colobus angolensis palliatus
ACTAAAACTACAAAAATTAGGTAGGTGTGGTGGCTTGCACCTGTAATCCCAGCCACTTGGGAGGCTGAGGCACAAGAATTGCTTGAACCTGGGAGGCGGAGATTGCAGTGATCACGCCACTGCACTCTCACCTGGGCAAAAGAGCAAAACTCCATTTCAAAAAAAGAAGTTAAAACACACACACATTAGAAACACAAGTCTGGGCCTCTTAGACTTGAGATAGTGCACCAAAGGTGCCTCCTTATAAGAAATGATCATGAACATTTGTGGTCAGGAACAAAGAGCTCACAGAAAGTTGGGAAAACACGTTCCAGCCTTGTAGGCACAGGGCGGGACTCTCAACAGGCAGCGGCTTTTCCTTGTCAGAGCTGGAACAACACAGGCCTTTCACTAACGAGGCTTGACTTGCAGTCTCATTAGGCCCATAGCTGGAAACCTGGCTCAGGCTGGATGGGTTGAGGAGAAAGGAGACCAGGGACCTGCTGGGTATTTGTCCTTTGCCCACAAATTGCACTACCTGCTTCTGCTGCCCCTGGGCAGAAACAGGCCTCACAGTTTCCTCTCACCCTAAGTGAGGCCTCCAGAGAGGTCCAGCCCCAGCCTTTGGCTCTCTGCTAAACTGAAATGCTCCTTACAATCCCCTGCAAAGAAATGAAACCCCAAACTTTTGGGAGAGGATGGAGGTTTTTCCAATAGCCAGCAGTTTTTACAGAAAAACAAGGATTAAAGAAGCAATTAGTGGTTTGCCAACAAGCAATCAGAGGAGAGAGCAAAAGAAATCCACAACAGGTCAGCAGGAAGCCTCAGGCCCTTCAAATTTGGAATGGTTACAAGAAGCCCAAACAAGCTTCTCCTCTTCCACCCCAGCAAGTCAGAGACCCAGGAACACCTACATGAATCTCTGAGTATAACTGTCTGTGAACTTCCTCCCCTCTGCACCTGCCATGTCATACATATCTACATATATTTATGTCTATAATCCACCTTGCTTTTTTACTTTATAAGTCCGTCCTTCCTTCCCTCCCTCCTTCCTTCCTTCCTTCCTTTTCTTGACAAAACTCTTGCTCTATTGCCCAACCTGGATGGAGTGCAGTGGCACTATCTCAGCTCACTGCAACCTCCACCTCCTGGGTTCAAGCAATTCTCCTGCCTCAGCCTCCGGAGTAGCTGGGACTACAGGCGCCCGCCACCTCGCCCGGCTAGTTTTTGTATTTTTAGTAGAGACGGGGTTCCACTGTGTTAGCCAGGATGGTCTCGATCTCCTGACCTCGTGATCCGCCCGTCTCGGCCTCCCAAAGTGCTGGGATTACAGGCTTGAGCCACCGCGCCCGGCCTTAGTTTTACCTTTTTTAGAATTTCATATAAATGAACTCATATACTTTTTTGTCTGGTTTCTTTCTTTGTTTTTACTATTTTTTTTAATTATTTTTTTTTGAGATGGAGTCACGCTCTGTCTCCCAGGCTGGGGTGCAGTGGTGCAATCATGGCTTACAACAGCCTCAACCTCCCGGGCTCAAGCGATTCTCCCACCTCAGCCTCCAGAGTAGCCGGGATTACAAGCACACGCTACCATACGCAGCTTATTTTAAAAATTTTTTACAGAGTGAGGGTCCGTCTGTGTTGCCAGACTGGTCTTGAAATCCCAGGCTGAAGCAATCTTCAGCCTCTCAAAGTGTTAGAATTACAGGCGTGAGCCACCACGCCCAGCCTCAGGGCTTAAACCATCTTTCTGCCTCAGCTTCTCAAGCAGCCAGGACCACAGGTGTGTGCCATCACATCTAGCTGTAAAAATAATTTTACACTTGATCTTAGGCAAAAGGAC
>NW_012114588.1:534236-535506 GCF_000951035.1 Colobus angolensis palliatus
AGATCGAGACCATCCTGGCTAACACGGTGAAACCCCGTCTCTACTAAAAAACACACAAAAAAACTAGCCGGGCGAGGTGGCAGGCGCCTGTAGTCTCAGCTACTCAGGAGGCTGAGGCAGGAGAATGGCATAAACCTGGGAGGCGGAGCTTACAGTGAGCGGAGATCGCACCACTGCACTCCAGCCTGGGCGACAGAGCAAGACTCTGACTCAAAAAAAAATTGTTTGCAGCTAGCAAAAACTTTTTTTTTTTTTGTATATTGACCTTATTTCCTGTGATCTTGCTAAATTCACTAATTAGTTCTAGTAGTTGTTATATAGATTACTTAGAATTTTCTAGTAAACAGTTACATCATCTGTGACTGAAGACAGTTTCACTACTTTCTGATCTTTACACATTTATTTTTCTTTTTCTTGCCTTACTGCACTGACTAGGGCCTCTAGTACAACATTGAGTAAGTAGTAACAGCAAATATCTTTGCTTATTGCCAATCTTAGGGTCAGTTGGTCAGTTATTTAATGTTGTGTGTGATGTTAGCTGGAGGTTTGGGGTAGACACTTTGTATCAGATAGCAGAATTCCCTCCTGTTCCTAGTTTGCTGAGAGCTTTTTTTCATGAATATGTGTTCAGTTTTGTCAAATGCATTTTTTGCAATTTACATGGTCATCAGGTTTTTTTCCCATTATTCTCTCTTTCTCTTTCACTGTTTTTTTGTTTGTTTGTTTGTTTGCTGTTGACACAGCCCCAGGAGGTCCTGGGAACATGTGTCCCTGTTATTCTCTTAATATGCTGAATTACATGGATTGATTTTCGAATGTTAAACCAACCTCTAATTCCTGAGCATCTCTCATTTCGTCCTGATGTATTATCCTTTTTCTATATTGCTGGATTTGATTGCCAATGTTTCACTAAAGGTTTTTATCTATTGGAATCTCTGTTGTATACCCAGTACATGGCCATGGCCAATGCCTGAGTTGGTGTCAGAGAGCTCTAGAAGTCTGGCTGGCAGAGGAAGGGGGTCATCCTAGTCAGGGAAAACAGCAGGTTCAAGCCAGGCACAGTGGCTCACGCCTGTAATTCCCAGCACTTTGGGAGGCCAAGGCAGGTGGATCACCTGAGGTCAGGCGTTCGAGCCCAGCCTGGCCAACATGGTGAAACCCCGTCTCTACTAAAAATACAAGAATTAACTGGGCATGGTGGCGGGCGCTTGTAATCCCAGCTACTTGGGAGGCTGAGGCAGGAGAATCGCTTGAACCCGAGAGGCAGGAG
>NW_012114588.1:539421-541150 GCF_000951035.1 Colobus angolensis palliatus
TTTTGTAGAGACAGGGTTTTGCCTCGTTACCCAGGCTGGTTTTGTGCTACTGGACTCAAGTGATCCGCTCTTCTCAGCCTCCCAAAGTGCTGGGATGACAGGCATGAGCCGCCCGTGCCGGGTTTTCTTTACTTCTTTTTGTCAGATATCTCATGCCCTGGCATGGTTTCCCCTTCTCCTAGGCCTGGGAACAATTGGTTTAACGGTAATCACTGTATTTGCATTTTGGAGGACTGCGCCTAAGAGCTGTTTTTATTTAAAAAGTCCCAGCAATCAAATACAGATTGGATTGCTAGCTCGCCTGTTTCCACACAATTCCCTCCTACTTAAGCTCTCTATGTTTACACACAGGACATCTACTGCCTGTTCTGGTCAAGGTACAGCTTTCTGGATCTCTGAGAGACGGAAGAGAAAGGGTTGGTACGTTCTACAGGTGAATGGTGGGCTGCTGAGAGAGAGATAGAGAGAGACACAGTCCAAGGTAACAGGAAAGCTTCTGGCACTGGTGCCTGTACAGTCAGTGGTGTCCCTGCCAGGACAGGAAATAGGAGAGGCAGAGCAGGTTTGGGGGAGGGGAAGAATGATAAATTCAGTTTGGGAGCTTTATTCATTAGCTCCTTGGGCATTACTAGGTGGCAGGTACCGTGTCAGGAACAACCGTGAACAAAAGAAAGAAGGTCCCTGCTCTCCTGAAGCTTACATTCCTGTATGGGAAGGACAACTTAAATAAATCAACAAACTGCACAAGCCTGGCTCTATAGTCGTGTGACAGACTGCTCTGCAAAGGCGGCCAGGGAAGACTCCATCTCGGGGAGACCTGGAGATTAGACGATGTCAGGCTGAGTATGACAATGACCCAGGGATATAGCCTGAGAGAAGCAGTTTGGATATCTAGGTCTGGGCTGGAGATGATCAGAAAACAAGCAAAAAGCATACTGCAAAATATGCGCAGCATATAATACTAATTATAAGGAAATGAAAAATACACATAATAATAATGATTATTAATTATTTGAAACAGAATCTCGCTCTGTCGTCCAGGCTGGAGTTCAATAGCAGGATCTCGGCTCACTGCAGCCTCCGCCTCCCGGGCTCAAGCGATTCTCCTGCCTCAGCCTCCCAAAGTGCTGGGTAATGGTATGAGCCACCATGCCCGGCCTATTATTATTACTATTATTTGAAACAGAATCTCGCTCTGTCGTCCAGGCTGGAGTGCAGTGGCACGTTCTCGGCTCATTGCAACCTCCACCTCCCGGGTTCAAGCAATTCTCTGCCTCAGCCTCCGGAGTAGCTGGGACTACAGGCGCCCGCCACCTCGCCCGGCTAGATTTTTGTATTTTTTAGTAGAGACGGGGTTTCACCGTGTTAGCCAGGATGGTCTCGATCTCCTGACCTCGTGATCCGCCCGTCTCGGCCTCCCAAAGTGCTGGGATTACAGGCTTGAGCCACCGCGCCCGGCCACAAAGTAAACTTTTAAAATAAGGCAAGGCCTAGGGCCTCGCGAGGCTTCTCTGAGGAGCTAGGACCAGGCAGTCACAGCTAGTTTCCACTGCCGCCACGCTCCGGCCTACGCCAGCCCCTCTCCCCAGTCATCCGCTCGGGGCTGGCTCCGCCCCAGAACTGCGCAAACTCCCCGCCTACATCTGCTTCCTAACCAATGGACGCTCGAGATTTGGGTCCACACCCCCGTCACGCCCCGCCCCAGACTCGAGCGCCGCGTGTCGTCACG
>NW_012114588.1:542443-543720 GCF_000951035.1 Colobus angolensis palliatus
CGGGAGGAGGGAGTCCCGGCGTCGGGGGCTGGTGGGCAGGGCCAAGGGAGGGGGTCGGGCCTTCCTCACCCCTCCGTTCTGACCGCAGCCCCCAGGGCGGTTGTGCCCCGCCGCCCGTCCTCCCCGCGGCGTCCCCAGCTTTTTCCCATTCTGAACAGTCAGTGGCCGGTGAGTGTTGCTCGGCGGCGGTCCTGCCTGGACGCTGTGGCGCGGTCCCCCTCCCCCGCCCCCTTCTCCCGGGGCCTTTCCCGAAGCGCAGCGCCTCAGAGCCCGGGGCAGGATCGCTGATGCTCGGGTGTGCCCGAGGTTCCTCAGGGCAGTGCGGGAGGTCGTCCGGACGGGCAAAACGGTCTGCGGACGTTGGACACCAGCAAGGCCTGGATGGTGGTGGGGAACGGTGAAGCTGGCGGCCACACGCGGGATGGCTAAGCCTGGGACCCAGACTAATATGAGGTCTGAAAGGTGTGTTGAGACACTTCTCGCCGGCTGGTGGGCGCTTCCAACGCCAGAGACCGCAGAATTATAAGGTGTTCCTTGTTTTGAAAGCTGCATTAGGTCTATGATCAGGCACCTTTTTTCCAGCGGAGACAATGCATTTTTAGGAGGTTGAGTTCTGCAGTTAGGAAGGGAGATGATTTTTTACCTCCCTGCCCCTCACCACCTCCCCCCTTCCTCCCCCCCCCCGCGAGAAGGTAAAATATTTTTGAGTATTAGTAATTTTCTTTTTTCCTTTATCACAGACGGTGGCTTGGGGTCCTTTCGGAGTCTTCCAGATGTTTGGAGTCTTAATTTGAGGGCCTCATGGGCCTGGCACAGCAATTTTTGAGTGTAGGATATTTTGCATAAAATAGTTTAACCTGGATGATCATCTTGGCTTGAGTAGTTTAGTTGCAGCCTGGATTCCTACCTGGATATGTTCCTTACAACAAACAATGGTTGAGAAACTTACCTTCGAAGATGACTGATGAAAGCGTCCCTGACCTTTTTTGTGCTTGTATTGTGGGCAGTCACCAGGTTACTTTAACCAAAAACTTTAGTGGGTCTTCATAGATAGGAAGAGTTTCTCATTCATCTCTTCCCTGTCATTCCTTTGCAACCCTTACCTCCATGTCTCCATTGAGACTTCCTTTTGTTTTTTGTTGTTGTTGTTGTTGTTGTTTTGAGATGGAGTTTCGCTCTTGTTGCCCAGACTGGAGCGCAATGGTGCGATCTCGGCTCATCACAATCTCCGCCTCCCAGGTTCAAGCAATTTTCCTGCCTCAGCCTCCCGAGTAGCT
>NW_012114588.1:544350-544777 GCF_000951035.1 Colobus angolensis palliatus
TATTTATATCTTTTTTTCCCCCCTCTGAGACAGAGTTTCACTCTTATTGCCCAGGCTGGAGTGCAATGGCGCGATCTCGGCTCATCACAATCTCCGCCTCCCAGGTTCAAGCAATTTTCCTGCCTCAGCCTCCCGAGTAGCTGGGATTATAGGCATGCACCACCACGCCCAGCTAATTTTGTATTTTTAGTAGAGACGGGGTTTCTTCATGTTGAGGCTGGTCTCGAACTCCTGACCTCAGGTGATCCGCCTGTCTCGCCTCCCCTCCCAAAGTGCTGGGATTACAGGCGTGAGCCACCGCGTCCGGCCCTTTTGTTTTGTTTGAAAGGGAGTCTTCTTTTGTCGCGCAGGCTGGAGTGCAGTGGTGCGATCTCTGGGCTCGCTGCAACCTCCGCCTCCTGGGTTCAAGGGATTCTCCAGCCTCAGC
>NW_012114588.1:548556-550683 GCF_000951035.1 Colobus angolensis palliatus
TCTCTACTAAAAATACAAAATTAGCCAGGTGAGGAGGTGCATATCTGTAATCCCAGCTACTCAGGAGGCTGAGGCAGGAGAATTGCTTGAACCCAGGAGGCAGAGGTTGCAGTGAGCTGAGATTGTGCCACCCTGGGCAACAAGAACGAAACTCCGTCTCAAAAAAAAAAAAAAGAAATGAGGGATCTTGCTAAGACAGAGGAAGAGGGGGATGGATGCTGGGGAGGCAACCAGCAGTGCCACCAATCCATTATATGGTCTTCAAATAGTACCCATTTTATTGGTCTAGAGCAGGGTTTCTCAACTTTGGTTCCATGATTGATTGTCTGTGAGGGATGGGCTGTCTTGTATATTGTAGGATGTTTAGCAGTGTCCCAGGCCTCTACCCACTAGATACGAGTAACCCCCTCTCCCCCATTTCAAAACCCAAAATGTCTTCAGACATTTTGTTACTGGGGTGGGGACAAAATTGCCCCAATTGAGAACTACTGGTTTAGAATAGTGGCCTTCAAAGTTGTTTTTTTTTTTTTAAGTTTTTGTGGGTTTCTTGTTTATTTTGTTTTGGGGTTTTGTTTTGTTTTTTTTCTCCCGTCCTGTCACTCAGGCTGGAGTGTAGGCGTATGATCATTGCTCACTGCAGCCTTGACCTGCCAGGCTCAAGCGATCCTCTCACCTCAGCCTCCGGAGTAGCTAGGTAGCTGAGACTAGAGTAGCTGGGACTACAGGTGCACGCCACCATGCCTGGCTAATTTCTGTAGTTTTTATAGAGATGGGTTTTCACCGTGTTGCCCAAGCTGGTCTCGGAACTCCTGAGCTCAAACAATCTGCCTGCCTTGACCTCCCAAAGTGCTAGGATTACAGGTGTGAGTCACTGTGCCCAGCCATGGCCTTCAAACTTTAATCATACACTGCTATGATTAAAATGTTTGTGTATATCTTATGTATAATTATATTACCCTATTACTTTGATACATATTATAAGACCTATACACAAAATAGAAATTAAATGGGCTGGGCGCAGTGGCTTATGCCTATAAACCCAGTACTTTGGGAGGCCCAGGCGGGCGCATCGCCTGAGGTCAGGAGTTCAAGACCAGCCTGGCCAACATGGTGAAACCCTGTCTCTACTAAAAATACAAAAATTATCCAGGTATGGTTGGCGCACACTTACAATCAAGCGAGGCATGAGAATCGCTTGAACCTGGGAGGCAGAGGTTGCAGTGAACTGAGATCACGCCACTGTACTCCAGCCTGGGTGACAGAGTGAGACTCTGTCTCAAAAACAAAAAACAAACAAAATAGAAATTCAATGGTGGAGGTTATAAACAAAGTGTCATTTCTTTCTGTATGCCAGTAGGTCATGATGCACGTCTCTTAAGAGTATATAACCCAGTTTGGAGATTCCTTGTCTAAAATGCTGCTTCCCAGTCAGATTAGTTAATTTTCCAACTATGTGAGGCTAATGCTGTGTCAGCATGTAACTGGCGGTTGAATATGACTTTTCCTACTGTCTGAGCACTGGCTACTGGAGCCCTCAGATGAACTGAGAGGATCCTAGTCTAAGACTTAGGTGGAAGAACCTGCCCTGCTGCCATTGACCAGACTATTTATGAGAGAAGAATGGTTGTGGGTGTCAACACTGTGGCCTGTGGGCAGAGAGGATTTTCCTATTGTCCCCATCTCTATCCCCAGCCCCTAGTAGGTCTGGGCTACAGACTGAGAGAGCTCGTAAGACAGGGAGACTGGTAGCTTGCTCTGTGACCAGATGCCTCCTACAAGTGAGAGGCTGGTGCATCAGCCCAAGCCAACAGGATGAGAAGGGACTGGGTGGTGTGCTTGGGAAGGACGCTCAGTGACTCCCACTTTGAGCCAATCTTGTTAACTCCTAGAGGTCCCATTGCCTTGATGTCAAGGAACATGGGGACCAAAGGAAGGGAGACACCTAGTTCTGCCCGCAGGCTCCCCAGGGCAAGTAAGGCAGAAAAGAGATGGGTGGATGAACTGCTGGTGGGATCAATGAGAGTTCCCAGTGTTGAGACTCATAGTAGGTTGAACGCCATCTGCAATGAAATAACATTCATCAAGGCCTCCGGTACATCACAAACCTTTTTTTTTTTTTTTTTTTTT
>NW_012114588.1:551205-554324 GCF_000951035.1 Colobus angolensis palliatus
TTGTTTTTGTAGTGACGAACTCCAGCCTGGGTAACAGAGCAAGACCCTCTCTCTTTACAAAAAAATTTTAAAAAGTGAGTGTGGCCTGCCACCGTCAAAGAGGTCATTGATTCACTGTTACTAGGGCATTTGCTTTTTTGGACAAACACACCATCCTTTGATTAGTGGCATAGACTTGGATGACAGTTGGCCAAAGTAATGAGTGCAGTTTCCTTAGGGACAAAGCAAAGGTGGTTGACCTGTATGGTATTTGAACTTACTGGCTTTCTGATGAAAAGATTTACCCAGAAGCTCTTTTTTTCCAATGATTTGGAGTTATGTTATTTAACACAAATACATTTCAGATATTTCTTTATTTTACTATGTTGCTGGTAAGTTTTTCAGTATCTTTAAATGTTATACTTTTTAAGGCATGTGGTTATTATGACAGGTAAGAATATTTTGTATGAATAGACATGGGTTAGAAAGTTTTTACGTCTAGCCAGGCGCGGTGGCTCACGCCTGTAATCCCAGCGGTCAGGGAGGCAGAGGCGGGAGGATAGCTTGAGCCCAGGAGTTCGAGACCTGCCTGGGTAATATAGCGAGACCCCGTTCTCCACAAAAAGGAAAAAAAAAAAGTTTTTACGTCTAACATTTTTATTTTTATTATTTATTTATTTATTTGTTGAGACTGAGTCTTGGCTTTGTCACCCAGGCTGGAGTGCAGTGGTACGATCTCAGCTCACTGCAACCTCTGCCTCCTGGTCTTAAGCCATCCTCCCACCTCAGCCTCCCGAGTAGCTGGGACTACAGGTGCACATCACCAAACCCAGCTAATTTTTTAATGTGTATTCTTGGTAGAGACAGGGTTTCGACCTGTTGTCCAGGCTGGTCTCCAACTCCTGAGCTCAAGTGCTCCACCTTCCTCGGCCTCCTAAAATGCTAGGATTACAGGTATGAGCTGCCACACCCGGCCACTTCTATCTTTTTTTTAAATATTTCTTATTATAGCCTATTTCCTTTAGATATATTCTAGTACTTAGAGCAAATTACACAGACCGATATTAAGCTAGGCCTACAACTTGATTAAAAATAAAAATAGGCCAGGCACGTGGCTCACACCTGTAATCCCAGCACTTTGGGAGGCCAAGGCGGGTAGATCACTTGAAGTCAGGAGTTCAAGACTAGCCTGGCCAACATGGTGAAATCCCGTCTCTACTAAAAAATACAGCTGAGACCTGTAGTCCCAACTACTCAGGAGGCTGAGGCACGACAATTGCTTGAACCCAGGAGGCGGAGGTTGCAGTGAGTTGAGATAGCACCACTGCACTCCCAGTCTGGGTGACAGAGTGAAACTGTCCCCCCAAAATAAATAGGTAAATAAATAAAATAATCCCTCATGGGGATTTTACTTCATTCATTACTTTCAGAGTCTGTGTTAGGTACTAGGTTAGCTTCTAGATTTCCAGCATTTGCCTCTCGTGGAATAGGGAAACTGCATAAACATTCTGTACGTCCTGGCCTGTTTTTCCTTCCTGTTCTTACCTTTCCCAGGCAGAGATTCTGGTGCTCTACCATTTTTATTGACCCACCTATTTTATGCCAGGTGCCTGGTATACTCTACTTGCAAGAATGTAAGAACTGCTTTTCTCCAAGGAGCTCCCAGTCTAGTGAGAAATACTTTTTTTCAAATACTTAGAAACCTTGGAAGACATTTTCCTTGAAATCTCAATTGAATAATTCCTTTGCTTAGTAAATACTGTTTAGGAACTTGTTGAGCCCTGATGCCAGGGATGGAAAGATAAGTAAGGCCCTAGGTCTGGATCTTGAGGAACTCATCAGATTCTAGAGCGATGTTTTCCAGAGTGAGGCCTGTGCCACTGGTAGGCATGGGTGAGGATGTGTCTATGGCCCTTGACATTTTTATTTATAACTAGCCCATCAAACATGTTATTTCACTGGTAGTATTGTTTAAGAGATGATGGACGTTAAGTATTTTAGAATAAATAAGTGAGTTGTCTTGAAGAAAAATATTTAATAGTAATTCAGGTAATATCTCTATGAATATGTTATAAGGGTAATACTCAAATGACTGGCTTAGGGGAACCCTGATCCAGAGAGACAGTGTGCGAGGTGAAAACACAGGATTGACTGATTAGTTGTGAATGAGGGAAACACAAGGACTTCATTGTTGAAAGTGATTAATCAGATTTTTTTTGTTTAAGACAGTCTTGCTCTGTCACCCAGGCTGGAGTGCAGTGACACAATCTTGGCTCACTGCAAACTCCGCCTCCCACATTCAAGCTATTCTCCTGCCTCAGCCTCCCCGGTAGCTGGAATTACAGGCATTATAGGCAGGCGCCACCAGACCCGGCTAATTTTTGTATTTTTTTTAGTAGAGATTGGGTTTCACCATGTTGGCCAGGCTGGTCTCGAACTCCTGGCCTCAAGTATCCACCTGCCTCAGCCTCCCAGGGTGGTAGTATTACAGGTGTGAGCCACAGTGCTTGGCCGAAAATAATTAATCAAATTCTAAGAAGGGTCTGTATTGGGGTAAATATTGATTTTCAAAATAATATATTCACCTGAATGAACTATTTTGTTTGAATGTGCAAAAATACTTTTCTAGAGTATTCATCGCAGCATGGTAGTGAAATTGGAAATTACATGAATGTCCAACTGTAGGAAATTGGTTAAAATCTTGTCAGTCGATAAGGTAGAGATAGTATGAAGCCATTGCAAATGATGAAGCAGGTGCATAATTTGCCGTAAAAGGGCACTCAGAATACCTAGATACTGGGAAGGGGTTAGGTGAAAATGGCAACAATGGAAAGCCCCAACGGATGTGCTAACGTGGGAATAGTAGTTATCCCTTTAGCTCTGGGATTTCAACTTTTTTTATTTTTTGAGATGGAGTCTTGCTCTGTTGCCCAGGCTGAAGTGCAATGGAGAGATCTCCACTCACTGCAACCTCTGCCTCAGCCTCCTGACTCCTGAGTAGCTGGGATTACAGGCATACACCACCATGCCCGGTAATTTTTATATTTTTAGTAGACATGGGGTTTCATCATGTTGGCCTGGCTGGTCTCGAACTCCTGACCTCAGGTGATCCACCTGCCTCGGCCTCCCAAAGTGCTGGG
>NW_012114588.1:559944-561826 GCF_000951035.1 Colobus angolensis palliatus
TGCCTGGCTAATTTTGTATTTTTTGTAGAGATGGGGTTTCTCCATGTTGGTCAGGCTGGTCTCAAACTCCCAACTTCAGGTGATCCGCCCGCCTCAGCCTCCCAAAGTGCTGGGATTACAGGCGTGAGCCACCGTGCCCACCCGTGAATATTTTTAAAAGAAACAAAAAAATTTTTTTTTTCTTTTTTTTTGAGATGGAGTTTTGCTCTTGTTGCCCAGACTAGAGTGCAATGGCACGATCTTGGCTTACCACAACCTTCACCTCCTGGGTTCAAGCGATTCTGCCGCCTCAGCCTCCCGAGTGGCTGGGACTACAGGCACCTGCCACCAAGCCTGGCTATTTATTTTGTATTTTTAGTAGAGACGGGGTTTCACTGTGTTTGCCAGGATGGTCTGGATCTCCTGACCTCATGATCCACCTGCCTCTGCCTCCCAATTTTTTTGCTTTTTATTGGGAAATATTTTTAAATGTATAGAAAAGTTATATTTAATAAAATGGGTTTTAAAGTTTGTTTTATACCTGAGCTACCTGCCCATTTTATTATTTTTACTGTAGTTAAAAATAATTCATTTGCTTATAAAGTAGCTAAATATTCTTAAGTCAAATTTGGCTTATCAGTCTGTGCTTAAGGTAAAATCAAATTCAGAAGAGAACTAATTGAGTATCTGATTTTTAGCTCAGGACCTTGTACTTTGAGATCCTCTATAAATAATAGTTGAATTTAACTGAGCATGATATTCAAATCTTTGAAACTGATTCTTGGGCAAGAGTGTTCAAGAAAGACATTCATCAAGAAAGCTATCAGTGTAGAAATTTATTTGGGAAATGTTAGAAAAAGAAGTAATAAAATGGAGATGCTCTGTTTTAAAAACCACACATTTTGTATTTTTAGTAGAGACGGGGTTTCACCCTGTTAGCCAGGATGGTCTCGATCTCCTGACCTCGTGATCCACCCACCTCGGCCTCCCAAAGTGCTGGGATTACAGGCATGAGCCACTGTGCCCAGCATGTTCTAGTTTTAAAGAGAGAAAAGCTAAACTTCGCATTCCATTGTGTAGAGAATATTATAGCTTCTCTGATCTGCTTTGATCCCTTCTTACAGGTGTGGAGGCACAGTTGGTGCTATTTTCACTTGTCCACTAGAAGTCATTAAGACGCGGTTGCAGTCTTCGAGATTAGCTCTCCGGACAGTCTACTATCCTCAGGTTCATCTGGGGACCATTAGTGGAGCTGGAATGGTGAGACCAACATCTGTGACACCTGGACTCTTTCAGGTTCTGAAGTAAGTTCAGTCTCCATTCAGTCTTCTCTGTTCCTGCCACCTGCACACCCTGTACCACCACTGTCAACCCAGAATGTTCATCAGGCTTATCAAATGTGATGTTCTGTTTGCATGGCCTTGGTCCTAACTTAAGAATTAGGTTTCTTTACCAATACCTTTGAGCTGTGACCTTGCTCCCCTGGCAGCGAGGGTCCCAGTGTACATATGACCATCATCCAGGGCAGTTAGAGTAAACCTAGCAAAGCAAACCAAAAATCCACGTGTCAATTGTTGCATCACATTGTCGCTCTTGCTCAAAGCTCTTGAGGGAAATGAAGATAAGAGGTAGTAGAGTAAAAGTTTAAATTGCACAACAGAAGAGTTGTGAATATTTTATTTTATTTTATTTTATTTTGTTTATTTATTTTTTTTGAGACAGAAGAATCTCGCTCTGTTTCCCAAGCTGGAATGCAATGGTGCGGTCTCGGCTCACTGCAGGTGATCTGCCCGCCTTGGCCTCCCAAAATGCTGGGAATACAGGCATGAGCCACTGCGCTCAGCCAGAAATATTTTTAAAAGAAACAAAAATTTTTTTTTGTTTTTTTTTGAGACGTCGTTTC
>NW_012114588.1:561876-566954 GCF_000951035.1 Colobus angolensis palliatus
TGTTAGCCAGGATGGTCTCGATCTCCTGACCTCGTGATCCACCCGCCTCGGCCTCCCAAAGTGCTGGGATTACAGGCGTGAGCCACCGTGCCCAGCCGGTACATCTAAGCTTACTGAGCAAAACTGAATAGCAAGACCAGATGTCGAGGACAAGTGAGTGCATCAGAAGCCCAGCGAGGGAACAGGGGAGATTGGCATCCAAGACTCCAGGAGAATTGGGGTTTTTGTTTGTTTGGTTTCTTTTTTGAGACAGATTGTCACTCTGTCACCCAAGCTGGAGTGCAGTGGTACGATCTTGGCTCACTGAGACCTCTGCCTCTTGGGTTCAAGCGATTCTCCTTCCTCAGCTTCCCGAGTAGTTGAGATCACAGGTGTGCATCACGATACCTGGCTAATTTTTGTATTTTTGGTAGAGACAGGGTTTTACCATGTTGGCCAGGCTGGCCTTGAACTCCTGACCTCAGGAGATCTGCCTGCCTTGGCCTCCCAAAGTACTGGGATTACTGGCATGAGCCCCTGTGCCTGGGTGAGAATCAGGTTTTTAAATTAAATGCTAAGAAGAGGAGTGGAGACACTGAGCAGGAAGGTTGGGGGTGGGTACAGGAGGGACAGAAGCACAGAGATGTGGAGGGACACTTTGCTCTCAGGACAGATCTGAGTCCATGGCCCCCCAACAAGACAGGACTGTGGGAACAACCCTCCTGCTTTGCCTTTTCACATGCTTAGGCAGTGCCAGTATCCTGGTGACACCTTCTAAGGAACATGCAGTGCTTTGGACATAAGGAAACTGAGACAGGTAATGTTGCTTCAGTAACATTCAGAATGAACTTCCTCTTGCCAAATAACTCATGACTAGTGAATTTGGATTTACCGTAACTGGGGAACTGTTACCCAAAAGTGTGGGTGTCAGCAGGGCCAAGCATGGAAGGTAAATGGGAATGTTGTTCCATTTTAGGTTTTACAGGATATGTGGGTTGAGTGTCACTTATCCGAAATGCTTGGGACTAGAAGCAATGTGGATTTTAGAGTTTGGAAGATTTGCATTTCCTTCACCATCATGTTGTCACTCAAAAAGTTTCTGATTTTAGAACATTTTGGATTCTTATGGCTTTCTGATCTCCAGTAAATCCACCCCCCCATAAGAGATTCTGTGTGTGTGTGTGTGTGTCTGTGTGTGTGTGTGTCTGTGTGTATCTGTTCCCTCCCCTCAATTAGGGCAATTGTTTAGTAAAATTTAAATCAAAGGAAAAAAAGCCACTGCGTGTTTTAATACAGGAACAACTTCCACACCACACAAAAGACAAACTATTTTCATTACGGGCCCACTGGCTTCATTGGTTAACATAGCCACAGCTACACAATAATGAGCCATCACTTACATATGAATACTTTTTTTTTTTTTTTTGAGACAGAGTTTCACTCTTGTTGCCCAGGCTGGAGTGCAATGGCGTGATCTCGGCACAACCTCTGCCTCCCAGGTTCAAGCGATTCTCCTTCCTCGGCCTCCCAAGTAGCTGGGATTACAGGCATGTGCTACCACACCTGGCTAATTTTGTATTTTTATTAGAGACAGGGTTTCTCCATGTTGGTCGGGCTGGTCTCAAACTGCCAACCTCAGGTGATCTGCCTGCCTTGTAGCTGGGATTACAGGCATGTGCTACCACACCCGGCTAATTTTGTATTTTTATTAGAGATGGGGTTTCTCCATATTGGTCAGGCTGGGCTCGAACTCCTGAGCTCAGGTGATCCGCCTGCCTCGGCCTCCCAAAGTGCTGGGATTACAGGCGTGAGCCACCGCATCCAGCATGAATACTTTTAAAATCAGTTTATTTTATTGATATCAAAATACAAACAATGGCGTTATTAAGTAAAATTTTAGTTATAATGTTTTGTTAGGAAGGTGTTTGTAAAGTGGCACTTTTCACCCAAGAGTTGTTGTATTTAAGCTTTATGTCCTCAACTTTATTACATATTTTAAAAATTCGGGGCCGGGCACGGTGGCTCATGCCTGTATTTCTGGCACTTTGAGGGGCCAATGCAAACGGATTGCTTGAGCCAGGAGTTTTGAGACCAGCCTGGGCAATGTGGCAAAATCCCATCTCTACAAAAAATGCAAAAAATCAGCTGGGCATGTTGGCATGCACCTATAATCCCAGCTACTCAGGAGGCTGAGCTTAGGAGTTGAGTACAACTGAGCATGATATTCAGATCTCTTAAACTGATTATTGGGCAAGAATGTGTTCAAGACAGACATTTATCAAGAAAGCTACTTACCAGTGTAGAAATGAATTTGGGAGCCGGGCGTGGTGGCTCACACCCGTAATCCCAGCACTTTGGGAGGCTGAGGTGGGCGGATCACGAGGTCAGGAGATCAAGACCATCCTGGCTAACACGGTGAAACCCCGTCTGTACTAAAAATACAAAAAATTAGCCAGGCGTGGTGGCGGGCGCCTGTAGTCCAGCTACTCGGAGACTAAGGCAGGAGAATGGCGTGAACCTGGGAGGCAGAGCTTGCAGTGAGCCGAGATTGCACCCACTGCACTCCAGCCTGGGCGACAGAGCAAGACTCCATCTCAGAAAAAGAAAAAAAAAGAAATGTATTTGGGAAATGTTAGAAAAAGACGTAATAAAGTGTAGGTGCTCTGTTGCAAAAACCACACATTTAGCACTTTTAGGCACAATTTACATAAGACAGGATGTCCCTGAGCCCAGGAGATCAAGGCTGCAGTGAGCTGTGATTGTGCCACTGTACTCCAGCCTGGGCAATGGAATAAGACTGTATGTCAAAAAAAAAAAAGGAAGATTCTCTCACACAACTATTTAATAACTTTCAACTAAAGGACTACTTCAGAAAAATTGTGGGTACGTAGTAGGTGTATACATTTATGAAGAAAACTCCTTTTAGATAGTAGTATTTCATTGATTTTTCACAACCTTAACAGATTAGTACTCAGGTGTGATATTTACCTCTATTTTAGAGAAGAGAATATGCGGGTTAAGAGTTAAGTGACATGCCCAAAGTCATGTTCAAAGTATATCTTGTTTCTAAGAAAGACTTGAAGCCCCTAAAGTAAAGTAAGAAACGAACAAGCCCCAGACACAAGGCTGAGCCTCTGCTGCTTCTCTGCGAAGGCAGCAGCAGTTCCCAGCTCAGAGACTCCTCGGACTGCATCCTCCTACCTCCGTGGCTATTGCTTCTGTTTCCTTTGCTGTCTTGCAGCCTTACAACCTCTGGCTGTTGGAGGGTCCAGTGCCCAGACCCTGGCCTTCTCTAGCTACTGCCACTCCCTCTGTGGGTGCACTTAGTTTCATGGCTGTAAATACCATCTGTAAGCTGGCAGCGTTTCTGCTCTGAGCCTCACACGCTCTATCCAGCTGCCTCTTTGACAGCTTGGATGTTTATTAGCCATCCAAGAGTAACATGAGCAAAACAGAACTCCATAAAACCTGCTGCTCCCAGAGTCTTCCCTGTCTCTGTTAGAGGCAGCTTCATCTTTCCAGCTACACAGATCTCAAGCCTCATAGTCATCCTTGGATCTTATTTCTCAACCTTGCAGCAAAATCCTATCAAGTCTGTCTTCAAAATAAATACAGAATCTGACCCCTTTTCACTACTTCCTCCCCCACTGTCCTGATGGAAGCCACCGTATCTCACCTATATTGGTGTATTCGCTTCCTGACTGCTCTGTTTTGAAAGCTTGCTGTCCTCTACCCTCAGTCTGTTCTCAGCAGAGCACCCAGAGAACCCTCTGCTCAGATTCTCTGTTCAGAGTTGCTGTCTCCCTCTGGGTAAGAGCTACAGCTATCCCTGTGGCCTACTGGGCTCTACATGATTGTCACCCTTCCCATTACTTCTGACTTTTCATTTCCTATTTTCCCCTTTGCCTCTCCAGCCTCCTTTTTGTTCCTTTAAAAGGCCAGGAACATTTCCCACCGCAGGGTGTTTGCAGTAGACATTGTCTGCATGGCTGACTTCCACTGTCATCACCTTGCAGGAAGACCCTAAAGTGACCATGCTATTTAAAAGCAAACTCTCCCCAACACCCCAGCCTACCTTCCTGCTTTATTTTTATCCGTCATACTTAACGTCCATCAACATACAGTGTAGTTTACTTATTTCTATTCTTTTCTCCTTCTTCACCACCCCCTCCATTGGGACTTCTTTGGAGGTAGTGACTTTGGTTTGTTTTGATTACTGAAATCGTCCCCAAGCATCGAGAACGTTGCCTGGCACATAGCAAGCATTCCATACAAATTGAACGCATGAGTTTTGGCATGTCAGGAAGATATTGCATATCAAGGGCTTAACACCCTCCCTCCATGTAAATAATAAAAGCTTCTGTCGTTATAATAGCTACTGTCTGCTTTTAAACACAAGGTTGTTTTTGGTTTTTTTTTCACCTTCAAGTCTTTTATCTCTTAATAGAGGCCAAAAAAGGGGAATATCATATTACGTAATTCTCATGTGAAGAAAGCGTACTTACTCTTCAGGGGAAATGTGTATCTTTTCCTGTTAATAAGTTCTAAAAGCAGAGTCTGTAACTCAGGACTTACATAAAAACAATATACCAACATAGGAAGCTTTAGAGTGGCTTAAGAGAGGGTGGCTCCTTTACAGGCTGCTACCATGTGGGTTGAAGCCGCCATCCTCTCTCACCTGGGTTATTGTACAGCTTTCTGTTTCTTCATTAACCATCCCTGAGCTAACAGCACGATGGTTTACAGAGAGGGTCTTTATCTAGTAAGTGATCAAACAAGAACAAGGGTACAGGCCTTGGTCTTATCTACAAAGCCCATGTTAGTTTCCTGTTGACATTTTTGGAAGACTGTGTGTTTATCAAAAACCCATACAAGGCTGGGCGTAATGGCTCACTTTTGTAATCCCAGCAGTTTGGGAGGCCAAGGCAGGTGGATCACCTGAGGTCAGGAGTTAGAGACCAACCTGGCCAACATGGTGAAACCTCGTCTCTACTAAAAATACAAAAATACAGGCACATGCCTGTAATCCCAGCTACTCGGGAGGCTGAGGCAGGAGAATCACTTGAACCTGGGAGGTGGAGGTTGCAGTGAGCCAAGAT
>NW_012114588.1:567632-569579 GCF_000951035.1 Colobus angolensis palliatus
AAAAAAAAAAAAGACTTGTCAGAGAATGGAATTTATTTATAGAAAGTTTATTTTTCAAAATTCAAAGAAAAAATATTCTCTATTGAAGAACCTATCTTTTTTTTTTTAAATAGTTACTTAAAAAGCAAAAAGGCAATATGTTAACAGATTCAGGCTTCTGCTATTAAATTTGCCAGAGTAATAAATAGTATATGTATTTCAGGTATCTGCTTTTTAAAAAATAAAAATCTTCTGGCTTAATATTTTCCAGCAGAGTTCTTACTATTTAAACTGCTGAGATACATTCTTTTTGTTTTTTCTTTCTTTTCTTTTTTTTTGAGACGGAATCTTGCTCTGTCGCCCAGGCTGGAGTGCAGTGGCCCAATCTCGGCTCACTCACTGCAAGGTCCACCTGCCGGATTCAAGCGATTCTCCTTCCTCAGCCTCCCGAGATTCTCCTGCCTCAGCCTCCTCCCTCAGCCCCCCCACCCCCCCACGACACTCGGCTAATTTGTTTTTGTATTTTTAGTAGAGACGGGGTTTCACCATATTAGCCAGGATGGCGTCGATCTCCTGGCCTCGTGATCCGCCCACCTCGGCCTCCCAAAGTGCTGTGGTTACAGGCGTGAGCGCCGCGCTTGGCCCTCTTTGTTCTTTCACGTGCCTTTGTCATCTGAAAAGTAATGTGTTAGTGATCTCCTATCTATCTTTTAGGAACTGCAGTGTTCAGATGAAACATTTCTCTTGGATTAGTCTGTGGTATTCATATTATGATACAAAACTAGTGAAGAGAATAAAATGCTCCAAACAAGACCCTGATTTTTGTTTTGTTTTGTTTTCATTTTTTTCCTAAATGAAAGTTTGTGACTGTGGGAAAATGAGTCTGGATCCTTCTGGGCTTGATTTTGCAGCTGAAATTTACCATTTATAGTAGGATCTTAATTGTTCCAGAAAAGTTTTGTAAACATCCAGCTAGGTTAGAATTTTGGATTGTGTAACAGATTTGGCTTTTTGCCAACTGTTAATATGTGTAACTATGGAGACCGCCTTTCTTAAGTTCTTAACAGGCCTGAGTCACTTTGGGACACGAGTTCTCTACTGCATTATGGATGAGCGGCTTCAAGCTTCCTGGAGCCAGAGATTCCCTTAATTGTGTTTAAATGACTCCTGAAGCTAAACAGGGTACATTAATGGGGACCACAGAGAGGATCTAAACTTAACACAATTTCTCGATACTCTTAGCATTTGAAAATCTTGATTATGTGCTATATTATAAAGTATAGGCCGCTTCAACATGTTACTTGAGAGAGGTTTTAGTTCAGAGAGCTCAGTCTTTTAAAAGAGCAATACTGCTTGAACCCAGGAGGCAGAGGTTGCAGTGAGCCGAGGTCGTGCCTCTGCACTCGCCTCGCAACAGAGTGAGACTCTGTCTCGAAAAAAAAAAAAGCAGCAGGAGAATCACTTGAGCCTGGGAGGCAAGAGGCTGCAGTGAGCCGAGATGGAGCCACTGCACTCCAGCCTGGCCGACAGAGCAAGAACTCCATCTCAAAAAAAAAAAAAAAATTAGCAGGATGTGGTGGCTGGCACCTATAATCCCATCTACTCAGGAGGCTGAGGCAGGAGAATTGCCTGAACCCAGGAGGCAGAGGTTGTATGGGATCACTTACAAGGGCCTGGTCTTATACCTGTCAGTAAGGAAAATGATTAGATTAGAAAATAAGACTACTTTCTCTCCATAATATTTTTATGTAATTTAATTATATAAATGGGCCAGGCGCAGTGGCTCATTCCTGTAATCCCAGCACTTTGGGAGGCCAAGGCGGGCGGGATCACCTGAGGTAGGGAGTTCCAGACCAACCTGACCAACATGGAGAAACCCCATCTCTACTACAAATACAAAATTAGCTGGGCATAGTGGCGGGTGCCTGTAATCCCAGCTATTTGGCGACTGAGGCAGGAGAATCACTT
>NW_012114588.1:570394-572442 GCF_000951035.1 Colobus angolensis palliatus
TTTTGTATTTTTAGTAGAGATGGGGTTTCACCGTGTTAGCCAGGATGGTCTTGATCTCCTGACCTCGTGATCTGCCCACCTCCACCTCCCAGAGTGCTGGGATTACAGGTGTGAGCCACTGCGCCCTGCCAATTCTTTAGTATTTCAACAAAAGATCATGTTGTCTGTGAATAGACATAGTTTTACTTTTTTCTTTCCACTCTTTTTCGTCTAATTGCTAGCCTACTTTTTAGGAAAGCTCTTTTTGAAGATACAAATATTCTTTATTTTAAACATCCAAAAATTAGGAGAAGAGAAGCTAAGATTCAAAATTTTATTTATACATTCAGAGAATTTAGAGCATGAAAAGTTGCATAGTGATCTGAGGAAGGAGAGCTGGAAATAGATGAAACTTTAACATTATCCAGTATGCCATGGACCAGAATGTCAGCTGTACCTCTTTTGCACCAAAAACCAGCTTAATTTGGGAAACTTTCCCTGTGGAGAAAGTGGAAGTCGTAGAAGTAGAATTGACAGGATTTACTTTACTATTAGCTTTACAGGAACATCTTTTCCATAAAGTGAAAGATCTTTTCATCATACTTTCTGTGTGTTGTAATGAAGGTAAAACATTCTATTAACTTTTTTTTTTCCTTTCTGAGACAGAGTCCTGCTCTGTTGCCCAGGCTGGAGTACAGTGGCATGATCTCGGCTCACTGCAGCCTTTGCCTCTCGTGATCAAGTGATTTCTGGTTAGTTTTTGTATTTTTAGTAGAGACGGGGTTTCACCTTGTTGGCCAGGCTGGTCTCGAACTCGTGATCTCAAGTGAGCCACCCACTTCAGCGTCCCAATGTGCTGGGATTATAGATGTGAGCCACTGCTCCCAGCCATTCTATTAACTTTTGACTAGCATATGATTATTTGTGAGCTATGTCAACCTTGAGTGCTATCAGATGGACGGTACTAGTAGTAAAGAAAAGTCCTCAGTAAGAAAAGGAGATTAAATTAGAGAAGACCCTAATACAACAATGTAAATTCTATTGGATACCATGGAAATTGAACCATTGAAGAGAGTAAATTTAACCAACTTGAATAACTGTGCTGCAGTAGAAAAATGCCTCTAAGAGTGTTCCATACAATCCTTTTAGGATTTTCTGAGTTGCTTTTAATCGGAAACAATATTTAACTTTTTTTTGTGAAAAGCACATTGGCGAGGTTATAGAGAATTCGGAACTCCTTTTATGTTGCAGGCGGGAATGTAAGGTGGTGTAACCACTATAGAAGACAGCCTAGCGGTTTCTCAAAAAATTAGGCGTAGAATTACCGTGTGATCCAGCAATTCCACTTGGATTCCACAAAAGAATCCAAAGCAAGGGCTCAAACAGATATTTGTACAACCATGTTTATAGCAGCACTATTTATAACAGCCAAACATGGAAGCAACCCAAGTGTCCATCGATGGATGAATGGATAATAAAACGTGGTGTATACAGCAGTGGAATCATATTCAGCCTTTAGAAAAAAGGGAAATTCTGGGTGGGCACAGTAGCTGTAATCCCAGCACTTAGTAAGGCCAAGGTGGGTGGATCACTTGAGGCCAGAAGTTCGAGACCAGCCTGGCCAACGTGGTGACACCCTGTCTCTATTTAAAAATAAAAAAAAATTAGCAGGACGTGGTGGCTGGCACCTATAATCCCATCTACTCAGGAGGCTGAGGCAGGAGAATTGCCTGAACCCAGGAGGCAGAGGTTGTATGGGATCACTTACAAGGGCCTGGTCTTATACCTGTCAGTAAGGAAAATGATTAGATTAGAAAATAAGACTACTTTCTCTCCATAATATTTTTATGTAATTTAATTATATAAATGGGCCAGGCGCAGTGGCTCATTCCTGTAATCCCAGCACTTTGGGAGGCCAAGGCGGGCGGGATCACCTGAGGTAGGGAGTTCCAGACCAACCTGACCAACATGGAGAAACCCCATCTCTACTACAAATACAAAATTAGCTGGGCATAGTGGCGGGTGCCTGTAATCCCAGCTATTTGGCGACTGAGGCAGGAGAATCACTT
>NW_012114588.1:573217-582795 GCF_000951035.1 Colobus angolensis palliatus
CAGAAGCAGTCATGGTATAATCTTTGGACTTGAGATACTTACTAGGCTTTGGTTTTAAATAATCATCATCCTGTCCATGAAAATTATTAGAGTTTTCTATTCCTTAAATTCCACCTCCCCCCCCTCCACTAACTTTTTTTTGTTTTCAATTTTTAAGACAAGGTGTCTCTCTGTTGCTAAAGCTGGAGTGCAGTGGCGTGATCATGGCTCACTGCAGCCTTGACCTCCCAGGCTAAGCTATCTTCTTACCTCAGCCTCCTGAGTAGCTGGGATCACAGGCACACACCACCACATCTGGCTAATTTTTTTCATTTTTTGTAGAGATGGGGTCTATACTGTGTTGCTCAGGCTGGTCAGGAACTCCTGGGTAAACGTGCCTGGACCTCCCAAAGTCCTGGGATTACAGGTATAAGCACTGAGCTGGCCTTATTCCTTATATCCCTGTGTAAGTTTCTACTATATTAGGTAAAGATCTAGAAGATAGGATTGTTAGAAGCAGTAAATCCAAAAGAAATCTCTGAACCTATTTCTCAGTTAATCTTATTATGATGAGGAAATTGTTCCCTGTGTGGAACCCTCTGCCAGATATTCATCCTACTTTCACAGGATTTCATTGTATAGTACAGACTCTGCACAGCTTCCTCCTGTGTTAGGCCGGTCGTGGTGGCTTATGCCTGTAATCCCAGCACTTTGTGAGGATGAGGCAGGCAGATCGCCTGAGGTGAGGAGTTCAAGACCAGCCTGACCAGCTTGGAGAAACCCCATCTCTACTAAAAATACAAAGTTATCTGGGCCTGGTGGTGCATGCCTTTAATCCCAGTTACTCGGGAGGCTGAGGCGGGAGAATCGCTTCAACCTGGGGGGCAGAGGTTGCAGTGAGCCGAGATCAAGCCATTGCACTCCATCCTGGGCAACAAGAGTGAAACTCGGTCTAAATAATAAATAAATAAACAAAGCTGGGTGTGGTGGTGAGTGCCTGTAATCCCAGCTACTTGGGAGGCTGAGGCAGGAGAATTGCTTGAATCCAGGAGGCAGAGGTTCCAGTGAGCCGAGATCATACCACTGCACTCCAGCCTGGGCAACAGAGGAAGATTCTATTTCAAAAAAAAAAAGAAAGGCAGAAAAATAAAATATGTCTAACTGAGGCTTTTTGAAGCATGTTTTTTTCACTGTGTTAATGATAGCGGTATTCTACAGACTTCCCATTCTGTATTGTAACCAAATCAGGTAAGAGTCGAGCTTGAAATCTCTCAAACATTTTATTCTCTCAAGGAACTAATGAGAAGGTTGACTCCTTATCATTTTTAATAGACCTTGCCTGAGGGGTTTTAAAGGTTTGTCTTTTCTTATTATTCAGGTCGATCTTGGAGAAAGAGGGACCAAAGTCACTTTTTAGAGGCTTGGGTCCAAATTTGGTTGGAGTTGCACCATCAAGGTAAGCATTAAACTTTGCAGCTAGCCCGTGCTAAGCAGTGTGGAATTCTGGGTCCTTTCTTACCAAAGGGTGATGCTGCTGAATGACCAGTGTCTTTTTCTGTGTTGGATTTGCCTAAATATAGTGGACATAGCGAATAGTCATTGAGAATTGTAGGTGCGTCTTCAGTGTGTGAAAGAGATTCTACTTACCGTATTCTTCATATTCTTAAGTGTGAAAATTAATCTGCTATCATTACTGTAATGTACTCTAAGTGTTTGCTTCTCTAAGTATGGCATGCGGCCAGCAGCATTAGTACTGTCTGAGACCTTGTTATAAACACACAATCCCAGGGCACATCCCAGACCTACATCAGAATCTGCATTTTAACAGAACCCCCGGGTGACTCCAACGCACTTAGAAACACTGATCCGGAGGAATTGTAAAGGCTTTTAACTTCACTTTCTATAAAATGACATCCTCATATTTTTGCAGGGCTTCTCCTGAAAGCCTGTTTGAAATATACAGAACTGTACTGTCACAGTATATAACATAGTCACTGGCCACAAGGAGCTGTTTAAATGTAAATTAATCAGAATTAAAGGTTCAGTTGCTCAGCTCCCTGGCCATGTTTCAAGCATTCAATCTCCACATGCAGCTAATGGCTACTGTATTGAAGAGCAGAGATACACGGCATCCCATCTTGGCAGAAAGTTCTCTTGGATAGATAGGATAGAGAGGATAACAATGTATGATTGTAAAAGTAACAGAGACAGAGAGAGAATAGCATATCTGGAAAGCAGATTAAAAAACTGCCTCCAGGCTGGGCATGGTGGCTCACCAGTGTAATCCCAGCACTTTGGGAGGCCGAGGCAGGTGGATCACTAGAGGTCAGGAGTTGGAGACCAGCCTCGCCAACTTGGCAAAACCCTGTCTCTCTTAAAAATACAAAAATTAGCCAGCCATGGTGGTGGGCGCCCGTAATCCCAGCTACTCTGGGGGCAGAGGTTGCTGTGAGCCGAGATGGTGCCACTTCACTCCAGCCTGGGTGAAAGAGCGAAACTCATCTCAAAAAGAAAAAACAAAACAAAAAAACTGCTTCCAGAAAGGACCTCCTGAGAAGGGAACTGGGTGGCAGGGGCAGGACACTTAACTTGTCATACTCCAAGAGACTTGAAAGAAAATGAAGTCTTTCAACAAAAATGAGAATGTTGTCTTATATAGGGTGAAGACCAAAAGCTTGTAGAATTCCTCCAGATCAGTGCTCCAATTTAAACATAAATCGGCTGGGTGCAGTAGCTCATACCTGTAATCTCTGCACTTTGGGAGGCCGAGGCAGGCGGGTTACTTGAGGTCAGGAGTTTGAGACCGGCCTGGCCAATGTGGTGAAACCACATCTCTACAAAAATACAAAAATTAGCTGGGCGCGGTGGCGTGCATCTGTAATCCCAGCTGCTTGGGAAGTTGAGGCAGGAGAATTGCTTGAACCCAGGAGGTGGAGGTTGCAGTGAGGCTGTGTCACGCCACTGCACTCCAGCTTGGGTGACAGAGCAAGAATTCCATCTCAGAACAAACAAACCGAAAACATCACCTGGGGATGTTGTAAAAAGGCAGACTCTTTTGCTGCTTTTGTTGCTTTAGAATTTTGTAGCAAGTATGTATGATGTATTTAAAAACAGAAAGTACTAGTCTGTGAGATGATCTGGGGTGTGCATTATTCATAGATGGTAAACTACTGCCCATCTGTAGTAAACAAAGTGAGAAGAGCCCTCGCTGCTCACAGGCAGTGCTCCTACAGTGTAACCCTGGTAACCTGATGCAGATTCCTGGCTGCCTCACCCATTTAGAACAATTGGGGTTTAGGGGAAAAGGAAGACTTTTATAACACAATAATGATAAGTAGTTAAGATCCTAAACTGAAAAATATATTCTATGATTAAGATTCATTGGCCAGCAGAAGAAAGAAACACTTTCCCTGCATTGCTGGCGAAAGAGCAGGACAAGTGCCAAGTAGCTCCTATTTCCCAGCCCCAAAAGAGGGAAGATAGCAGGGGGAAAAGTGAAGAGAAAACAAAGGTGACGGGACCACTCTGTGGTACTCAAGGCAGGGGGTGGTGGGAGGACTCTATGAAAACACAGGTATGATATGATGGCTGCTCCTGTGTGATCCTGAGTCATGCAAAAACAGTTCAAATTATGTTCGACATTCTCATTTTGGCACAAGGTGAAAAAGTGTGGTCTATTGTAGAAACATAAACAAAAATTTAAAACTTCCAATGTGTTGATGCTTAAAGGATTAGCATTTATCCAGAACGAAGAATGTAAAAGGACTTTGTAGATGTCTTCCCCAAATCTCACTTTCCTCAATTATTTTTGAACACTTCTGTCATCACTAAATCATTTCTGGAGGGACACACAAGAGATTCCTGAACATGCCTGTGGCAGGTTTTGGTTTTAGCACAGGCGAGGACAAGATTTTTGGGTGCGTGGCAGTGTCTTTCCCATTTTATTTTCTGAAAATTTTTCAGGTATTCTGGAGGGACATACAAAGTTGCACTATGATGATTTCTTTATAATGTTCTCTTTGTTCTAACAGGGCTGTATACTTTGCATGTTACTCCAAAGCCAAAGAGCAATTTAATGGCATTTTCGTGCCTAACAGCAATATTGTGCATATTTTCTCAGCTGGCTCTGCAGGTATGTTACCCTAGTGAGTGAAGAGAGGGTTTCTCTCTCGCTTTTCTAAAGCATGCATTCTGCCAAACAGTTTTTCCAGGAATTAGAAATTAGCTCCTTTCTTCCTTTGCGCCTAAAATTGTTTTTTAAAGCTTTATGTTACAACTGATAGGAGAGTGACAGCAGTTTGTAGCTTGATTTTATTTTCCTTGCCCACTAAAGCTCTTTATTTGCCCTCAAAATTTACATGTTCTATGCATGCTATTGGTATTTTGTTCTTCTAAAGGAATATTCATAGGTTTTTCATGTCTTCCTGTTTGCCCATCAAATTATATGTATATAGATAGATTTATTTATTTTAATTTTTTTTTTTGAGACAGTCTCACTTTGTCACCCAGGCTGGACTGGAGTGCAGTGGTGTAATCTCGGCTCACTGCACCCTCCTCCCAAGTTAAAATGATTCTTGTGCCTCAGCCTCCTGAGTAGCTGAGATTACAAGTATTTGCCACCACGCCTGGCTAATTTTTGCATTTTTAGTAGAGACGGGGTTTCACCATGTTGCCCAGGCTGATCTCAAACTCCTGACCTCAAGTGATCCACCCTCCTCAGCCTCCCAGAGTGCTGAGATTATAGTCATGAGCCACTGTGCCTGGCCCCGCCCCATCAGATGATTTTCTAAAATTAGAGCTTCTTTCTTCAGATTCCCCACGGGGTCCCACACACCCTGTGTACAATTGGCACTCCTGTCCCCAACTGTGGGTTATGCAGTGAGGGTGTAGGGCTTGCAGTGGAGTTTTTCAGGAGGGTCAGTGACAGCTCATAGGGCATCTGTTCTCTTTTGAGGGAACCATTCCACTTCCTAATGAAAAGCCATAGCAGGACTTCTTCCCCAGGATGTACTTGTAAAACATGAACGTGTAGATACCTGAGAGAAGGGAAGGCTCTTTTTTTTTTTTTTTTGCATTTTTTTTTTTTTTTTGAGACAGAGTCTCACTCTGTCGCCCAGGCTGGAGTGCAACAGCAAGATCTCGGCTCACTGCAACCTCCTCCTCCTGGGCTCAAGGGATTCTCCTATCTCAGCCTCCCAAGTAGCTGGGACTACAGGCACGGGCCACCACACCCAGCTCATTTTTTGTATTTTTAGTAGAGGCGAGGTTTCACCGTGTTAGCCAAGATGGTCTCGATCTGCCCGCCTCGGCATCCCAAAGTGTTGAGATTACAGGCGTGAGCCACCACGCCTGGCCAAGAAGGCTATGTCTAGAAGGCTGTATGGAGTTCTATGTCCATTTAAACAGAAGGGTTTTTTTTTTTTTTTAATTGGTTTTGTTTTGTTTTGATACAGGGTCTGGCTGGCTGGCTCTGTCGCCTAGGCTGAAGTGCAGTGGCATGATCTCGGCTCCCTGCAATCCCCACCTCCTGGGCTCAAGCCATCCTCCTGCCTCTAGCCTCCTGAGTAGCTGAAACTACAGCCGCACACCAGCATGCCCAGCTAATGTTTTTGTATTTTTTGTAGAAATGGGGTTTAACCATGTTGCCCAAGCTGGCCTCGAATTCCTGAGCTCAAGTGACCCACCTACCTCAGCCTCCTAGAGTGCTGGGATTGCAGGCATGAGCCACCATGCCAGGCCTAGAAAGATATTTTAGAGAACTTAAATTGGCATTTTACAAAAAATTTGCTTCTCCTACCAGTCTGTAAGTTGTACACATCATTTTTGTGTGCCATTGTTACTCCAAATACAAATATGACCAACCTGTCTGAGTATTTATAGCTAATTATTTCTAGACCCTAAATAGAAAATGTTAAAGTTGCTTTATACAAGGAAGCCATTTCTATGTAATACAGAGCTCTGAGGAGGAAGGCAGAGTTCCAAAACAGGTTGCTCTTTGCTTAAAGATAGGCTAGTAGTGAGTTACCATAAGCTAACAACTATTAATCCGTTTTGTAACTTTTGCAAAGTTAACTTAGAACCCTTGATAAATAAAGCAGACCTCAAGGAAGTTCTTAAAAACAGTGTCGGCCGGGTGCGGTGGCTCACGCCTGTAATCCCAGCTCTTTGGGAGGCCGAGGCGGGCGGATCACGAGGTCAGGAGATCAAGACCATCCTGGCTAACACGGTGAAACCCCATCTCTACTAAAAATACAAAAAAAAAAATTAGCCGGGCCTGGAGGGTGCCTGTAGTCCCAGCTACTCAGAAGGCTGAGGCAGGAGAATGGCGTGAACCCGGGAGGCAGAGGTTGCAGTGAGCCAAGATAGCGCCACTACACTCCAGCCTGGGCAGCAGAGCAAGACTCTGTCTCAAAAAAAAGAAAAAAAAAAAACCCAGTATCTTCCTAGTATCAAATTAATCTGCTTCCACAGCACTGTGGAGGGTGTGAGGTATTACAAAAGAGATACTATGTCAGACTAATACCATGGTGTTGCTTTTTTTGGTTGTCCAAGAATGATTCACAATGTTTAGGTGAGGAAGGCTTGGCTGGGTGTGGTGACTCATGCTTGTAATCCCAGCACTGTGGGAGGCTGAGGCTGGAGGATCACTTGAGCCCAGGAATTGAGACCAGCCTGAGCAACAAGGGAGACCCCTGTCTCCAAAAAAAAAAAAAAAAATTTAAAAAGAGATGGAGAAGGCTTACTGACCAAATGGTTTCTATAAGCAGATCAGTATTAAAAGTTAAATTATTTCTGGATCTGAGGCTTATAAATTGAGTTTTAGGACAGTTATAATTTTTGGTAGGAATCACATTAACACAGATATCAACAGCACCATCTAGAGGTTGAAAAGACTAGAAGGGATTCCAGAAAATTAAGAGAAATTTATTTTAGATCCAGCAATACTAATAGATGTTACACTTAATGGAGAAACTGAAGCTTCTATCTGCAGGATAGAAATATAACTGCTTCCAGCTGGGCACAGTGGCTCACGCCTATAATCCCAGCATTTTGGAAGACCAAGGTGGGTGGATCACGAGGTCAGGAGATTGAGACCATCCTGGCTAACAGGGTGAAACCCCATCTCTACTAAAAATACAAAAAATTAGCTGGGTGTGGTGACGGGCGCGTGTGGTCCCAGCTACTCGGGAGGCTGAGGCAGAAGAATGGCGTGAACCTGGGAGGCAGAGCTTGCAGTGAGCTGAGATCGCGCCATTGCACTCCAGCCTGGGCAACAGAACGAGAATCTATCTCCAAAAAAAAGAAAAAGAAATAACTGCTTCCTACTGTCTTATTATTAGGCCATTGAAATCCTGATTTCAAAGTTTATTATATGATAATAGACATCTTTAATAAGTATTGACTACAGTGTTGACCTTTACTGTTTTTTTTTTTTCCAGCTTTTATCACAAATTCCTTAATGAATCCTATATGGATGGTTAAAACCCGAATGCAGCTAGAACAGAAGTAAGTTATTATTTGTTCCTTCCTTAATGAAAGGATTTTTGGGATTTTTTTTTTTTTCTTGCCCCAATTCCCCCACATCTCTAAGGAATGAGATATACAGATTCCTTAGCTATCCCCCTCCTCGTTTTCTTAATCTAAGTGCATGCAGGATTCCTTTTGCATTGAGGTTTGTGTTGTGAGCATCATTGGAAGATGAGGGCGACAGAGATGACAAACGGGAAGGAGGGGATTTCTCTGGTTGCGTTCCCTGATCCACAGTCCCGCCTGTTGTCTCAGAAAGTCAGTGGCTGTCTCTCCTTTGCAGACCCCATCCCAGTTGAAGTGCTGTGGGTTCTCCTCCACATGGTCTCCCTTTCAAAAGGGAAGACAGTAAAGGCAGAACTCTGAGTGTCCTCGGACCTCAGAGGGCTAATTTTAGTCTCCAAAGGCCCTAAACTATAATAGGCTTCTGCCCTCGAACTCCAGCCAGGGGTTTGTAACATTTTGTAGGGCTGTGGATTCCTTTGGTAGTCTGGTGACACCTGCAGGCCCTTTTTAGAATAATGTTTTTTGGGTGGTTTTTTTTTGTTTTTTTTTGAGATAGGGTCTCACTTGCTGCCCAGGCTGAAGTGTAGTGCAATCTCGGCTCATGGCAATCTATGCCTCCCAGGTAGAATAATGTATTTTTTTTCCCTTTTCTGAGACAGGGTCTCATCTATCACCTAGCCTCGACCTCCCAGGCTCAAGCAATCCTCCTGCCTCAGCCTCACCTCCTACGTAGTTTGAGATCACAAGTGCATGCCACCACACCCAGCTAATTTTGTTTTTCTTGTAGAGATGGATCTTGCCATGTTGCCCAGGCTGGTCTCAACTCCTGGGCTTAAGCAATCCTCCTGTCTCGGCTTCCCAAAGTGCTGGGATTATAGGCGTGAACCACTACACCAGGCCTTACAATAAGGTTTTTAAAAATACACTTATCAGTGATATAGTAGTATGCCTCTTTAACACATTAAATTAACAAGATATAGCAGTAGTCCAGTAACTGCCATAATTTCTAAGAAATGATAAACCGTGTCCTGTGATGTTTTTAACAAATGTAATGTGACATGAAAATATTTCTATGTATGTCAAATCACAGGTACTACTACTAGTACTACTGTGGCCTGTTTATTTACATTTGTAATAAATACGATTAACCCAAGCTAATGGAACCCGGCGTAAAGAGTGTTTTTTTTTTGAGATGGAGTCTCGCTCTGTCGCCCAGGCTGGAGTGCAGTGGCCGGATCTCAGCTCATTGCAAGCTCCGCCTCCCGGGTTTACGCCATTCTCCTGCCTCAGCCTCCCGAGTAGCTGGGACTATAGGCACCCGCCACCTCGCCCGGCTAGTTTTTGTATTTTTTAGTAGAGACGGGGTTTCACCATGTTAGCCAGGATGGTCTCGATCTCCTGACCTCGTGATCCGCCCGTCTCGGCCTCCCAAAGTGCTGGGATTACAGGCTTGAGCCACCGCGCCCGGCCTAGAGTGTTTTAAACTTATCATCAATAAAGCTAAGTTTCATCTAGGTTGTAAAAAACCCTAGCTGAAATAAAATAAACTACGAAGGTGGCTTTAATACTTCTGAAGACACAATAGCTAAGACCCAAACTGGGTTTAGATACCCCACTATGCTTAGCCCTAAACTCCAATAGTTAACAATTTAACTTTTGGATTTCGGTTAGGGATTAGGGTTAAAGATGCCATTTTCTCCCCCAGTCCAAGTGAACGAACTACCAGCATTCTATTAAGGACCCCTGTATTACTGTGTTTCCTGGAAATGTGTGCACTGGAAACTTCCAGCCAGTCCACTTGGATTTTCAGCTGCCTCTAAAGAAAGGAGGCAGGCCGGACATGGTGGCTCACGCCTGTAATCCCAGCACTTTGGGAGGCCAAGGAGGGCGGATAACAAAGTCAGGAGTTTGAGACCAGCCTGGCCAACATGGTGAAACCGTGTCTCTACAAAAAACACAAAAATTAGCTGGATGTGGTAGCATGCACCTGTAATCCCAGGGAGGCTGAAGCAGGAGATCGCTTGAACCCAGAAGTTGGAGGTTGTAGCTGAGATCGCACCACTGCA
>NW_012114588.1:583598-595341 GCF_000951035.1 Colobus angolensis palliatus
GATCGCTTGAACCCAGAAGTTGGAGGTTGTAGCTGAGATCGCACCACTGCATTCCAGCCTGGGGGATAGAGTGAGTAAGACTCCGTCTCAAAAAAAAAAGAAAGCGTGGTTAGTTCTAGGGAGCTGTAAGACAAAGTGTGGTTGGCGTGTAATATGTGCATCTGCTCTGGGGAGAAGGGA
Organism: Colobus angolensis palliatus; assembly: GCF_000951035.1. NCBI lineage: Eukaryota > Metazoa > Chordata > Mammalia > Primates > Cercopithecidae > Colobus > Colobus angolensis. Next base: position 583,779 of record NW_012114588.1, read on the forward strand.
GTTATGGAAGAGTAAGGCTGGAAGAGCAGGGGAGCCCAATCCTTCCCAGGCCTGAAAGGGAATTTGGAGTTGGACTTTGAGGGCAGTAGAAAGTCATCAGAGCAGTGGTCCTCGGGAAATGGAGGATGGAAGTAGGGGGTGCCTTCCAGGGGACATTCAGCAGCTAAGTGTGGAGACATTTGAAGTTGCCACAACTTAGGTGGGTGTTTTTGGTGTCTAGTGTGAATAGAGGCTGGGATGCTGCTAAACATCCCACAAGGCACATGACAGCCTGCTTCTCCCCAGACTGAATGGTCTAGCCCCAAATGTGAATGGTGCCAAGGGGGAGAAACTCTGGATGTTTTGTTTTGTTTTGTTTTGAGATGGAGTCTTGCTCTGTAGCCCAGGCTGGAGTGCAGCGGCGCATCTCGGCTCACTGCAAGCTCCGCCTCCCAGGTTCATGCCATTCTCCTGCCTCAGCCTCCCGAATAGCTGGGAATACAGGTGCCTGCCACCATGCCCAGCTAATTTTTTGTATTTTTTAGTAGAGACGGGGTTTCACCGTGTTAGCCAGGATGGTCTCGATCTCCTGACCCTGTGATCTGCCCGCCTCGGCCTCCCAAAGTGCTGGCATTACAGGAGTGAGCCACCGCACCCAGCCTCTGGATGAGAGTTGCATGGTTGGATTTGTGTTAGAAAGGTCACTGCGACTAAGGAGCGGGAACAGTCTATGCGGAGATAATAAAGGGAGAGAGGCCAGTTGAGACTGAGTGAAGCCCAAGAGCCCCACGTCTGCGCCTGCTCGGAGGGGTCTGTGACGTGTGACCGGTGCACAGCTGACCACGCTCATCCAGTGGCTCACTCCTGCCTTGCAGCCAGGCAGTTCATAAATGCTTTATGTCCTGGGGTAGGAGCCTCTAAACCTGAGGCTTTTCATTTGCTGTTTTATTTTGATGTTTTATGATTTTATAAATTTGGCAATAATTAGAATCTATTTGGAGATGAGTGCAGTCAGAAATCTAATAAGTAGCCTCACCAACAGGTTGGCATGTTCCTGTTTTTCTTTCTTATTACTTATTTTTTTGTGGAGATGGGGCCTCACTACATTGGCCAGGCTGGTCTTGAACTCCTGGCCTCAAGCAGTCCTTCCGCCTCAGCCTCCTGAAGTGCTGGGATTACAGGTGTGAGCCACTGCGCCTAGCCCTTGTAATCATTCTTTAGCTTTAACTTAGTCCTGTTTTCCACTGAAAGCATTCCCTGTGTCTCACGGCCTTGTGACTTAATCTAGCAGGTGTACCATGGTCAGCTATCTGAATTGTTCTGATTGTTTTGCAGTTGTAGTTCCTCTGTGATGAGCCTTACTGCTCCCTGCAGCTCTTTCTAAAATTAGGTCAAATGTTAATGTTTTTATGAACATGTTTCTATGACTCTTGATACAGATGTAGCAAGTATTCTGTGGGCCTGTCAGATCTGCCAGCTAATTGGTCTGGCCTCAGTGGGCTGGGGGTCAGCTGACAACAGTACAGAGATACGTGGGAAAAACTCTCAAACCATGTTTTTCCTCCACTGTCACACCACAACAGTCATTGACACAGAAGATGACTTCTGTGACCAAATGTGCAGGGGGTTTTTCCCACACACCAAGCAGCGGACACCAGCTGGGTGTCCTCTCGTTCAGTTCCGACACTGTCTACCAGGAGACAGCCCCATAGACTGGGGGCTTAGTCCCCAGGACTGCCCATCCCCCACCCACAAGTTGCATGTCTGGGCCTCCAGAGCTTCTGAACAACCAGCTTCAAGTTGGGGTCCCCATGCCCCTCTCTTTGGATTCTATTAATTTGCTGGAGTGGCTCACAGAACTCAGGGAAACACTTAATATTTACTGGTTTGTTATAAAGGACATCGCAAGGATACAGAAGAAGAAATAGGTAGGGCCAGGTACAGAGTAAGGGGCGCAGAACTTTAATACTCTCCCCAGGGGCCACCCTCCAGGAGCCTGCATGCGATCAGCTCTGAAAGCTCCCTGAACCCTGTCCTCTTGGGTTTTTCTGGAAGCTTCATGCCAGCAGCATTCCTTCCCCCAGGGGATAGAAGGGGACTCATGGAGTAAGAACAACAGGGTAGGGACATTAGAGGATGGCCTTGGGGCAGGCGAAAGGAGATCGAGGGACTATCAGAGGCTGCCCCTGTGGCCTCACACACCCCACATTGTAACAAAAGACAAGGGCTATGAGAGTTAGGAGCCAGGAATGAGGACGAAAACAGGTATCCTAACACCACAAGGAAGACCCATTCTCCTACTGTGTGATGTCTCTGTGTTCCGCCATAATGTGTCTCTTTAACAGCCTGTGCTGGTCTCTTATGCAGAGTGAGGGGCTCTAAGCAGATGAATACACTCCAGTGTGCTCGTTACGTCTACCAGACTGAAGGCATTCGTGGCTTCTATAGAGGATTAACTGCTTCGTATGCTGGAATTTCCGAAACTATAATCTGCTTTGCTATTTATGAAAGTTTAAAGAAGTATCTGAAAGAAGCTCCATTAGCCTCATCTGCAAATGGGACTGAGAAAAATTCCACAAGTTTTTTTGGACTTATGGCAGCTGCTGCTCTTTCTAAGGGCTGTGCCTCCTGCATTGCTTATCCACACGGTATGTTTTGCTTTTGTTCTTCCAGAGCAGTAAAACAGCTGTCAAGTTTGTCATTTGTGGGTATATCTAGACTTCTGTGGCCCAGGATCCCTGCAGGTAAGGTCAGTGAGTACGAGGGAAACGGCTCTAACCGCATGGACGGAGGTCACATGAGTGATGGGAACTCGACCTTACTCAGCTCCAGCTGATTATAGCCAAAACTTACTGTGCAGAAACGCAGGCCCTGAGTTGCTGAACTTCTGCTGTTTTCAAGGAAGCTAAAAATCTGGATTGTATTTAATATTCCTTGAATCAAAATAATAATATGGGAGCCAAACTTAAAAATCACTCAGCCGGCCGGGCGCGGTGGCTCAAGCCTGTAATCCCAGCACTTTGGGAGGCCGAGACGGGTGGATCACGAGGTCAGGAGATCGAGACCATCCTGGCTAACACAGTGAAACCCCGTCTCTACTAAAAAATACAAAAAACTAGCCGGGCGAGGTGGCGGGCGCCTGTAGTCCCAGCTACTCGGGAGGCTGAGGCAGGAGAATGGCGTAAACCCAGGAGGCGGAGCTTGCAGTGAGCTGAGGTCCGGCCACTGCACTCCGGACTGGGCGAGAGAGCGAGACTCCGTCTCAAAAAAAAAAAAAAAAATCACTCAGCCTCGGCCAGGCATGGTGACTCAGGCCTATAATCCCAGCACTTTGGGGAGGCTGAGGCAGGTGGATCATGAGGTCAAGAGATTGAGACCAGCCTGGCCAACATGGTGAAACTCCATCTTTACTAAAAATACAAAAATTAGCTGGGCATGGTAGCACATACCTGTAGTCCCAGTTACTTGGGAGGCTGAGGCAGGAGAATTGCTTGAACCCGGGAGGTGGAGGTTGCCATGAGCCGAGATCAAGCCACTGCACTCCACCCTGGTGACAGAGCAAGACTCTGTCTCAAAAAAAAATAAAAATCAGCCTCCATTTCTAATGGAGCCTTAAGTAAGGCTACTTTGGGTAAGTTTATTTTTTAAGTTATGGAATTGTTGACCTACTGGCCTACTTGTTTTTAAAAATGCTTAGTTTATTGTGCCATGAAAAACAGATTTTATTTTCATAAGCCTACTTACTGTCAGCTATGACAAATGAATACAGTCAACTCAGTAACAGGTGCTGAGTCCCCCTTGTGTCCTGGGACACTAAGCTGACCCCAAAGGACATCTGAGGAAAGAGGTCAGTGATGCCTCCCAGGGTCTAAGGTCTGTGTGAGGGCAGAAATGATGAATGTCCAACTGTAGGTGTCCGAGAAAGAGGCCCAGGTGGGCAAAGGCTGGCAAAAGGAAAGGGTGGCTTTTGAGCTGGGCAGAGTAGAAAATGTTTCCAGGAGGAAAAGAAAACTGAAAAGTATAAGAAAAGAATTCGTTGAAGATATTGCCATACTTCATACAAATTACACCTTCAGTGAAATTAGCATTTGCTTAATTGGGAGTAGAAAACCATGAATTATTTTAACATTAAGTCCCATTCAAACTAAGCTTTTTTTTAACCCCTTAAAAGTTATTTTGCTGTAATCCCAGCACTTTGGGAAGCCAAGACAAGAATATCACCTGAGAAAAGGAGTTTGAAACTAGGCTGGCCAACATGGCAAAACCCCGTCTCTACTAAAAATACAAAAATTAGCCAGGCATGGTGGCGGGTGCTTGTAATCCCAGCTACTCAGGAGGCTGAGGCAGGAGAATCACTTGAACCAGGGAGGCAGAGGTTGCAGTGAGCCAAGATCGCACCCACTGCACCCCAGCCTGGGTGACAGAGTGAGACTGCCTCCAAAAAAAAAAGTTATTTTGTACTTTTGTGTATATGTAAGCGTCAATAGTTGACCAAATCCTAGAGTTGGAAATGGTTCTAAAAAGAACTTAATTTTTCATTGTCTCTCTAGGTATGCGGCTTTCCTGTCCAAATACAGCTGAAGTGGGAAACAGACATAGTTGTAACCTTGACAATTTTATTTTATTTCTTTCTTTTTTGAGACAGAGTCTTGCTTGCTCTGTGGCCCAGGCTGGAGTGCAGTGGCACGATCCCGACTGCAACCTTCACCTTCCGGGTTCAAGCGATCTTCATTCCTCAGCCACTCTAATAGTAGGTGTGCACCACCATGCCTGGCTAATTTTTGTATTTTCAGTAGAGATGGAGTTTCACCATGTTGGCCAGGCTGGTCTCCAACTCCTGGCCTGAAGTGATCCGCCCACCTCTGCCTCCCAAAGTTCTGGGATTACAGCGTGAGACACCGCAACCGGCCTAACCTTGACAGTTTTAAAGTTGTGTGCTGTGGATTCTTTCCCCATTTAATATGTGGAGTAAAGTAGGTCTTTGTTTCTCTGCAGAAGTCATAAGGACAAGGCTCCGGGAAGAGGGCACCAAGTACAAGTCTTTTGTCCAGACAGCGCGCCTGGTGTTCCGGGAAGAAGGCTATCTCGCCTTTTATAGAGGACTCTTTGCCCAGCTTATCCGGCAGATCCCAAATACTGCCATTGTGTTGTCTACTTACGAGTTAATTGTGTACCTGTTAGAAGACCGTACTTAGTAACATGCCAGAAAATTGTGCTATAGAAGAATAAAACTGAAAAACTCTAGAAAATTTTTTTCCCCCATTGATGTTTAGAACGTTTGAGACTGAAACAGGAAAGGCCATAAAATATCTGGCTAATATCACCTGTTGGACATTTCCTTTTGGATTCATGCTTTCTGGAAGGTTTAAATTCATTAACGTTAACAGTTAATTATAACATTTTTTTTAACTTAAGAGGATTCAGGGTTAAGCACCAACTAAATTAAATCATGCTATTTAATTTAAGTATACATTTGGCTTGTGTTCTCTTTTATGCTCACTGTACTATGAAGGACTTAAGTAGTTCAGATAAACATGCCTTAGAAATGCATAGAAAAATGATGAAGTCAGAATACAACTTGTTTTGTAATCTGACTTTAAGATCTTGCACTGTTAGATAGGGAAGAAATGTCACATTTTGGCTGGGTGCAGTGGCTCATGTCTGTAATCCCAGCACTTTGGGAGGCCGAGGCAGATAGATCACCTGAAGTCGGGAGTTCCAGACCAGACTGGCCAACATGGCGAAACCCTGTCTCTACTAAAAATATAAAACTTAGCCAGGTGTGCGCCTGTAATCCCAGCTACTTGGGAGGCTGAGGCAGGCGAATCACTTGAAACCCCCCGGGGGCGGAAGTTGCTGCCAGCCGAGATCGTGCCACTTCACTCCAGTGTGGTTGACAGAGCGAGACTCTATCTCAAAAGAAAAAAAAGCGTCACATTTTGATGGTGGTGTGTGGACCAGGAGAAACTTCCCAGCAGTTTTTCTCCTTTGTACATTTCCAATTACATGCAGATTGATCATCTAAGCTTTCAGACTACTGAGATGAATATATATAACTTTCTGACACTAAATATTTTAAGCTATAAAAAATTTCCTGAAGTTATCCTCTTCTCCCTACTTTGAACCAAAGGCAAGAATTTTTAAAGAACTGGTTATCAGTGGCCTGGCTCCTGGATATAGTTCCAGAAGTTAAGACCAGTTACCTTGTTAAGTGTGTGACAGCACAGCCGCCCTGTTTGGCTGTGAATCCAGAATGTGATGAAGAACGGTCATTACCACTGAGGTCTTTAGCCCTGTTCTTGGACCTCTGCTCTTGCAGAAAAGGAGCACAACTATGGCTCACCCATCAGAGAGCTCACCTTTATTCTGATAGAAAGTACTGGGATTGTTTAAATATCCTAGTTCAACGTTTAAAAAAAAAAAAAATTAACCCCAGCAGTTTCGGAGGCCGAGGCGGGGCGGATCAGGAGGTCAGGAGATTGAGACCATCCTGGCTAATACGATGAAACCCCGTCTGTACTAAAAAAAATACAAAAAAGTTAGTTGGGCGTGCTGGTGGGTGCCTGTAGTCCCAGCTACTCCGGAGGCTGAGGCAAGAGAATGGTGTGAACCCGGGAGGCGGAGCTTGCAGTGAGCCGAGATGGCACCACTGCTCTCCAGCCTGGATGATAGAGTGAGACTCTGTCTCAAAAAAAAAGCCAGGGTGTTACTCCCTTGGTTTTAAAGCAAATTTAATGAGGGAAGAAAAAGATGATACTAAGAAGGCAAGTAAAGCCCCTAGTCTTCCATTAGCTATCACTGGAATTTCAGTATATTGTACATGAAGGTGGGTTTTCAATCGAATGTCTAGAAAGATACTCATTTCTAATACCTATGCACTGTAGTTTCAGGTTTACTTGCAGACACTGGTAGGGTTAAGAGGAGGATATTTCCAAGTTATATTTAAATCGAGTTTCCTTTTATTCATCTTTATATAGTCATAAGGGAAGTTAACTGGGATTCTTGACTCTAGTATAATTGCTCCGACAACTATATAGAAGTCAAAATGAGTGACTTTAGTGAAGCTTCTGTACTTTACAATACATGATAGGAATGCTATTCCAGAAGTTTTGTTTTTGAGATGGAGTCTCGCTCCGTCTCCCAGGCTGGAGTGCAGTGGCACGATCTCAGCCCACTGCAGCCTCTGCCTCCCGGTTTCAAGCAATTCTCCTGTCTTAGCCTCCTGGGTAGCTGGGACTACAGGCGTGCACCACCACACCTGGCTAATTTTGTACTTTTAGTAGAGATGGGGTTTTACCATGTTGGCCAGGCTGTTCTCAAACTCCTGACCTCAGGTGATCTACCTGCCTCAGCCTCCCAAAATACTGGGATTACAGGAGTGAGCCACCATACCTGGCCCGGCCCACGCCCCAAGCCCTTTTTGTTGTTACTGTTTTCAGACAAGATATCACTCAGTCACTGAAGCTGGATACAGTGGCAAGGTCATAGCTCACTGTAACCTCAAACTCCTGGGCACAAGGGATCCTCCCACCTCAGCCTCCCAAAGTAGCTTGGACCACAGGAAAGTACCACCATGCCCAGCTAATGTTTTTTCATTCTTTGTGCAGACAAGGTTTTTCTGTGTTGCCCAAGCTGGTCTCAGACTACTAGCCAGAAGCGATCTTACCTCCTCAGTCTCCCAAAGGACTGGGATTACAGAGTAACATCTTATTTTAATATTCATATTCCTATTTTAGTATTCATATTTGATGATGGCACTTAGCAACATCCTCCTATATCCATATTAAAACCTGTTTTCCAAGATTGTATCTAATATGAAGGTGTAAAATTGCTTTGTTTTCACTCATTCTTGAATGAATAAATTAGTAACTAATTATAATTTTAGTTTTCTGCTTCTCCTGCCCCAGGGCATGGAAATGCAAGCTGCTTAGGCACCCAAAGTAGGAAAGAAGTGATGTTTCCTCTATAAGCTTTAAAGTTTAAAGCTCATTAGCTTTCAACATGGGAAATATCTGTGGTTTTTCTCTTAATTTTTGTGGGTATACAGGAGTATATATATTTATGGGGTACATGAGATGTTTTGATGCAGGCATGCAACGTGAAATAAGCACATCATGGAGAATGGGATCTCCATTTCCTTCAAGCATTTAGCCATTGAGTTGCAAACAATCCAGTTACACTCTTATTTTGAAATGTACAGTTAATGTTGGGGCTGGGTGGTTCACGCTTGTAATCCCAGCACTTTGGGAGGGTGAGGCAGGCGAAGGATCACTTGTACTCAGGAGTTCGAGATCAGCCTGGCAACATGGTGAAACCCTGTATTTAAAAAAAAAAAAGGCTGAGTGTGGTGGTGGTGTGCACTTGTGGTGTCAGCTACTCCAGAAGATGAGGCAGGAGAATGAATGACTTGAGCCCAGGTGGCGGAGGTTGCAGTGAGCTGAGATGGCACCACTGCATTACAGCTTGGGTGACAGGAGTGACCCTGTCTCAAAAGTACGGTTAAATTATTATTGACTGTAGTCACCCGGTTATGCTTTTTTCCTTTTTTTCATATAAAGATTTTTTTTGTTTTTGAAACAGAGTCTCGCTCTGTCGCCCAGGCTGGAGTGCAGTGGTGCAATCTCGGCGTACTGCAACCTCCGCCTTCTGGGTTCACACCATTCTCCTGCCTCAGCCTCCCGAGTAGCTAGGACTATAGGCGCTCGCCACTACACCCGGCTAATTTTTTGTATTCTTCAGTAGAGACGGGGTTTCACCGTGTTCGCCAGGATGGTCTCAATCTCCTGACCTCGAAATCCGCCCACCTCAGCCTCCCAAAATGCTGGGATTACAGGCATGAACCACTGTGCCTGGCCAAGATTTTTTAAAGAAAAACAATTTTTTTTTTTTTGAGACGGAGTCTGGCTCTGTGGCCCAGGCTGGAGTGCAACGGCATGATCTCGGCTCACTGCAACCTCTGCCTCCCAGGTTCAAGCAATTCTGCCTCAGCCTACCAAGTATCTGGAATTACAGGTGCCCACCACCACACCTGGCTAATTTTTGTATTGTTGTATTTTTAGTCACCATGTTGGCTAGGCTGGTCTCAAACTCCTGATCTCAAGTGGTCTGCCTGCTTTGGCCTCCCAAAGTGCTGGGATTACAGGTGTAAGCCACCTCGCGGTAGCTCACACCTGTAATCCCAGCACTTTGGGAGGCTGAGGAAGGAGAATTGCTTGAGGCCAGGAGTTCAAGGCCAGCCTGGGCAACATAGGGAGACCCTCTCTTTACAAAAAATCAGTTGAGCATGCACCTGTAGTCCCAGCTACTTGGGAGGCTGAGGTGGGAGGATCCCTTGAGCCCAGGAGGTTGAGGCTGCAGTGAGTCATGGGATCATGCCACTGTACCCCAATCTGGACGACAGAGCACGAGGGGCATCTGAGCCTGTAGAATGGTCTGACTCCAAAGTCAAGACCTGACAAACCATTTCATTCCATTTACTTAAGAATTACAAATCCATGGATGATACGGCTGATAATGCACATAACAGAATTGGCCACATAAAGATTCCTTTGGGTGGGACATGCAAACAGTCTTCCTTGGGAAGCAAATGGTACTTAAACACAATTGCTGTTTTGAGGGAAGATAAACCTTAGATGATTATTTTGCTTGCTCATGGCTGGTGAAAGCATCAAGACCGCATGGAAAGGCTTTTGCTGGGATACTCACAAGAAAGGAGGTCCAGACCCAAGTGAACCTCCAGGTTTCCTGTCTGCTTCACTCTCCAGTCCTCTTTCCCACCTAGTGAATGTGCGTGATTCGGGTGTGGACAGAGGAACTGGCTGCAGGAGCAAAAAAACATTTGCCCTTAATCTGTCACTACCCACAAAGAGTTTACATTGTTAACCTCCGGAAAAAAAAATAAATAAAAGCAAAGTTGTCAGAACAGTGGAACATAGTGTGTAATTAGATACAAATATTTTCTGTTTACTTTTTTAAAACTAGTAATTTAGCTGAAATCAATAATGAAACACAGTGACTCTTCCTCTCAAATCTCCCACCACCAGGTAGTCAGTTTGCAGTTAAGCATTAACTATTCTCCACTTCCTACAAGCACATAAGGCTTTATTTAAGCTTTGGATATTATTTAAAAATCAACTTGCATGTTGCTTTTTTCTTTTTAATTTTTTTTTTTTTTTTTTTTTGAGATGGAGTCTCACTCTGTCGCCAGGCTGGAGTACAGTGGCGCAACCTCAGCTCACTACAACCTCCACCTCCTGGGTTCAAGCAATTCTCCTGCCTTAGCCTCCCGTGTAGCTGCAACTACAGGCGCGCACCACCACACCCAGCTAATTTTTGTATTTTTAGTGGAGACCAGGTTTCACCATATTGGTCAGGATGGTCTTGAACTCCTGACCTTGTGTTCCGCCCCTCAGCCTCCCAAAATGCTGGGATTACAGGCATGAGCCACCATGTGCCCGGCCTGCATGTTGCTTTTTTGTTGTCGTTTTTGTTTTTTCGAGAAGGAGTCTCCCTGTGTCACCCAGGCTGGAGTGCAGTGGCGCAATCTTGATTCATTGCAACATCCGCCTCCCAGGTTCAAGCAATGATTGTGCCTCAGCTTCCTGAGTAGCTGGGATTACAGGTGTGCACCACCACGCCCAGCTAATTTTTGTATTTTCATTAGAGATGGGCTTTCACCATGTTGCCCAGGCTGGTCTTGAACTTTTGACCTCAGATGATCTGGCCTCCCAAAGTGCTGGAATTACAGGTGTGAGCCACCCCGCCCTGCCTGCATGTTGCTTCTTAAAAACAATGTATCATCCATCTATGCCAATAACTCCAGATCTGGCTGGCTTTTCTTTTTCTGCTTTTCTTTCTCTTTCCCTTTCCCTTTCCCTTTCCCTTTCCCTTTCTCTTCTTTCTTTCTTTCTTTCTTTTTTCTTTCCTTCCTTCCTTTTCTTTTCTTTTCTCTTTTCTTTCTTCTTTCTTTTTCTTTTTTGAGAAGGAGTCTGGCTTTGTCGCCCAGACTGGAGTGCAGTGCAGTGGCGCCATCTCGGCTCACTGCAAGCTCCACCTCTCGGGTTCACGCCATTCTCCTGCCTCAGCCTCCCGAGTAGCTGGGACTACAGGCGCCCGCCACCACACCTGGCTAATTTTTTAGTAGAGATGGGGTTTCACCGTGTTAGGATGGTCTCGATTACCTTGTGATCCGCCCGCCTCAGCCTCCAGAAGTGCTGGGAGTGCAGCCACCGCGCCCTGCCTGGATCTGGCCTTCTTTCTAATGGTTGCATTATGTTCCGAACTATGGCTGTCCTATGATTTATTTAACCATGTTCCTATCCGTGAATGATCGTGTTTCTAAAAAACTAGTTTTTCAACCATTGGAGCGACTTAAGGAGCTGCTAAACAGCACTGGGCGCAGAGGCTGGGATTGACTAGACAGGATTAGGGAGGGGGAAAAAGACTAATTACAAGCAGTTGCGTACTCTGGAGATGCTCCCCTTCGCAGAAGCTCGGTGTACTGTCTGCAGCCAGACCTCCCGGCCTGGCTGCGGGCGCGGGAGGCAGAGGGCGGGGCTTTCCCACCGGGCTCCGTGCCCCGCCC